>NC_052050.1:64434612-64792112 GCF_903992535.2 Arvicola amphibius | reverse complement strand
CAGAATGATAGTGGATATGACCGAACTTTTCTATAACTCTGTTTGCCCTGAGTGACTGTGGTAACTGCCAGTCGGTATCAGCGGGGAGTGAACTAGCGAGGGACAGTCTCAGTCTGTGGGACTTGACTTCAACTCCACTTGATGTTGGACTTTTTGGGTTTTTCAAATGATGTCAAAACGTTATTTTTTTTATTAATGTGGACTTTCTTTGTGTAAACTGTTGGTGACAAATTTAGACTTATAGAAAGTACAGTCACAAGGCCATGAGTTGCCAATTTATAATCCTGATTTTAGGCTTGAGAGCTTGTGTACGTCTGGAGACGGAAGAGCCCTTTGCTCATCACTGGAGGGGAGGAGAGCGGTGAGATATGCTGTAGGAATCCCGACTTTATCCGCAATTCTGCAGTGGACAGGCTTTGAGATCTCAAGTATTTAACCTTATCTCTGGGCTATGAATACTTTATCTGAAAGGGAAAACGAGGTTAATAGCGAGTGCCATCTTCACAGAACCACCACAAGCTTCAGGAGATGCTACTGTCGGGCTCTGCTTTTCTGTTTTAGAGACACGGTCTTATTGTGTATTTCAGGCTAACCTCAAAGTCTTCTTTGCAAAGAGATTTATTTTATTTTCATTTATGTGTGTGTCTATGTAAGGGTGTGTATGTGTTATGTCTATGTATATATGTGTCTGTGTATGTTTGTGCATGTATATGTGTGTCGATGTGTGTGTATGTGTTTGTCTATATGTGTATGTACATGTGTGTATGCATGTGTGTAAATGTGTATGTTTGTGAATGTGAATGTGTATGTTGTGTATGTGTTATGTATATGTATGTGTGTGTGTCTGTATCTGTGTATGCATATGTGTGCATGTGTATGTCTGTGTGTATGTATTTATCTGTCTGTCTTTGTGTGTATGTACTTGTGTGTATGCATGTGTGTAGTGTGTGAATGTGTGTGTATCTCTATAAATGTGTATGTGTTTATGTGTGTCTCTGTGCACGTGTGTATATGTGAGTCTATGCGTGTGTATGTGTGTGAATGTGTGTGTCTATGTGTATGTTTGTGTATGTATGTCTGTGTGTATGTACATGTGTGTATGCATGTGTCTAGTGTGTGAATGTGTTTGTATGTCTGTGAATGTGTATGTGTTTGTCTATATGTGTCTCTGTGTGTATGTGTGTATATGTGAGCCTATGTATGTGTATATGTGTGAATGTGTGTGTCTATGTCTGTATATGTGTGTCTGTGTGTATGTGTATGTTTGTATGTGTCTATGTCTATGTGTATGTGTGTGTCAATACACATGTAATCGGGTACCTACAGAGGAAAGAAGAGAGCATCAGATCCCCTGGAGCTGGAGTTAGAGATGCTTGTGAGCTTCCTAACATGGGTTCTCTGCAAGAGCAGCAGGGGTCCTTAACTCTTGACCATATTGCTTTCTTCTGCCTTCCAAGCGTTAGTGTCCAGCTGTGAGCTATCCTACCGGACTACGTGTCCGTACTTTCTCCATTTCAGAAACTCACATGCTTCCTAACTTTTGCTGTGCCAGTTAACATCTTAGCTATTAATTATTGTTTGTTTGCTATTTACTTGTAAAAACATCTGAAACGTGCTCACTCTCATGGAAGCAATATCTGTAGAAACATGATTCCAAGTCAGCCACATAATCTCCCTATCCTATGATAAATATAAAAAATTTAAAAAATCTGACCTGGCTGGTGAGATGGCTCAGCAGGTAAAGCACCCACTGCTTAGCCTGATACCCTGACTTTGATCACTGAGATCTACACAGCAGAATGAGAGACATGATTTCTGAAAATCGTCCTCTGACCTCCTCATGTGTGTTATAGCATGCACACATGTATGTGCACACACACAGTTGTAATAGTAAAAAATGCTAGAGAGATGGCTCAGCAGTTATGAGCACTGGCTGCTTTCAGAGAGGACCAGAGTTAAGTTCCCAGCATCCACATGGTACACAACCATCTGTAATTCCAGCTCCAGGACATCTGATACCGTCATCTGACTTCCTCGGGCAACTGCTTTCACGTTTACATGCCCCACACAACCATACACATAAGTAAAAATAAAGCAAATGCTAAAAATAGTTTGACTATATACCATTTTAATTTCTAAAATAGCAGATGATTTCACAAAAATTAGTACACTTGTAAGGGAAGCCAAGTGGCCACTGAGTGCAGCTAACAGCTTCAGCTGCAACTTTGCAGGAAATGTTGATTATGGCTTCCAGCGAGGTAAACAAATCTTATATTTATGAAGTGGTTATTTAAGCTAGGGATTCATGGTTTCATTAAAAATTACCTTTAACTTGAGGCTTGAAATTCTTCTCCTATCTTTAATAAAAGACAGCATAGGGCCTACAAAACCCAATAACGCACCTAACACCATGGCTTTCATTCAATATTGATTTGTGTATTAATACACATTTCAGTTCCTTTGCATTCATTTCAGTGTAAGGTCCATGAACAGCTGTATCTTAGAATAGATTTCTGTATTACATGGTTGGTGGCTCTTTAATAATCAGAGGCTGGAGCTAGATGCTTAGTGTGATAGGCGGTCACATTGGATTCCTAGAGATGACTGTGTTTATTAATGCCACCGTCACACACAGAGCATAGGACCTGGGTGCTGGAAAAGCCACAGAGAACCAACCATGGTCTCTAGGAAGCTTCAGTCTTGTGGGGGGAAACTGGCCATTGAAATTATGCATTTGCTGTATTGGGAGTTAAGGAATGTGATATGAAGGGAAAAGGTGAGTGACAGGAAGACAGCTCAGTGGTTAGGAGCGCAAAGCATGCTGTTCTTGGAGAGAACCCCAATTCAGTTTTGAGCACCCACACCCAGCGGATCACAAAGGAAACTGCAGGCACAACCACACGAACACATGTATATGTATGTGCGTGTGCGCACACACGCCCATTCACAGAAACAGAAAATAAAAATAAAACATAAAAATAAAGGAACAAGGTGATCAGTGACAGGTGATGGTGGGGCCTTACCCTTTCAGAGTGGGCACCTCCTCCCGAGGGATCACTGGAACTGGAGCAAAGTGAGGTGGTAAGCAGGATGATCCCTGAGAAAAGTGGCAGTGTAGGAGAAAGACAAGATGTAGTGGCCTTGAGAAGAGTCATGGGCGTGTCTGTGAGCGGTCAAAGATGCCAGCACAGCCAGGGACGTCTAAGAAGGAAATGGTTTGGCAAGCGTGCCACACCATGCAGGTTTATTATATTCCCCTCTCAGAGTGAGCAGGAAGAAGCCTCTGTGAGACCAAAGTCGAGGAGTAACACATCCCGATATGGTTTGTACTGCCCGATTAGTTATTGTATGGAAGATATACAGTGGAGTAAGATATACAAAACAGCAGACAGAGATATACAAAAAAGATATACAACAGATAAGACTAGAAAAGGGGACCTTCCAGAGCTGTCACTCACTGCAGGGTGAATGATGGCAGAGTGGACCCAAGAGGTAGCGTTAGGAATGACAGATGCCATTGGATGTTGGACACATTCCAACACACAGAAAGTAGCGTTTTCTGCTGAAAATGGCTGTGTCACAAGAGAGAAAATAAAGGATCTCATGTAGTTTAAAGGTTTGGGGAGGTGAGGGCAGCACCGTAAAGGATGACGTTCTAACTGATTGACAGCCTTTGAGTCTTTCCCGTTTCCTTTACACATGTGCCTGCTTCCACAGAGATCTTTACCGATGTCCCTGGATGACAAAGACCACTTAACATTCCTGCATCCTGAGCAGGACCAGATGGTTTTGGTCCACTTTTAGAGAGTGCAGCATAACCAGGGCTAATGCTGGCTTTCTGATGGGGTTTTTCCTCTTCTATTTGGTTCCTAGTTGTAATGATATACAACTGTGTCCTCACAGAGAAACATTTCCCGAAAACGGTCGATAACAAGCAAAACTCAAATCAAGTTATTTCTCTATTTCCTGTCTACTTTTTATTCCCATAAATGCAATCTATTATTTCTCAGATATGTCAGGACTCTCCTTTTTATTTGCTTTCTTTGAGCACTAGAAACCTCTACAATGTAAAGACTATGAAGACGCTTGCTGATACACTTCCATCCACCCCAGGCTTACTGCATCGCCTCCTTTCAGCTTTGCGTAAGCTACAATTCAGAAGCGTTGCTGAGCTTGTCAGAGCATAGAAGTAGCATTGCTGAGAATGTGAGGTAGGAGCACCTGCTTCCCTGTGTTGCAAGCGCTGGTGGTGGCTGTGTTGTCCTGGTTCAGCTATATCAATAACCATCCCTTTCCTCACATTCTGCCACCCGCTGGCTCCCTAGGAGCTTCCGTGGAGAAGAGTGCATAGCCTCTATGGGAATCTTCTTGATGTTCTAGTCTGACCAAGTCTCAGTTCTTGGTGAGTTTCTATGATATTCAAGTATCCACACTGGTCATCCTGTGTGCATATCCCTGCATCCCTGACTCCTTGCATCCATCCTAGCCTATTGCTCTTTTATTCTTCCTTTCCTGGTAGCAAGAATGCTTGCGATATTGGGCATTGGAGCCCTTCTCTGATGCAGTATAGCCTTTCAGGAGTGTCTCTTCCCTTATTGGATGTGATTTCTAACATGTGGAGATGGCTCAGATGGAAAAGGTCCTGCCACCTGGCATGAACACCAGAGTTTAGATTCCTAGTACTTATGTAAAGCCATTTTGGTGAGGATGCCAGCCTGAAATTCCAGCTATCTAAAGGCAGAAACAGAGCAGCAAGCTTGACTAGCCTGACTAGCCTGACTAGCCTGACTAGCCTGACTAGCCTGACTAGCCTGACTAGCCAAATTGATGAGCTCACCTGGGAGATCCTGCCTCAATGAATACAGTGGGGAGCAGCCTAGAAAGGTTCCCAAGATAAACCTCTGACAATCCACACTTTAGTCTTTGACTGCTACAAGTGTCTGCATTCACGTTCACTGTGTTCACACACATGTAAACACGCACGACACTTGCACACATGCCCCACACAGAGATACATGAAGAAAAAAGTAGATGCAAGTTCTTTCTTACTGGCTCCACCTCTTGGCATTTGTTATAGCCTGGCACTGGTACCTAATAGACTGAACTCTTTGACTGGAGCATGATGCTTCTAGGAGCCATTATTTCAGCGCACTGCCCACTGCTGTCTGTAAAGTAGGCACTGGATACATCGTGAGTGTATGTAAGGAAAAGCGCAGGCTTCTCTGTCTCACCTCCTCTTGTAAAGAAGAAAGGAAAATGGATGCTCAGCCTGACTGACTTCTGTTACCTCATGAATTTTTCTCTAGACTCTCCAGACTGAAGGTCTGTTCTTTTGCCAAATGAAATTCTCCAGGATGCACACGGGTCTCGCTGAGGCTGGCCTTTGTCTTTCATGAGGCTGCACTAAAGGCCAAGTCAGCAGGGAGACACTGCCACCCACCCCAGTCAACTTCAAACTTCATGCAATTTTTATTTGTCTCCTTTGGCCCGGCCAACCTTGCACCGAGCTGACATAAAAATTCAAACCCCTGGCATCTGATGAATAAAATAACTCCTTGGCCAGAATCCGCTTACACCTTGGGGAGGATTCCAAAGACATCCAGCTGTCTGTGCTGAACTCTCCTCTATGGGCCCACGTTCCGTTTCAGTGCCCATCAGTAATTAGCCCTCTGCCACTGGCTCACCTGGTGAGTCTTTGCTGCAGGAGAGGTGAAGGCAGAAGGATCACAAAAATACCAGGATGGAAATCAGGAGATCAAGTCGCTGCCTCTCTCAATGCTTCTGCACAATGGGATTAAGATAAACATCAGTAAATATCCATTGAATTGTTTCTAGACTCAATCAGTGGGGTATTGGGGGAGACCAGGAAAGTTTTCTCCAAGCACTTGCAGAATAACCCTGAATAGTCTCTCTTGGCAAGACTGTCACCAGTAAAGTGACTTAGAGGAAGTGGGGGGAAGTTAGGAGATAGGGCTCACAACACACAAAGTGCCCAGGACAATTCCAGGTACACAGGCGGTGTCAAGCAGGTGACAGGCATGAGCTCTGGTGGAGCTGCTTCCACTGTCACTGAGTTCTTGGCAAGCACTCCAGGGCTGGCAGTCTGGTCTCTTCCATAAAGTTAATAATTATCATCAAGGTTGGGTGCCTCCGAAATCCTGGGTAGCACAAGAACTCAGTACTTTTTCTCTTTCAAGTTTATAACACATCTCCCCACCCCTACCTGACTGCTCTATTTTTGTATGGAAAATGAGTGAATTTAAGCCAAGGGATGTCACATGTCACAAGTGCTTGCTTAATGATGTATAGTTTGCAAGAAATGGAGCTGAGCTTTGACCCCCTTCCCCAGCCTAACTCTGGGTGCTTCTGTGTCTTGGCTGTGAGGAGTGAGTAGTTGCTGCCATGTGACTTTGACACAAGCGAATATAACTGAGCTTTCTGCTGCCACATTGCTGGGATCGAATATTAATCCTCTTTCTCTCCGCTTGTGAGGTGGCGTTTCATTTTCTCATCTCCACACGTGAGGAGGCCTAAGGTGGCTTGTCTGAGGAACTGTGCTGTTCCACAGGAATTTTCAAGTTTTGAAGCTCATTTTGTTCAGATTTGTCCCTTGATAGAGGAAGAAGTCACCTTTAATTGAGTGCTTTGCAGCGAGCTGGTAATAACACCAGGTCTGAGAATATTCTCTTTTGACTGTGTTCACACGGCAGATTTATGTCAGATGATGTTAATGTCCAGTTTAGGACCTATGAATCTCTACTGACTTATTGCTGTTAGGTTGGTTACTGGAGTGAATCAATGCTTTATTCCTATATGGGTGGCTTAGTTTGTATCACAGATAGGGTCTGAGGATGTGCTGAGAAATTCTGCAACTCTTGGAACTGGAAATCCATTGCAGATGGTCTTTTTTTTTTTTTTTTTTGTAAGACAATGTGAAAAAAGATTCTTCTCACTGAAAATGTCATATGAAACTCATTGCTTTGTACAATGTATATGTACTAGTAAAGATTTTTTAAGGTTTATTTATTTATTTATTTATTTTTGGAACTGGAAAGGTAGTTCCTCTTTTAAGAGAGGACCTGGGATTGGTTCCCAGCAACCATATGGAGGCTCACAACTGTCTATAACTCTAGTTCCAGGTGATCTGATGCTCTCTTGGCCTCCATAGACACATGTGCATATGGTCTTCACACAAACACTCAGGCTCACACATGTTCATACACATACATTAAAGTAAACCTTTAAAAGAAGATTCTACTTTTTATTAAGTGTATGCACGTGTGTCTATATACGGATTCGTGCATGGTAGTGTGGTGTCTGCAGAGGCCAGAAGACAGCATCCATCGGATGCCCTGGAACTGGAGTTAAAGGTAATTGTGAGTCACCTGATGTGGGTGCTGGGAACAGAACTTGGGAGCTCCGCAGGAGCAGTATGCATTCTTAGCAGCTGAGCTATCTCTCCAGCCCCCAATACATTTTTTAATAAAGAGATACTTTATAAAACCCAGAGGAGAAGGCAATTCCCATGATAACGTGGGAGAAACGAGAGGGGTGGGGTCTCATTGACCCCATGGGTCTGAGGTTCTGGGAGGGGGAATAGGCTATCAGTTCCATCCATTTGTGGTCTGACACTGGGATGTATGAGTGCACTGAAGGAACAGATACTATGGTTTCTGATATTATTTTTGTTCCCACTGAAACATACCAGCCTCCACTAAAACACTGATTTTCACTAAAGGCCTAACAATGGTTCTCTCCTCCACAACTCTGCCTCTCCAAAGGCAGTTTTTCTCTTTTCTTCCTTCAGTGGCATCCTAACCATGATGATGGTAGTTTAAATAAGGCAGCAATAGTGACTCACGAGATGCTCTCAGTCACCAGCTGAGAAGACAAGATGCCGTGTTTCCACTCTTGGGGTCTGGCAAGGGTGATTTTCTTGTTGTTGGCTTCTATGAAATAACTTATCAAATAGATTGGTGACAGCTCAGAGGAAAGTCTAATGTACACGAACAGCAAAATAGGCATCCGAAAACACTTCTGTGATGTTTACTGGAGGCGGGGAAACATATACTTCGGATTGAAGCAACTGCCAGACAAAGGTGCCTACTGATAATGCTGGGTGGGCCTTGCACACACTGCTGTGGGCGAGCAAGCAGAGCTGGCACGGAACTGGACAGAACCCAAGTATCAGCACATAGCCATCTGGAGGATTCAGGCCTTCAACAATGTGGCAATCAGACTCTCTTAAGAACTGATTGCTGGGTTGTTAACTAGGAGGAGCTATGAGCAGTGTGTCTAATCATGGCCTGACAACAACTTCTAGTAAATAAGGACTTAGGATGGAAAAACATTGAAGACATCAATCTGTGTCTATTGTGTTAGAAAAGTTCAGTGGCTCACCCCTTCCTTCCTGAGCTCTCCACCCCACAGCTCTGTCCAGTGTCTACTTTCTTTCCACAGTAAACTCCCCGGTGCTTCCTGTCTGCAGAAGGATACCAGCGGCTTAGACAGCAAGGCTCCTGACCTCAAGAAGAGGGATTGGGAATGTGTCCCTTGGCGCTGACTGTAACTGGAGCTTACGTTTGGGGACACATGGGGATTCCCGGGTGCATAGTTATAATTCAGAGGATGGATTTGGAAATATTCCCTGTTTAATTCTAAACCATGGCCTAAGAGCCCGAACATAAGCTTCGTTGTGTCGGGTCACCAGATAATCTGGGTGGCCTTGCTCATGCTTGTGCTCCCAGGAGTCCTTGGGTGATATTGAGGCAGGAAGATCTCTGGGACTCAGGAGTTTGGGACCTTTCTAGACAACAGTAACCGGGAGCCTCACCCCTGAAATGAAAATAGAGAGGCAAAAAAGTGTGGTAAATAATACGAGGTGTGACAAGTGACACTTTACCTAGCTAAGGTACCTTCAGGACAAGATGCGACTATCTTTGGAGAGAGGCGCAGACAAGATGATAGACATGTAAAACGGAGAGACAGAGAGGGAGGGGAGAGAGTGCGAAGGGAGAGGCCTTCCCATATTTGATAAGAAAAAGGTTAGGTGCAGAAAATAGCATTAATAACAGAGTTCAGCCGTTAGTGGGCTCTAATCAACTATCAGAGTCTCTCTATAGTAGCCCAGGCCATGGTATGTGGCACCCAAGGCTTCAGCCACGGAATGCAGACCCTTGGCTTCAGAACTTATTGTTCTCTCTGTGTGTGTCTCTTTCTCCACCCTCTCATTTTCTGTTCTAATTAGCACAACTTAACAAAATAGGAGACCCCATGACAACGTTTTCAAACAGGTGGACTTGTGTTGCATCTGCTCCCACCTCTTCTACTACTGTTTTTATTCCCCTCCTATCCTTCCCCTCTCAAATCCCTACATCCTTCTGTAGTTTCTTATCAATTTCGTTTTGTTTGCCCAGCTTCCAAGCGTAGAAGGAAAACCTATAATATTTGTTTCTGTAGGTCTGGCTTTCATGTATCAGGACCCTCAAGTTCCATCCATTTTCCTGCAAAGGACAGAATTTCATTCTTCTTTGTGACTGAGCCAAACTCTCCTATGTCTGTGTACCACATCGATCCCTTCATTCTTTGGTGAACTTTGAGGCTAATTCTGTAGTCTGGCTATTGTGGATGTCACCATAGTAAACATGACTGCTTTTTTATAGGTGAGGGGACAGCAACCCAGGCCTGTACTTGGAAGTCTGTGGTCAACCCACAGGTAGGTAAACTCATAGCCTGGTCAGTAGACCTGCCTTCTATTGTTAGTCTTTCCTATATGGTGAAAGGAACTCTGTTTAAAGAAAGTGCTCCCTAAATTTAATACTAGTCCAGGCCCATCCCTGATAGGGCTGGCCAAATACCATTCTAAAGGGGGGAACCGATACTGGTGATGATAGTGACACATTAAAGCCATAGAAAAATATGACCCCAGGACTGGAATGTGGCTCAGGGGTTGAAAGCAAACAGATCTCTACTGAGGAACTGAATTCAGTTTCCAACACTCAGGTCGCATAACTTAAAACCATCAATCCCCAGTAACTTTAGCTCTTGGGAATCCGATGCCCTCTTCTGGCCTCCAAGGGCAACTGCACTCATGTGCACAAACCCACACACAGACATATGAAATTAAAAATTAAAATTAAAAAAGAGAAAATATGACCTCTAGGATCTAGATCTGAGAGGAAGACAGAGAGAGGCAGAGAGTTAGTGGTGGCACAGAAAGCACTGGGCAATCCATTTCAATTACTTTCTGATGACATCTCATATTGAACTGTGTTACACAGACATGGATCTCCATTCCTCATTTTGCCTTGAGAAAACAAAGCATCCTGAATACCTCCTATCATTTGTTCTTTCTTCTTCTCCTAGCAATGAAGCACTGCCTTTACTGTTTATCTTTTTTTTTGCAGCAGGAATTTATAATGCTTAAGCGCATTTGGATATAGAGGGAAACGTTGACATTAGTGTTTATTCACTGAGTAAATTGACACAAATTTATTGTGACTGCAGGTCGGCGTGCTGACATCCACTCTCTCAAGCAAAATTGCCTTATCAAAATAGAAGCCAGAAAGGGAACATTCCCTATCTTATTTTTCTTCTTTGGAGCAACCATTGCTGGACCTTCTGATACAGCGTGCTGTGGAGTTCTGAAAGTAATTACCCCTCCAGGAAAGTGAGCTTTGAATAGCTCATGGGTTGTGAAAAGAAAAATGTCAAGGAAGAATATCTGAATTTTCAGGGAGAAATAAGACAGGCCTCCTTTGTGAGCCTCTACTAGTTGGGCTGGACTAAGCCATGCACGGCCGCAGTTTATCGACACTTGAGGATATTTGTATAATCACCTGCCAGAGGTTCCCAAACTGTAGCACGTGTTAGAATAACCAAGCTGACTCTCTGGGTGCATTCCGACAACCACAAGCTCAGCATTTATGATTTAGTAAATCTGGGCATAAAGTTTGTATTTCTATGAAGTCTTAGTAATAGGCTGATAATACTGCCCCAAAGCCTTTGGAAAAATATATTGTATAGTGCTTTAAAAAAAAATCTCTCTCACATGAACTACAAACTTCGTTTGTCAGATAAACTTTGTTAAAAATAAGAAAGGCTGGCGTGGTTTCTTTTTCTTTAAAATTTTATTCAGTGTGTGTGTGTGTGTGTGTGTGTTACGTACGTGAATGCAGTGACTTGGGGGCCGGAAGTGGTTGGTGTCAGATTGTCAGCAGTTGTGAGCCACCCAAAGTGGGTGTTGGGAGCTGAATTCCATTCTCCAAGAGCAGTGTGTGCTTTTAACTGTTGAGCCACCTTTCCAGTCCCTGGTAGGGTTTCCTCAATGTATCTATGTTGTACACCTGGGGGAAAAGGAGTTGAGGTTAATTTGCTGAGACTCATATTAAACATTTAGTGTTGCAATGTATCTGCGGATCCCTCATTCAACCCTTGGGTTCAGTTTAACGTGGCAACATCGCTTTTTGATAAGATCCATATAAGGCCAAGGAATAAGCTATGAGGTAATCTTCATTGAAAAGTATGTAGGACTTAAGTATAAATTCTTCGCTTGGCATTCAAGATTTTCATGACTCATCCCCAGCCCAACTCTTCGCTCTTACATCCACACAGTATTTAGCTATTCTAGGCATCAATCTAACTGGACCTTTGTCAAACGAAACTGATAATTTTCTGTGTTTAAGCAGGAAGTTGTGCCAACTATTGCCTCCATCTCGTCTCAGGAAAACGATGTTTCTCTAGGCTCCGTTGACTCACCGCGCCTCCTCTGTATCACTTCCCACAGACCTCCGCTTTCACCCCAGGCAGATGTGGCTGCTTCTCCTTCTTCTCATAGAGGATGCTGCACCATGCTTGCTAATAAGTAAAAGCAGAGCACTGTGGAAGGAAAGTTGCATACATTTGGGGGTGGGGTAGGAAGGGGTGCAGATTAGTGGGAGACGGTGGTGATGGATTTTCATGTTGACATCCTTTTCTGTTGCTGTTATTTCACTCTTAGAAAATACCGACTTTAGTTGTCAAGTTTTCTTTCATTTTTAAATGAGATGCATGGATAATAGCTCTATGTGTTTACAGGGTACCATATGGTTTCAAAACCATGTCTATTTGAGACTTATCAAACGCCATTGTGGAGTGAGTGAGTGAGTCAGGTTGCTGACAATATGTCAATCACCTTATTTCTTCATGGTGATATTTGAAATCCTTGCTCTTAGTTGTATGTTTTAGACTTACTTTATTTTGACTATGTATGCCTACAAGGTGTTGGGAAGAGTGGTTGGGCAAGTGTGAGCACAATGTCCGTGGTGACCAGAAGAGGGTCTCAGATGCCCAGAATCTGGAGCTATGGGTAATGATGAGCCACCTTAGATGAGTGCTAGGAACCAAGTACTTATCTGAAAGAGGAGTGCATGCTCTTCACCACTGAGCCATCTCTTCAGTCCCCATCCTTCAGTTATTGTAAACATAGCATGCCTTATTAATAACTAGAATCATCATTCTGTGCAACAGGAGGCTGAAACTTACTCCTCACTTCTAGCTGAAATTTGATACACCGTGACTAACTTCACATTCTATTCTATATTGAGTTTGGCTTTCAAGCGGCATCATTTGGTACCCATCTTTCTCTGCCTGGCTGGGTTCATCTTACGTTGCTGCAATGGCACAGTTTCCTGTCTTGTCACTGCTGTGCACTATCCCACCATTTAAGCAGATGCCCTGCCCCCTCTTTAACCTACCAATCAGCTGATGAATAGGGAGGGGGAGCTGAGGAAGCCTTGACAGAGGGGTGAGTTGTTCTACCTATGCCACTAATACATATTCACTCAGGATTTCATCCACTCTTTACATAGTTGCTCTACCCCAGTCCCAGGGGATCCAGTGCTCCCTTCTGCCCTCCACTGATACCCATTACACATCAAAACATGCACATACATATAAATAAAAAGAAAATCCTTAAAACTTTCATATAGGACAATTCGAATTTTCTCAGCCATCTTCTTCATCAAACTACATGAGCTTTATTGAACCTGCTGTGCATTCCTGGTGAATTATCTGCGTTGTTCTGTGATGAGCCACACTCAGCTGTAGTTTGCAACCCACTGAAATGGGTGTGATGCTGCGTGGTATAAGGGTTTATATTTGGGAAGAATATCATTGCTCCTTGGACCATCATCACTTCTGCTTGACTCCGAGGCTACGAGGATGTGGAGCTGTTGCTTCATGCTCAGTTTTCAAAAAATTACTATTAGAGGGAGTGTTATCTGCTTTCAGAATATTTGGGAAAATCCACTGGTGAAAGCACTTGGACCTGGTCCCTTCCTTTCCTGAAGATTCAAATTTTGACTGTAATTTCTTCCACGGCTGCGGAACTTCTCATTGACATGTTCTATCTATTTGGTAGTTGGTTTCCTGAGAAGCCAGTCAGCCCTAGTCAGTTAGATCCATATGCAAGGAGCTCTTCGCCATTCCCCTCTCTCCCCAGATTAGCATGATTTAATGACTTCAGGCTGCACCTGTGCCACCTCTTACATTCCCCATCTCATTACTTGTGAGCTGGCATTTGGGGTAGCAGGTTCTCTCTATTACAGCTGTGTTTTATACCCCACTGCCCTCTCTGCCCTCCCCTTCTTGTTCTTATTTATGAGTTTCCTAAGGTTAATGTCCACAGTGTGGGCATTGATGTCCTTGTTTAACCCATAGTACTGTCTTTGCTGAATCCCATAGATCCTTTAGCATCATGGTCCAGTTTTATTAAGAATACAGTACCTTATAACTTCCTTGGAGTCTTTCTGTGAGATGGATTGCTAGAAATGGGTAAACTCCCTTAGGTTCGGTCGCTCATCTGTAACCTTTCTGTAATTTAACTGGCGCTAACTCACACACAAAATGTTTTGTGCAGTTATAATTTTAATTGTTTTAGATTTGGCAAGGTTTATTTATAGCCTGGGATATAGTTTAGCTTCATGAATGATCTGTTTGCCATTGAATAGGTGTCAAATGAAGGTTCCGAAACCATCAGTGGATTCTGACTGGTCATGTTGGCATCTGCATTCTGAGGATGTGTCTCACCTGAGGCCATTACATCACTTACAACTTCTTAACTTCTTCAGCCACGACTATGAATGAGTCTTTCTGCCCTTTCTTGGCCCTCAGTTCTTATCAGCTACTAACTGAAGATGAAATTAACATGTTATTAACATGTAATTAACATGTTATTTCTCTGGATGACTTGGTTGTGTTGTCACTATGCAAAGCCCTGGATTTTCTTTGTTAACTTTGGGTTTAAATTATTTTAAGAGAATGTCTTTGGTGGTTATTCTTGGTTGTTAACTTTGCTACACCTGGAATTAACTGAAATACAAAGGACTGGGTGATGTGGGAGTCTACTCTGTGTGTTGATTTTTTTGGTTAATGAATAAAGAAACTGCCTTGGCCTGTTGATAGGGTAAAACTTAAGTACGTGGGGAAGACAGAACTGAATGCTGGGAGAAGAAGAAGAAGAAGAAGAAGAAGAAGAAGAAGAAGAAGAAGAAGAAGAAGAAGAAGAAGAAGAAGAGAGAGAGAGAGAGAGAGAGAGAGAGAGAGAGAGAGAGAGAGAGAGAGAGAGAGAGAGAGAGAGATGCTATGGAGCTGTCAGAAACAGGCACTGAGAATTTTACCTGGTAAGCCACTGCCACATGGCAAGTCACAGATTAATAGAAATGGGTTAAATAAGATATAAGAGTTAGCCAATAAGAAGCTAGAGCTAATGGGCTAAGCAGTGATTTAATTAATACAGTTTCTATGTGGTTATTTCCGGGCTAAGCTAGTTGGGCAGCTGGGACAAACAAGCGGGCCCTCCTTCCTACAACAACTGGGCATGCATGTGAGAGATTTTTTTCTTAATTAAACCATTTCAAGTGGGAAGACCCACTTCTAATCTGGATCTCTGAGGTGGGAAGATTCACTTTTAATCAAGGCCATACCTTCTGCTGGCCCCCTGTATAAGAACATGGAAAAAGGAAGCTCTCCTTCTCTTTGCCTGCTTCTCCTTGCCCTCATTAGAAAGTTCATTTTTTCACTGGCATTAAAACCTACTTCTTTGGGATTCTGGTGTATACTGAAGACCAGATGAAGCATCAGCCTTGTAAACTGAAAGCTACTGACTTCTTGGACCTTCCATTTATAAATAACCATTGTTGGATTATGTGGTTCATAGCCTGTAAGTCATTCTAATAAAGCACATGTGTGTGTGTGTGTGTGTGTGTACTTTATAAAATCTGTTATTCTAGAGAATTCTGACTGATACAGATCTTGGTATTAGAAGTGGTGTTAGAGAGATAAAAGTATAACAATGAATGTTCTCAGTACCTGGAATAGGCTTTCCAATTTGCCAACACCTACAGTTAGCCTCTCCGGTTACTAAAGTTTTTCCTAGGAGCTCAGAGACTACTAAAAGCCAATGGTATGAATTATTTTTACAAACTTAAGGAGACAAATGCATTTGATTATCTTGATTCATCAGTTGTGGGAGGCAACAGATTTGGTGACTCTGCATTTGACATTTGGCAATTTGTGGACAAACAAGGAAAATGGTGATACTGGCAGGTTGCTCCTAGACTCTCTGAACACCTTTTCATTGGGAAAATAGTGATCCCTGTGATAAAATTAAGCAACGTCTAGCATCTCAGAATACACTGAAAGCCAACAGTAAACTCAGTGGTAAAATCAACCATCTTTAGATTCACATAAACAGTTTAAAGGTTTCTAAGTGTGCCCTGGAAGAGCACCTTCTCTCTAGCAGTCATGGGCATCACGTTACAGAAAATCAAACTGAATCCTTCATTAGAAGGCTGGCTGAATTACAGCGAAAATTCAAGTACCAGACTTGGACAGGGTCAGAGGTCAAAGTAAGGGAAAAGAATGGGATCCTGTCACTGGGGAAGGAGATGAGTGGGAGAACCCTATGGAAACTGAGAATTTTGAACTCTCAGATTCTCACCCAAAGAAGTAAGTAGTCTCTCCACCATCAGCAGAGGATGCGCTCGAACCCACAATCCCTGAAGTATTGCTCAGTCTATCGTTGTCTGCTAAACTATCAGTGGTTTTCTGTGAAGAATGCACCAAGGAAAACAATGCTGATGTCCCTCAGGGCCCATCAGTAGTTGCCTTCAGACCTATAACTAGATTTAGCTAAGCAGGTTCACAGAGGCAGGTTGAAAGTGGTGTCGTTGAGGAGGTACACTATACTACCAAAGATCTTAATGAGTTTGCTAATTCATGCAAGCAGAAATATGAAGAATATGCATGGGAATGGATTTTAAGGGTGTGGGATAACAGAGAAAGGACCATAAAACTGGATCATACTAAGTTGACTGATATGGGCCCACAGATTGGAAATCCTGGACTTAATTTGGAAGCTTGCACAGTTAAAAAGGAGGTGTGGGAAGTTGGTTTGAATGGTTGGTTGGGGTATTTGTCAATAGATGGCCTCCTAAAAAGAAGTTGGAGGTCCCTGACAACTCATGACTTAGTGTTGAGGAAGAAGTTTAAGGGCCAGGGAAACTGCAATGTTAGAGTATAGGCCTGGTAAAGCCTAATCCTCCACAAGGGGACGGCCCAGGAGACATGCCCTTTGCTAATCCTATAAGACACAAAATGGCGAGGGGGCACCAGCACATTTGAAGAGCTTTGTGGTGGCCCTTTGCCTTGTGCCAGACCTTCAGATTGAAAACGTTGCTGCTCGGTTGGATGAATGAAATACAGTGGGTTTAATTGGACTCCGAGGTAGCAGGGGCCAGGTGGCAATGCTGACTTGTCAAAGGTGATTGCAATTATTGCAATAGGCAGCATAGACAAAGCAATATTCATGGTGGCCTGACCTGTATTGGTCAACAGAGGAAAAGTGAATTTTATGGTGGTATGACTTGTATGGACCTTTGGGATTAGCTAATCAATCATGGTGTTTCCAAGCATGAAATAGATAAGAAGCTTACTACATTTCTGTGTGGTCTGAATAAACAGAAAAGGTCTCAAGCAAATCAAAGAATGGTCACATTGGATGGTGGCAAAAAGCAAATTCAGCGCATGTGTCAATTTCCAGACATGAGCTGCTTTGCAGACCCAGAATGCCATCAATGAAAGGACGGCCAGGTGTTCACAAGGAAGGACATTGATGAAATACCTAAAAGTTTTGCAGTTAGCTTTTCTCTAGTCCTTTCCCAGGGGGACCTAAGTCCCTTTTTAAGCGTAACTGCACACTAAAAGAAAGGTAACACTCAGAGTTTCTGAAGTCTATTGGATACTAGTTCTGCATTGATGCTGATTATGGGAGACTCCAAGAAGTAGGGTGGCCCTCCAGTTAAAGTCAGGGGCTTATGAAGGCCAGGTGATTAATGGAGTTTTGGCTAAAGTCCAACTAATAGTATGTCCAGCGTTTCCCTGAAATAATCTTGTGATGATTTGCCCTGTCCCAGATGGAGAATTGGGACGGATAGAAGTCGGCAGAATTCTCACATTGGTCCCCTGACCTGTGGAGTGAGGGCTGCTATGGTTGGCGAGGCTAAGTGAAAGTTGCCTCCATCAGAGAGAAAAGTGACTCCAAAGCATCCCTGGAGGCGCTGCACAGATTAGTGATGTCAAGGACTTGAAGGATGCAGGGGTGGTGGTTTCCATGACACCTTCCTTTACCTCTCCTGTTTGGCCAGTGCAGAAGACACTGGTGGTGGAAAATGACAGCTGACTATCAAAAACTCAATCAAATAATGACTCTGATTGCAGCTGCTGTGCCAGTTGTGGTGTCCTTACTTGAGCAGACCGAAGCATCTCTTGGTGCCTGATATGCACCTATTTATCTAGCAAATGCCATTTTCTCAGTCCGTAAGGACGAGAGGCAGTCTGTAAGGATGAGAGGTCAATAGTATACTTTTACAGTTTTACATCAAGGACATATTAACTTTCCAGTCCTGTGCCATGACTTAGTTAGAAGGGATCTTGCTCACCTGTCTCGTCTATAAAATATCACAGTGTTTCACCGTATTCATCGATGGCTTTGTGCTGATTGGATCAACTGAGCAAGAGGTAGCAACAACTTTGGGTTAACTGGACCACAACACGTCAGCCATTTTAATAAACCCCTTTATATGTATCACTATCTATGTTTATGTCTGTGTATAGGTATAAAGATACAGATAGATAGATAGACAGAGAAATAGATAGGTAGATAAGTGATTGATAGATTCTTTCTGTAATTTATGTTACTCTAGAGAACCCTACCTAATACAGTATCTAAAGTAATAAGTTTCATTACGGCATTGCATGTATACCTGCTCATGTCATTCTCATTCAACCCTTTGTCCTATTACCCTGACAATTTGTCTGATATTCATTATCACTCTAGCAAGATTTTGAGCCATGTTGTACACTATGGAGGAATACCTTGTCTCAGTGTTGTTTGCTTTCTGTGCTTTGCAGATATTGGGCATTTCTCACACATAGTTGGCATTTTAACAGAGCAGATGCTTGAAGAAATCCAGCCGCAGATGTTTATTGGCCATCTCCGCAGCAGTCTGTCAATCCTCAGGTCATTTCCTTGTCACTATTATTGCATTTGTTATGGTGACCAGGGAACCATGATTTTTGCTATAATAGTAGTTTGGCAGTACCATAAATTGTGCCCATGCAAAATGACAAATTTTGTCAATAAATATCACGTGTTATAATTATTCTATTGGTCTCCATTTCTCCCCAATTTGTGGATTCTCCCATTTATTAACATGAAAAAATATTGAAGTTAATCCAGCAGCCTCCTCTAAGGGACCAAGAGAAAGGAAGAACCACATGCCTCTCACTTTAAGTCAGAGGCTACTTTGAATGATGAAGCTTAGTGAGGAAGGAGTGTCAAGGTCTGAGGTGACTTGGCCCCTCCTCACACAATCAGTCAATTTCTGAGGCAGATTGGATTCTCTCCTCACACAGTCAGCTGGGTCGAGTTGAATATCAAAGGAAAAGTTCATCAAGGGACCTGAAAGTGAATTCCACTGAGAACACCAAAGAAAGTGAAATAAAAAAGAGCCCTTGTGCTAACATGGAGAAAGCTTTAGGACCTGGATAGAAGCCCAAGCTGTCTACACCATGTTCTGAGAGCAAATCTTAACCCAGAGAAGAGCCTTCCCTTTCATCAACCTCATGAAGGCAGGAAGGGGTAGAAAAGCTGTAGCAGAGATGTCCAAAGCTGGCCAAGTCTGGTCCATGTGGGTAGAGGATAATGTCTCCATGGTGCAAAAGCACAGGTGAGGAAGCAGGCACTGATGGGAGGTCAGTCAGTTATCCACACAAGTCCAGAAAGTGGATGATGGTGGCCAAACTCAACAGTCGATTTTACATGTGGGAGAAGCAGTCTTCTCTTGAATGAAGATGGGGAGCGATGCCTGTAGGGCATCTGGGGTTGGAGAGAAGATGGCTCTGCCTTAAGGGCTTCAAGGGACAGGCTGGGTAGCTTGTAGGAGCTCATGTAGGTGGCAAGTAGAAGTTGACGTCAATGTTCATTTGTCATCTAAAAATCCCAGGACCCTTAGAACAATACCCATGGGACTGTCTGTCTCAGTAAGTGGAACAAGGCAGGGCAGGTAGAGTGTCTGTTTACAGCATGGCTTGCTGAATATTTTCAGCTCATTGTGGAGATCTACAGCTCAGAGAGAAGATGCCTCCCCCTGTAAATAAAGATGATGGTACATTGGCAATGTGTTTAGTCACCCCAGAGCTCTGATGAAAGCATACACTGTCATTCTTTTGGGTGTGTTTACAAGACAACTTTTGTTCAGCTGTGGATCCGACAATAACTTGAAATTTTATTTCTTACACCTTGAGAGATGCATCTCATGAGACCACAAGTGCTTCTGTCATTCTTCTGGTGGACCTGGGCAATGTAAACTGAAAATCTGGGTGTAATCTGCCATTCTAGACACCGTCAGAATGTTCGTGGCTTGATGGAGGGGGTAAATACCAGCAGGGATTTGATGGAGGAATGTCTATGTGTTACTTTCATTGGTTAATAAAGAAACTGCCTTGGTCCTTTGATAGGACAGAAAATTAGGTAGGCGGAGTAAACAGAACAGAATGCTGGGAAGAAGGCAGTGAGGCAGATGCTTCAGGCAATCGCTATAGGAATTTGCCATGCCTCTCCTCTCTGAGTTGGACACAGGTTAAGATCTCTCCTGGTAAGCTACCACCTTGTGGTGCTACACAGATTATTAAATATGGGTTAGTCAAGATGTGAGAATTAGCCAATAAGAGGCTGAAACTAATGGGCCAAGCAGTGTTTAAATGAATACAGTTTCCGTATAATTATTTTGGGTGTAAAGCTAGCCAGGTGGCGGGACGGGTGGCGGGACATAGTCGCGCTGCTCCATCAACAGGGATTTGCTCCTATATCACTGGTTTATGTTGAGATAGTCAACACTGCTCTAAGTAAAGGCAGAGATGGCGGAAATAGCACAGGGACCAGCGTTCGAGTGAGCCCTGAAACTTAGATTGCTTGGGTATGGCTCTCACCTAACAAAACTTCAGCAGAGAAGTCATTGCTTGCACAAGCTGAATATGGTGGCATGCACCTGCCATCCCATCCTTAGGGAGGTGGAATCAGGAGGATGGAGTGTTCTAAGAGAGCCTTGGCTGAATGAGACCTTGTCTCCATGAGAAAAAAAAATGATACAAACAAAAAAACAGATGACGGAGAAACAATCAAACTTGTTTCTTTATACAGAACCTTCTTCTGTTATGGTGCTGTGAGCCTTTTTAAGATTATGCTGTGGTGTGGAATAGCACACAAATTTAGGTAAAGGAACTTAGATGGTTTGAGCAGACTGAGTCTAATTTTGAGCAAATTCGCTTTGGAGAGACAGGCTATCAAACTGTCTTTGTGTGAAATCCCTCATAAATGAAAGAGGTGGTCCACGGAGTAGACCTAACTGTCTCAAAAAGTTATCATCACCATGGTAACCTCAGTAAATATCACCCTGATTAGCCAGTAGCTGTGAAAATGGACACAATGACTCACCAGCAGCAAAAGCTTCTACCTCTCGGAACGCCCAGGTGCTTAAGCAACACAACCTTTTTCAATCAAGTCATGTGCCTTCTCTACTCACAATGCTTGTGTTGCCTAGCTTTGGTCAACTTGACAGAAACCATCCTCACCTAGGAAGACGAATTGGGGAATTTCCTTCAGCAGACTAGCCTGTGTGCAAGACTGTGAGACATTTTCTTGTTTAATGACCAATGCGAGAAGGTTCAGCCTGATGCTCACATCAGTGGTGCCAATGCTGGACAGGTAGACCTGGCTTGTATAAGAAAGCAGCCTGAGTAAGCCATGATGAACAAACCAGCAAGCAGCATTCTTCCACGGTCTCTGCTTTCATTCCTGCCTCCCCGTTCCTGCCTTGAGCTCCTCCCGGACTTCCCTCAGTGATGGACTATAAAATACAAGCTGAAGTCAATCTTTTCCTTCCTACTTGATTTTTATCATAGTGTTTGCCACAGCAACAGAGAGGACAACAATGTCCTTAGTAGACTACAGGGAGAAGCTGTGTGTCTGCAGTGTATTGACATGTTTGTTTCTCATTGTGGTCTAAACCACACCTGCAGGGTGTTTTGCTAGACCTGCATTTGCTTTTCATTTTTTTATTCTATTTCATGATTCTGCAACATTAAACTCGAAATGACTTCCTTGTAGTTAGAATTCGTTATTTTATATACATTCTGATTATTTCTGAGTTTCTGTGGACATAATTGGAACATTAAATTGAGCACAACCATCAGCATGTCTAGATTGGGGTCTACCGTGTACTGTTTGTCTTTTATTCTCTCTGTATTTGCATTTTCTCTATTTCTTCCTCTTGAGAAGCAAAGAGGAAACTGTTTAAAAATTTTATCGCGTTCCAAACTTTCTCATACCTTGCCATTTTAGTAGCAGTTTCTGTAGTGACTGTAAAATAAACACCTGCCTTTGTTGTCCTATGTTGAACAAAATTTTACCACGTTAGGAATGACATTCAAGGTTTTTCCCTCAACGTACATTTCTTTTAAGTTATATTTTTAAAAACACATCCCATATGCCGATTGGAATATGATTATATTAATGTATTAGAAAGTATTATATTTTTAATCTTAGTAGCCAGATATATTTCTAAAAGTCAGTAAGTGCATAATGTGCTTTGTTTCTCTCATTCCATCTGCTCTGTGTTATTGGTTTCTAACTACCCTCACTTTACAACTGTCTTCTTTTCCAAAGGTCTTCCACTAGCAATTGCTTCAGAACCACGGGTTTCTGATTCTTCTATTATCTGGGAATATTTTGCTTTATTTCTGAAATATTTTTTCCTGGACACGGAATCATATTTCACTGTTCCTTCCTTATTCCTCCTTCTCCGCCCCATGGGTTATGCTTAGCGTCGAAAAGCCATTAATGTTCGTCTGCCCACAAGTGATGGACTGCTTTCCTTCACTTGCGTTTTGCCTCTTGCTTTGTGTTTACTTTCTGCGGTGTGATTAGGATACATTTTTGACATGAATTTTAATGTGCTTATCCTGGATTGGATTTCTTGTAATTATTGAAATTGTAGGGTATGTTTTCCATGCAATTAGAGAGTTTTCCATCATTTCCCTTCAAATATTTTTTAAAGTTTCTCTGACATTTATTTACTTGTGTGTGTGTGGTGTGTGTGTGAACACCCGTGTGCCCCTTGTGCCTGGATGAAATGTGATTTGGCTGCTTCCTGACTGCCACGCTGACCTTATGCCTCCATCAAAGGCAGCAAAAGTCAAGAAGAAACCTTTACAGTAGCCTCTCAGCCTCTGAACTCAACCTCACGGAGCTCAGCGAGGGTCCTAAGTGTCAGCTCTGTGTGTAGATGTTGGGTACTGAATGGAAAGGGAGAATAGGAAGTGTGGCCAAACTTTAAATCTCAAAGTCTGCCTCAGTGATGTGTGTCTTTAAGCAAGGCCATAGTGCCCATATGTTCCATACATTCACAAAGAGCATCGCCAGCTGGGACACATCTTCAAATACATAAGCCTATGGGGAACAGTTCACAATCAAGCCACAACATTTGGTTGGCACACATGAAACCATGGGTTCAGTCCAGTGGGGGGCACACAACCAAATCCCAACAGTCAGGAGGTGAAGGCAAGAGGATCAGAAGTTCAAGGTCATCCTCAAATGTATACCACATTCAAGGTCAATCAAGTCTGTATATGTGATATCATCTCAAGATGCGCTCTCCCTGTAAGTTGTCAGAATCCATCTTCGAAATACAGAACTAAGTCGGTGGCTCAGACGTGGCACCGTCTCTCTTTATCTCTCATTGCAGAGGAGTTTATGTTCCTCTCCCCTTGAGTTGAAATCAGTGACTCTAGATACGGCCACTGGGCCACTCTGATGTGGCTGGTGAGAGAGCAGAAGAGAAAAGAGAACGGAAACGAAGTTATGGGCTCCTGCTGTCCTTCTTGCATTGAACCCGGAAGCCTGTTCTGGGTCTCTGGGTCTCTGTGCATCTGCCAACTGGATCAGGATGAGTTCACGTATGGGACGTTGTGATGGGCAAGAGTATGTCTGCCAGTGTCACTGCCAATTGGGGGTCCTTTCTGAGTTGTTGCTTAGCCGGCTGCTGCTGCCTTTTGCCAGTCTTCAGCATCCGTACTGCCCAAGTGCTGTGGCTGTCTCTGTGGGAGACAGGTTAGAGCGTGGTTGCATTCTAACTGAGAACCCAAGCATCACCATGACCTTCCCCAGGCACAAGAACATGTTTCAGCCCTTATTTCATTTATATAGGACTCAGTTTCATCCTTTGCATTTTAAGAAAGACGAAGACAGTGGGCACGCTCTGACCTTACCCGGCTTTATGACCCACCAGCTTAGGGGAAAGCTGTACACATCCTCTGTTGTTACTCAGGGATTGCTGAGGGCAAGTGAGATGGCTCAGTGTGTAAAGGTGTTTGCTGTGCCTTTAACTGATGAGTTCAATCCCTGAGAAGCCCCTGACTACACAAAATTGTTCTCTGCTCTCCACACACACACACACCGTGATACACTCATATCGTAACCCCCACTATAGTGATTTTTAAAATGCTAAAGGCCTACAGGATTGTTCAGTGGGTTAAGGTGCTTGCCAAAAATCCCATGAACTGAATTCAATCCCGTTCAGTTAGACTGGGTGCTCAGCAAGCTCCAGAGATCTGCCTGTCTCTTCCTCCTTAGTGCACTACCACACACGGCCTTTAATGTGAACTTTGGCCCCCATGATTACCCAGCATGCCCTTTACCAATTTGAGCCATCTCTCCAGCCTAATGGATGCTATTTTTAGGCTCTAAAAATGTTGCTGTCATTTATTCTTGTATATTTTCTTTATGGAAACAAAAACACTAAAGAATTGTTTCATATATACTGCCAAAATTTTGAAATATTTAGACTCTTGGAGTCAAATCACTAGAGTCAGATCAGGGTGCATTTGGGATATGACTTGTATTATGGAGAATTTTATTTGAGTGAAGGCCTCATTGCCCTTTGATTTAGGAAGTGCATACGAGTGCTAGCGTGTGAGAACACACACACTTGCAGGCACACTTGGTAGAGACGGTTAGTCAAGAGGAAGCCTAAGGGCCACCCCCAGATTTTAGTTGGGGTCACTTCCACTTCACTGCCTGTGAGCTGACTGAAACCCAGCGCTTTTTATCTCCTGGGAAGTGCCTCTGGAGATTCCCTGTTTCTGTGATTCTGCGGTCTCATCTGCTTCGAAACTGCTCCGTAATGAAAGGCCTTGAGCCAAAGACCTCATTTTCTTTCCCCTGAGTCTTCGCAGATGGAAGTTAGGATTTCTATTCCACAAAGCAAAAGGGCACACTATTGGAACCACGGTTGCCACTTCCCACTCGGTAAAGCAAATTCAAAATCTAATGTCCCCTGCTGCCGACCCGAGTACAATGGCTCTGTTTTCCCAATACAGCGGTGTCTCTCCTCTGTGGCTGTGTTTAACTCACTGCGGGACCAAACACTAGTCCACATGGGAATAATGACAGCCTGGTCCATTTCAAGACCCAGGAGTAAAGGGCCATGAAGAAATCGTGGGGAAGACTGTGGCAGCCAGCAGGAATGTTGGAGGCCTCTGTTGTTGGCCACTGACCTTCTGTAGGCTTCTTTGGTGTGACCTATGGGAACAGCCATAGTGATCTATAAATACTGGTGGATATTGTAAATGGGAACTGTGAAGCGAGCACATTATCCTGTGTATAATTTCATGTAGACGCTGGAGTAGATTGGATCAGAAGCCAGTTCTTCCCCTAGGTCCTCATCACAAGGTTTAGAGTGTTTCCCACTCTCTCACCTGCTGTATGAGAAACTCCCGGGGCAGCACAACATATACAAAATCTACTCATCCTAGAAAGGTGAACAGACAACAGGCCATAGTGAAGATTGCACTTGTCCAGCTTGGCAAATGAATGTACTTACTGGAGTTCCTTGCAGGAGCAAGGCTGACTCAAAAGCTGACCCCAATACCAGTGATGACTCCCAAAAGCTAGAGACCCGAAACTCTCTACACGGCTTGTAGGCAGTTCCATAGATCGCTGTATCTCCTCTCTACAGATCTGCTGTTTGGTGTCTCCTCTGCTAGCAACTGTGTACTGTCGCTTTGACTGTGGGGAGGAGCCCTCCTATGTCCTGTAAGCTTCAGCATTCCCAGACACGTGAGGTCTCATGGGTCTTTCTCTCCCACCTTCCCCTCCACTTTGAGTGTTTTAATTGAGAGGAAATTGTACACAAAGATATCTCTGCGGTTGTGGTGCAGGTGCAGGTTCTGAGGAGGTCCCAATCCCAGAGCTTTCATTTCTACGCCACTGGTATTGGAGATGTGGCACTTTTCAACAAGCACTGGGTAATTTCTACGAAAAGAATAATGTCCATGAAAAAAAATGTAAGTTTATTTGCTTTGAAATAATCTTTGATTTACCATTGTAAAAATAACACAGAAGTCTAATGAGTCCTTCACGACATCTCTTAATGTCACCATCTTATATAACCGAGCATCAAAACCCAGTAGATTGACACTGGTCTCCTGCTGACAGCCTGCATTATACGCACTCTTTGTCTGACTTGGATGACAGTGCCACATTCCACACAGTGTTGGCAGAATCCTGCCTCTGCTCCAGTTTTGAAAACGGTACAAGTGCCTTAAGCTCGGGTCACGATGACCGTATTATGAAATACTGCTGTAGAAACTGAATTGGCCAACGACAAAGTAGGAGGGGGCACAAGCGGGTCATTTCCTCTTAAGCTCTCATTTTTTGTGTCTATGCACTCGTACACGCATGCACAGGTGCCCGTGGAGGCCGGAGGCCAACTGTGGGTGTTTTCCGCAGTTGCTTTCCCCCATAATTGCTTAAAAATTTTTATTTTCATGTCTGTGTATGAACCATATGTGTGTGGGGGGGGGGCGGGGTGCTGGTGGAGACCAGAAGAGGATGCTGGATTCCAGGGAACTGGAGATACAGGTAATTGTGAGCAACCAGACGTGGGTGCTGGAAACTGAGCTCCGTTCCCTGAAAGACCAGTGATTACTCTTTTCCTTCTTATTCATTCTCCAGGCACTTCCCTCTTAGTTTTGCAGACAGAGCCTCTCTCTCTGGACCTGGAGCTAAAAAAAAAACAAATTACCTAGACTGGCAGGATGCCATGCTCCAGGGATCTGCCTGCCTCCACCTCCCCAGGACTGAGATTACAGGCATACACCATAGTCCCAGCTTCTCCATGGTCATTGAGGTGCTAATTCAGGGCTTCATGACTATTGTCATGAACTCTAGGACTGAGGTTTATTGTCATCAACCTCTCTGGCTATTATTTTGATGAAGGAGATAAATTATCCCAGAGAAGAAGCTTGGAAAGTGCTGAAAAGACTGGACTGGACCATTCGTTGACTTCTGAGTGAACTTGTCACTTCTTCAGGTATCTGCCCTACTTGTATTTCTCTCCTCTGTCTCAAAGCAGGCATCACGAAAGGGTTAAAACAAACCTGTCATCCCCAAGATTCCCTTACAGTTGCCCAGTGAGAGGAACAAGAGAATCCTCATTTCCTACAAGTTGGGGATGAAAAACCAGGTCCAGGGAGAGGAAGGGACTTGTCTCAGGTCCCGTGGCCGAGGACAGGCAGCTCCGTCCACACCTCTGCCATCTGACTCCTGAGTCAGCGCTGTTTCTCAGTGCACCCCACGCCTCCAGCCCTGAATTGATGTGCTCAGTGCTGAAACGGATATTTTGTCTATTCAAATAGGACATTTGGAGGAGTGAATATTTATACACAGATTCAAATAGGCACCCAAATTGGAAAGCATTGTGAACCTGGCATATTTAGCAATAACAAGTGGAAGATGTGCTGGGGAAGAGAATCAGTGTGATCCTCATTTGGCAGAAAGCACTTGACTTCCCTAAGGTTTGGGATTTTTCAAATTCTTTTCCCTTTTGTATTTTTAAGTGAAAAATGTTTATTTATTTCTAGTTTATGTCTTTTGGTGTCTTGCTTCCATGTACGTCTGTGCATCATTTGCAGACAGTGTCCACAGAGGCCAGAAGAGGACATGAAATTCCCTAGAAGTAAGGTACAGATAGTTGAGAGTCACTGATTGGGTGCTGGGAATTGAACCTGGGTTCTCGATGACAACAGTTGGTACTCTTAACCACTGAGCCATCTTCCCACCCCAGTTAACTTCTTTTAATTTAAGCTCCATCCTTGTGTGTTCTGACGATGAAATGGGCCACTCCTTTGCCATTTAGAGGAACTTGTGGTCTCCTGGGATGGATACAATCTGTGTCTTTGGTGGGGGTGGGAAGCCTTTCACACAGAGGTGGCAACCTTCCCCACACTGTTTGTGATTCCCAGGGTCTTGTTTCTACATTATTTTCAGGGATGTCTGTTCATGAAACTTTGTCAAAGCCACGTTTTCACTTGGCAGTATTTTGACTATGTCATTCTGGATCATTGGTGAAGATAAGCCCTTCTGCTCCCACCCTTTCCTGTAGGCAGAGGTTGCTCATTTGTTCCCTGGCTGCCCAGACCCGAAATAATCACACAGAAACTTTATTAATTAAAGCACTGCTTGGCCTATTAGCTTAAGATTCTTATTAACTAACTATTACATATTAAATTAACCCATTTCTATTAATCCGTGTATCGCCACAAGGCTGTTAGTTTATATGTAAAGTTCCGGCATCTTTCTCCTTTGGCAGCTACATGGCATCTCTTTGACTCTGCCTACTTTCTCTCTCTATCTCTGTTCATATTTCCTGTCTGATTTTACTCTGCTAAGCCCTTGGCCCAAACAGCTTTATTCATTATCCAATAAGAGCAACACATATACAGAAAGGCATCCCACATCACTCTCCCCTCCAATCTTCTCTCTTCCTAGCCGTGTCTGTCACTAGCTGCGCTGACAAATGTATCCAGGAATGAAACATTTCTCAGTGACTGAAATGAAACAAGGTCTCAGATGACAAAGATTTGGCAGAGCAGGTGGGCAGGTTCTTGGCTCAATACATCTAGAGTAAGTGTTGGAGGCAAGCTTGGAAAGAGAAAATGAAATACAGGGTCAGTATCCCACCCCGCTTACTGCCGGTGTGTCCACAACCCTCATATATGTAAGGGTTGCCTGCTTATAGGATTTTTTTCTAAGGGAATAAAGAGTGTGCACACTCAGGCAGTGTCTTTGAGTCTTAGTTTTCAGGGGTACCAGGGATGGTACCTTATGGGTATTTACTGCTCATCCTTTGAAGTGCTGGTCCTGACTTCTCTTCAACCAGAAGCACACCACAGCTGGAAGATACTCTTCCATCCTGCTTCTGTTCCATCTTTCCAGGCCAGGACCATCACCATACATACTTGTGGCCCCAGCACCTCTCAGCTGGACTTTCTCACATTGTGTAGGAACTTTGTCTCAAAACTGATGCATGCACTTAACTTGCATGCCTTTCTGGGTGGCTGGAGTGGAAGTTTGTTCCTCCAAGGATGGTCATACAAGAAAAATGACATTTCCTCACCCCTCTTTAAAATGATGAGAACACCAACTTCAAAGGTGAAATAACAATTGCTTGAGGTCACAACATAACCTGGGAGAAAGTTTAAGCAGGAAAACCCATTCTTAGTCTCAGAAAAGCAAACTTTTCTCTATAAAGCTGTTAATTAAAAGTAAAGCTCCCGCCAGATACATTTCTGCTTTCTCCAGTGAGTTCCATTTTCCCAAGGCCGGCTCAATAGCAAAAGTCCTGAAAGACATTGATTTTACAGAACACCCTTGTCAATTCTCCAAAGCCTACATTGGGATTTGAATTTCTTGGAGTCTTGAAGAGCCTAGTTACTGGCTTGGGCGGGTTCTGGAAGGAGGCTGTTTTCTGTTTAGACTCAAAAGAATTTGTGAGTCAGAGAGAAGGAAAAGTAAGGTGGTCAAGGAAAATTCCACCCTCAAGTTACTGGATTTGAAGGTGTTATGTAAAAGGGAGGTTTAGAGAGCCAGTGGATCAATAATGACTAACAAGGCAGTCAGGCCTCATTCTTAGAAAAGAGAAAAGCCTTCAAGTCATCTTGTGAGGCTGATGTCAAGTCCAGTTAAAACTGTTCTTGCAAAAACCCTGGGCAGGCAGCAGAACATCCTGGCAGATCAGAAGGGGCTGGTTTCTTCTCCAGTGATAAATACAGATTGGAGCGTTGTCCAGGTTGCAGACCAAAGTGACACAGTTTCCAAGCATAGAACACACACAGCCTGGAATGTTGTCCTCTGTGCAGTACAGGTGAAGTGACCTGCGGAAGGAGCCATGCCTTAGCTAACTGTCCCTTCCTTAGGACTCTGGATTATGGAAGGAAGGCATTTAGACCTGCCTGTATTCTCCTCTCACACGACACCCTCTCAGAATGGGTCTAATTGAAGCCACCTAAATGTATGTGGAATACTGAACTGAGATAGAAATGTTTTAAGGTTTTGTTTTTGTGTGGTATGGGCATAGCGCCCAGGACCTTGTGTGTGCTGCGCAAGCACTCTATCACTTAGCCATGTGTCCTGTCCTGTAGACAAACTCAAAGATTAGGGTTTGACTTTGATTCCAGCCTGACATTGTTCACCCATTTCCCTTCCCTCTATCTCAGGCTTATATATGCCAAATAGTATAAAATTCTGGCATGCACACAACGTGGTACCATATCTCTGTCATCCTGCTACTTGGGAGGCGGGGACAGGAGCATCTAAAGTTCAAAGTCTTCCTCAGCTACAGAGTGAATTTGAGACCAGGCTGGTAGATATGAGACCCTGTCAGAAAGAGAGAGCAGGGAGAAGGAGGACAAGGGAAAGGACAGAGAAGAGGAGGGGGAGATGGAGGCTAAAGAGGAGAAGAGGAAAAAGAAGAACAATATTAAAGTGAACTAGACAGAGTATTATCTGAATGAAATTTATAGATAATAAAAAAACGTTAAACCAAGAAAAAATTGCTAATTTACTTCTTATAAGGAATTAGAGCTAGAATTCCAGGACTCTAGGTGGTCATACTACAGGAGAGGCTATTCCTATCTGGCCAGGTTCAGAGAGCAGCTTCACATGACAGAGGCAAGTCTAGCCTCCTCAGCCTGCTGTTTGGAGGATCTGGGGTGTGTGGGCATCGCTGGTGATTACGCAGAACATGAATTATCTGTGTTCTTGTTCTCCAGCCACCTGCAGCCATATCCAGGCCGGCTTCCCCAGCACACGCTAGAGAAAGCGGGAGCTTCCAATCTTCCTTTGCCTCCTTGAGAAATCAGGTCAGTCCAGGAAAAAGCAGAAGAGCTACATTATGGGGCTGAAGCAATGCATACAAAATGAGTTCCAAGAGGAGAGAGACCCATCAGTGTGGTTGGGGCCACAGGGCAGGCTTTCCAATGGTTGATTGGCTTCTCTGAGTTTTTCTAGAAGAAAAAAAAAAGGGAGTTACTTCAGGTGTTTTCTGTGTAGTGCGTTCTTGCATATGTGTTGGTACATGCATGAATATGGATGCCAGAGTCAACACTGGTTGTTTTTCTCGGCATTTCTCCATTTTAGTGGTTGAGCCAAGGTGTTTCACTGAGCTTGGAGATTGACAACTTAACCTAAACGGAGTGACCAGCAAGTTCCAGGTGTCGTCTCGCTCTGCCTCCCTAGTGCTAAGATTACAGGTACACAGCCATGACACTGTGCTGTTTATCTGGGCGCTGGAGTTTGAACTTAGGTCCTCATGCTATGGATCGAGCACTTTGCTGTCTGAGTCATCTCCCAGAGTTAAGTTTCTGGTGTAGCAGTGATGACAACCTGGTTTGTGGATGTCCCTTTAAGGACTACAGCATGTGGGCTTCACCTGACTGATACGTCTCTGCAACTTTCAAGCAATAAAACTTTCAACTTCTAATTACAGGTGACCACATACTGTTTAATACTGTAATCGCCCCCCCCCCCCCAGTAAATGACGAAGTTTTCTTTCTTAGTTCTGAGGGCACAAGAAAGGAACAAGCATCTTCTTTTGGGGACAGGATGCCTGCATTTGAAGACAGTTCCTTCTGCCCTTATTGTCTCACGTTTCTAATGTATTTTCTGTTGTATGATTTGCCTTAGCTACCCATGATTGTGCCTAAAATCAAGCAGAAACAGTTTCTGAGATTCCTTTAAGAGTCCCATACACACATGAGCTGGAGAGATGGCTCAGCTGTTAAGAGCATTGCCTGCTCTTCCAAAGGTCCTGAGTTCAATTCCCAGCAACCACATGGTGGCTCACAACCACCTGTAATGAGGTCTGGTGCCCTCTTCTGGCCTGCAGGCATACACACAGACAGAATATTGTATACATAATAAATAAATAAATAAATAAATAAATAAATAAATATATTTTTTAAAAAGAATCCCACACACAACAGAACTATTCCTCCCTGGAAAATGTTTAACTTTTCTCATTACGGTTTCATCAGGACAGGGAAGGTAGAGTCGCGTCATCAACACAATGGAGATATGCAGCTATGCGTAACCTTAGGGTGGCAAAGTTCAGTCTTGGAGATGGGAAAAGAAATCAATGGGTGTGAGAGCTTTCTCTGCAGCCATGGAGACCTGAATCCATGTAAAAACATTGCATGGCTACATGGGTATATAACCCTGGCACTGTATGTGGAAGGAGGGGAGAAAACAGAGGCCGGGGCATCTAGATGTAGAATTCTTTGACTTTACCACTGTTGGACTATTTTTAATATACTCATATTTTCATCATTTTTGGGGAAGTTTTGTGGCCCCTGTTTCCTAAGATGTTTTTACTGGTATTCTCTCTCTGGGTACGTCCCATAGGGAGATAAAAAGATGTGACCATATAAAAACATTGACAGAAGGACTGGAGAGATGGCGCAACCAATTTTTTTTATTAACTGAAATTTTTCTTTGACAAATTTATATATGTACAAAAATTTTTTTAGACACAAGTAAAAAATAAAACTGCTTCTGTCTCCGAGTTACTGGAATGCTTGAACAGAGACATTGAAAAACCATGTGGCTGAGTTCAGGGACACACAAAAAATGCATGTCTATGACATGACCCACAGAACAACAATACAATTTCAGAAAAGTGACCAGAGGTGTAGGACCCCCGCCACTCTTGCAGCACAGCAGAACACTTGAGTTTTCATAAGGACCTGGCAGCCAACTCCTGACAATTGTCATAGGCCCCCTCCTTTATGATCTGCTGCTTCCTGAGCCACAAACAGTGACAGTCACTGGCTGTTCTCTCTCATAGGCTGAAAGGAGTAAGGTTGAACAGGGAGGTGAGCGTCAGCTCTCTGACACGAGGAGCACTGGATGTGGGCGCAGCCCAGTTGGTAGAGTGCTTGCCTAGCATGCCCGATGCCCTGGCTTTGACCTCCAGAAATGCACGAAACCAGGCATGGCAATGCCTGCTTCTAACTCCAGCACTCAGGAAGTGGAGGAAGAGGATCAGAAGTTCAAGGTCGTTCTAGGCTACATAGAGAGTTGGAGACTAGCCTGGGCTCCAATGATACAGTCACAGAAACAGAAAAGCCAGAGAGGAGAGGAACAGACAAGACATCTGGAGAGAGATGCTGATGGCTCTGTAGGCAGATGGAGTCCATGAAGGATCCAGGTCTAGTACTCTGCAGCAAGCTGGGTGGCCAGCTAGATACCTGTTAGGTCTGGCTTCATTCACTATACCCTCCAAACCAGATTGCTCAGGATCATACTGCCTTTTAACATTGCTTCAGCACTAACAAGTCTTTCATCTCCACCCTGCCAGGTGTCTCTTTTCTGACCCTCCCTTCTGGTATCATCAAATGATCCGCTTCAAAATGTCACTCTTTGTATGATGCACACTCAACTCCTGAACACCGCCTGCCTGAGAAGAAGAGCCAGGGCTTTGTGAATTTACCTTGGGAGTTGCTGAGACATCTGTAATGCTTTCTCCTTTTCTACTTTTCTTACACTGAGGAAAAGAGAGGCTGGGAATTGGATTAAGTCTATCCCTCTGGTATTTTTTTTCTTTGCATAAAACACCTCTCTAGAATTACACAGTCTGCCAACTCCTAGATTTATAGTCTTGAATTTGGACTGGAAGGATATATAGCTGGTAACATCTTTGGGCAACAGAAATACATCTGTTTATTGATTTAAAGGAAGAGTTTCTTCTTATTATTTTGAAGAGAAAAGGAATGGTGTCTTTTACAGATTGTTGGCTGCGACCTCTCCCTTGAGTGTAAGTTGTTGTGGTCATTTAAAATGCAGTGGAGCCCTTTCCATCAGCCTGGGTGAGTCCTTCCAGGACTCAAGGGTTTTTTTCATGCTGAGAAGTTACTGAGCTCAACAAGTGACAAATGTCCATGGTTCAGTCTCTCAGACTTTGCAGATATATAGCTCAGGGGGCAGAGAGCTTGTTTCGCATGTGTAAAGGAAGCCAGTACCTCATATCCTGGGTCTAGTCCATTCCTGTAATCCCAGCCTTTGGGAAGTGGAAGCAGAAGCAGTAGAAATTCAAGGTCATCTTCAGTTACATAGTGCTAGTAAGTTGGAGGACATCCTGGGCTAACATGAAATCTTGTCTTAAAGAAATACTTTTCAGGCTTCCTGTCCTGCAAGGTGAAATGTGGGGTGGTGTGGGGAGTCAGAGCAATAGGAAAGCACAGTCACTTCTGAGATTATGTCAGAAACTTGGAGGTTTATGAACCCACTTCTGAGCATGCAGAGAGATGAGAATAGGGAAGTCAGTTGTGAGGATGTTTTTAATGAAGTACAGAGCAGTCAACAGCCCTGGGTTCTAGAACGTTGGCTTCTGAAAGCCTGGGAAGTGATGCCAGTGAGAAGCGGTGGGTCCACCTAGCAGAAAGAAATCTGAGGAAGAAGACAGCAGAGTGAAGAAAACAGCAACGTACACATCTGGAGAACACATAGATGCAATCCATAATGGTCTCCGACTTACTCTATAGCTCACAGTGGTCCTTCTGCCTCATTCTCCTGAGTGCTGGGAGAACAGGCATGCACTGCTGTGAATATCACATCAGTCTTTGCTTTTCCATTTCTCTCTTGGTAGGGTGAGTTGTTTGAAAGGAGCAGCTTCTATGGATTCACCTCTTAGACGCTGTTGAACATTTTAGCTTCCCTTTGGCTGTATGTGTACAGTGTTGGCCATTTTCTTTTATTCTAGGCTTCCATACATACCTTATAGTTATAAAAAGTTTTCATAACACACTTAAGTAAATCTTAGCAGTTGTATTTATGATCTGTGGTGCATTAATAGTACATGAGTCTAGCTTAGTGTGTTTCCTGTGAGTAACAGCAAACTTATTAACAGGAGTGTGAAGTGTTAACTACAGGAGTATAGGGCAGCTACATCACTGAGAAGCCCACCCTAGCATGAAACCTAACTCTGTACAGCTCCCGCAGGACTTGCAGCCAGTTTCCTGGGGGCAGAGTTCTCCCTGCCATTGTTCTTGCTCATATAACCTTGTGGGAAGGACCAAGTGAATCCTCTAAGTTTTAGGAACTTCCTGGGACTTGTAAATTTGTTTTCTGACCCTTGTAAGTTTCATTTAATTGTCGAGTCTTAATGGGCCTTCCTCTTGGATGACTGTGTCGGGGAAATCTATACAACAGAAAAGCAAATGTGTATAAAGCAGACAGGGTAATTATTAACTGAGATCTGGGTGTCTAGAAATGTCAACAGCTCTTCAAGACCAGAGATGAAAAAACAGTGGCTTGAGTGTGTGATGGCTAATTAGATCAGATCTGAGCATCAGGAATGCTCTTTAGATCCTATGAATGGCAATATTGTGGCCATTGTCTTCTGTACCAAACAAAGGAAGCAATGAGGTTATCATGTCAGGGACTCTGAGGTATTTAATACAGTGTGGTCGATACAAGTCTAATCAGTTCGTGTGGAGAACGGAAGTCTAGCTGTTTCTCCCCTTCAATGCACCTTCCCCACAAACATCTCAGCATCCTGCAAACACCAAAACAACCATGCATTACAAACAACTGCATTGCAAACATGCATTAAATCTAAGATGAAAGGATACATCAATGATCTCTCTCATAACTTGGCTTACAGGAAAGGCAGAGAGAAACATTTATATTGTGGTTGTCATAATTTCATAGCCAATCTTAGGGACCAATATTAAAGTGCTTTTTGGGTCTGGAGAGATGGTCCAGCAGTTAAGAGATCATAACACAAGAGTTTGGTTCTTATCACCTATGTTGCGAAGCTCCCAACTGCCTCTAACTCCAGCTCTAGGGGAGGACCCAACACTCTTTTCTGACCTCCACAGACTTTTGTACACATGTAAACAGACACACATCTTTAGAACAAAACCACTTTTTATAATTTGACTGACAGAGATCCATTCAATCTGACTCTGTCCCACACAATATTTTGCAGTCTGAAAAATCACCTCTTTCATATGGATCGCAATACTTCCCAGACATGTAATAAGCTGCCTAGTGAACAATTCAGACCTAAGACAAATGGGCGTCTTGTTCCTTTGGCCAAGAAGGAGCTAACAAATCATTTGATTCTTATTATCTAGCCCTGAGGACACTTCTGTCTCCCAGCATCCCCCTCTTCGCCATGAAGCAGGGTCTGGATTGGTCTTCTCACTGACAACAAGGAGACAGCCCTTCCTGGTAGTTGGGAATCCCAGCTTCATGGCTGCCTTATACTGTTAGTTGGCAATCAGACTGCTAGACTGACTAATTCTAGAAATCAAAAGCTTGGAAATGTCATTCTCTGAGTCTCAGTTTCCCCAGATTTCAGGGAAGATGTTCATCGTGGCTTTTAGTGAGAGTTTAGGTGCCTATTTTCCCCCACCCACTCACAGCACAGTATAGTCCCCCAAAAGCTATTTAATGTCAGAAGAATACAGATTATGAAGGCACTGATGTGTGCCCATAAAGAATAATGAGGGTGCACTGGAAAGCACTGGACATGATGGGAGGGCCACAACTGTGTTATTTGGTCCCTGCTTTCCTCAGTAATAGTATTATTATTAATCCTCATCTACTCCGACCTGCATGGCCTTGTACAATCTATTTTGCTTTCTGAACCTTAGACATAGCATCTGCAGAACCGGCGTTTGCGCCGTGCCTCCATTAGAGGTTCCTGTGAAGTCTGAGGCAGTACCTTTCTTGGCATGCAGATGCTCACACATTAGCTGATACAAACATTTTAATAACACTCATGCCAGTTAAGACTCAACTGTGGTTCCTGCAGTTCTCTAGCAGCAAGTCAAAGCCCGGGAAGAAACTGAAGTTGTGCTGTGGGATCTGGCAGGATGGCTGTGGGTAGGTGTAGAGTAAACATCCTCCCACATGGCAGCCAGACATTTGCCTAGAGCAGAGGCAATGACCTATGAAAGGAAATGAATGGAATACCGCGGGTGTGGCTTCTATGCCCAGGACCTTCAGCTTAGCTCGGACAGTCACATTTCCACACCCCAGCTGGCTAGATGAAGTCTGCCCGACTTGCTGCCCACTCTTTCTCTTGCAATAACACATGGAGAACGCACGGAGAGGGCATCCTGGAGGTGGTGGGAGAGAGAGCCTGTGACCTGCAGTCTGTAAAGGGATGCACTATAGGAAGGACAATATGGAGCTAATGAGAGACAAAATGAAGAAATGGGCAGTAGCAGAAGCGCAGAGCTGTCGCTGGTGAAGGAAATGTTGAGGACCCCTCATGGGTCAGAGCACTGCACCACTGCATTGTAGCGCCGAGTCCCTCTTGTTCGCTGCCATGCGGCAGGCTGCAAAGTCAGGCACACCTCCCCTTCTCGTGAGGGTCAAATCCTTATTCTTCTGAGCAAATGATACCCTCCTTCCCCGCATTCCTGTCTTCCTTCCTGGAGGAGCTACCATCACTTGCTTCTTCCTTGTGGTAAATTAGGAATGAGGTCTGAGTGGTGAGGTTTCCTCTCAGGTGTCATGCTTGGGATTACTCGGTAAGCATTAGGCACTGGTAAAGGTGAGATTACAGGGAAACCCCAGACTTCGTATTTACATGGCCAAGAAGTCCCGTTTAGCTTCCCTGAATCTCTGCACATAGCAAGAAACTTAGGCAGGCACAAATTTTCAGCCTCATCAAAGGCTTTTAGCCACAACCTGGAGGACAGGAAAGAAGCTAGGGCACACACCTTTCTCTGATCCTATTTTTTAATATTAGGGACATGCTAAGGATGCCTTTCCTCCTTTGAAGACATCCGATATTTTCTTTCTTTCTTTGGGTATTTATTTATTTATTTTTGTTTTTACATCCCAACCAGTTTTCCCTCCCTCCTCTCCTCCATGTCCCCCACCACCACCTGTGCCATTCACCCCTTCTCTTTTTCTCTTCAGATACAGGCAGACCTCCCATGTATATCAGCCAGCCATGGGATATCAAGTTGCAATGAGACTAGACACCTCTTCTTCTGTCAAGACTGGATGAGGCAGTCAGTAGGCTGGATGAGGTCCCAAAAAAAAGGCAATAGTGTCAGTGTTAGAGATAGCCCCTGCTCTCAGAGTTAGGAGTCTCATAGGAAGACCAAGCTAAACAATTAAAACATATATGCAGAGGGCGTTCCCATGCAGGCTCCTTGGTTTTCTATTCGGTATCTGCAAGCCCCTGTGAGCCCTGGTTAGTTGGTTCTGTGGATTTTCTTGTGGTGCCTTTAACCCCTCTAGTTCCTACAATTCCTCTTCCCCTTTTCTCAGGATTCCCTGATCTCAGTCTACTGTTGACTGTGGGTCTCTGCAACTGTTTCCCTCAGTTGCTGGATGAAGGCTCTGATGACAGTTGGGCTAGGCACCAATCTGTGAGTACAGCATTCATTAAGAATCATTTTATTGACACTTTTTTGCCAGTCATGTTTGGTTCCTAGGTTTCTGGGGCATCCCGCTTCTGAATCCTGGTCCTCAGCGGGAGATCTCTCTCAGGGTATGCATCTCCAGATGGGCCAGTCATTAGTTGGTCACTCCCACAATCTCTGTGCCATCTTTACCCCAGCACATCTTGTAGGCAGGACAAATTGTAGGACAAAGGGCTTGTGATTAGGGTGGTGTCCCTGCCCTCCATTGGAAGTCTTGCCTGGTTACAGGAGATGGCCAGTTCAGGCTCTGTATCATCTATTGCTAGGTCTTAGCTAAGGTTACCCTCGTAGATTTTTGGGAGATTCCATCGCGCTGCGTTTCTAGCTCATCCCAGAGATGACCCCAGTTCTCTCTTCCTCCCCTTACTTCATTCCTCCTGTCTCCATCCCCATTTCCCCTTCCAGTTCCCTCCTTCCATCCACTGACGAGGTCCATTTTATTTCCTCTTCATAGTGTGACTCATATCCCCCCGACCCCTTGAGCTCTCCTTGTTACTTAAACGTCTCTGGGTTTGTGAATTGTACTTTACGGCTAATATCTATTTATGAGTGAGTACATACCATGCTTGTCTTTCTGAGTCTGGGTAACTTCACTTAGGATGACATTTTCTGGTTCTATCCATTTGCCAGCACATTTCATGGTGTCATTGTTTTTTAACAGTTGAGCAATACTCCATTGTGTAAATGGACCACGTTGTCTTTGTCCATTCTTCAGTTGAGAGACATCTAGGTTGTTTTCAGATTCTGGCTATTATGAATAAAGCCATTAGGAACATAATTGAGCTAGTGTTCTTGTAATATGGTGGAGTGGCCTTTGTATATATGCCCAGGAGCAGTGTAGCTGTGTCATGAGGTAGAGCGAATCCTAATTTTCTGAAAAACTGCCATATTGATTTCCGAAGTGGCTGTATACGTCCCCCTTGCTCCACATCTTTTTCAGTACGAGCTGTCACTTGTGGTTTTGGTCTAAGCCATTTTGACAGGTGTGAGATGGAATCTCAGTGTTGTTTTGATTTGCATTTTCCTGATAGCTAAGGATGTTGAACATTTCTTTAAGTGACTCTTGGCCATTTGAGATTCCTCTATTAAGAATTTTGTTTGGATCTGTGCCCCATTTTTAAACTGGATTATCTGGGTTTGTCTAGTGTCTTAAGTTATTTATGTCTTTTGACTATTAGCCCTCTGTCAGATGTGCGTTGGGTGAAGATCTTTGCCCATTCGATGGGTTGTCGTCTTGTCCTTTTGGCAGGGTCCTTTGCCTTACAGAAGGCCTTCAGTTTCAGGAGGTCGCATTTGCTGACTGTTGGTCTCAGTGCCTGCACTATTGATCTTCCATTCGGAAGGCTGTCTCCTGCACCAGTGTGCTCGGGGTGATTCCCCACCTTCTCTTCTATCAGACACCTTATATTTTCTAGCTCTGTACGACTTTCAATACACATAGCCCTTCGGGAGTAAGGAACTGATTAGACTCAGGTAAAAAAAAAAAAAGCAAAAAGCACTAAAATTATAGGTGTTGGTGCACTCTGTGATGCTAGAGGGACGTGTGGCACCAGGCAGGTGCCAGAAAATCCTTGCTGTCGCTTTTCACACTGTAAAATTCTGGGTATTTGAGTATGAGACTTCGAACTAAAATTTTATTTATTCTGGATTTACCTATACTGGATTTACCTAACTATATCCTTTGCAATGAACACACAAGGATCATTTCTGAAGTATTCCTCTGGTGAACAACATTACTGAGCACTTACCAAGTGCCCTGGGGATGCAACAGCAAACAAAAGGAGCCATGTCTATTCTTTGTGGTGTTGACACTCTTCTGCCGGAGACCCAATAGCCACATGTAGCTCGGGATCACTCCTGGTCTCACAGAAGAGGCACACGCATGATCTTAAGGCTTGTGGTCAGTTGGTTGGACACCTATGGGTTCTCTTTAATTTTTTTCACCATTTTTGAGATGGAGGGTCTCGTGAAGACCAGACTAGCTTTGAAATCACTATATAACTAAGAATCGGCTTGTATTTATTATACTCCTGCCCCCAGCTCCCGAGTGTTGGAGTTAGAAGTGTGCAGTTTATTTGGTGCTGTGAATCAAACCCTAGGCTCTGGGCCTGCTTTGCGAGCACCTGCACCAAACGAACCACCAAATCGTCAGCATTCATATGACCCTGGAAGGCCAAACACCCATGCACTAGTCTGGTTTCTATTGTTGTAATAAAATCCATGGCCCAAAGCAAGCTGGGGAGGAAAGGGTTTATTTGATTTACAATTAAAATCCTTTATCAATAGAAGCCAGGACGAAAACTCAAAGTGGGAACTCAGAGGCAGGAACGGTAACAGAAGCCACGGAAGGAATGCTTTAGTGACTCGCTCCTCATGACTTGCTCATCTTCATTTCTTCTACAATGTGGACCACCTAACCAGGTAAGGTGTAAGCAGAAACTGCGCTTTCATTTCCCCATCACCCAGACCCAAATAATTTCACAAAAACTATGTTAATTACAATACTGTTTGGCCAACAGCTCGGGCATTTTCCTAGCTAGCGCTTACATTTTAAATTAACCCATTTCTATTAATCTGTGTATTGCCACAAGGCTGTGACTTACTAGTAAGATTCTGGCGTCTTTTTCCTTTGGCAGCTACATGGCATCTGCCTGACTCCACCTTCTTTCTCTCCGCATTCAGTTAGCTTTACCATCTAGCTATATTCTGCCCTGCTACAAACCAAAGCAGCTTCTTTATTAACCAATGGCAATAAAACATACTCATAGCATGAAGAGGGGAATCCCACATCAGTGAGGCACAACTCACAGTGTGCTGGGCCCTCCCACATCAGTCATTAATAATGAGGATGTGCCACAGGCTTGCCCACAGGCCAATCTGATGGAGGTATTTACTTAGTTGAGGTTCTTTCTTCCCAGATGACTCTGACTTGTATCAAGTTGACAAAACCTAAGCTTCACTATTGATCATCCCTGCTAGTTGAGTTGAATAAGGCTTGTATGCTCATCTTCTCTACAACACCCCCAACATCATTCACAGGCAGTGGAACGGTGGCTTTCTAGCAAGCATGGACGTGAACAAGAGTATCTTCATACTTGAAGCAGCAAACATTTTGAATCCTCAGGGCTCTTGGTTCTCCTTGCAAAGTGGTCCCTCATCCTCTCTTACAGGGTGAATGGAAGCGCCCAGTGCTGTTCTGTGTAAGGTTACCCTGATGCAGGGTAGGACATTGCTTCAGAACTCAGTCAACAACCACTATTGATGCTCATGAGTTCTGGGAGGAAGGAATTCAGACATGGTAGCTCAGGGTACCATACCATACCAGCATGTACCAATTGCTCCTGTTCTTCATGTGTCTAGGGACTCAAGTGGAGGCCTTGAAGCAGGAAAGCAGGGAAGAACTGGTGGTCTGTTCACTCATAAGTCTGCTGTTTGGAGCTGGCTGTCTTCAAGAGTTCCTCTTGGTAGGGGCTCTTTTCCCATGGGCTGCTTTGGCCTTCTTTATGGATGGCTGCTGGCTCATTTATAAGAGATATTCCACACTGAGAAATGAAGCAGAATGTGTATCCTTTTGAAGATCTGCCCTCTGGCATCAAAAACATCACTTTTCAGTATGCCTGATTGCTGGGGAAAGTTTATGTAGCCACTAAGAAAAATGAAACCATGGCACTTATAGGAAAATGGAAGCTTCATTAGCCAGAGTCAGAAAGGCAAATGCGGTGTGTTTGCTCTCATATGTAGGACCTAATGTATATATGTGTGTGTGTGTGTGTGTGTGTGTGTGTGTGTGTGTTTATATGTGTGTGCATATACAAAAGGGATCATGGGGGCAGAAGAAGGAGTCTTAAGAGAGGAAGGAGGTAGAGATGGTACTAGAACATTTTTGAGTTAGTGGATTTAGCAGACTATAGAATTATCTGGGGCAAGAAGAGAGATTGTCTGGAGGTATGGAAAGGCAGTCATGGAACGGCGGGAATGAAAATGTGGTGTAGTGACGCAGGTTCAACATTCCCTTTTGTTGCTGTGCCAAACACTGTGACCAAGTGCAACTTAGGGGAGGAAGATTTCCTTCAGCCTATGCTTCCAAGTCACAGTCCAGCACCAAGGGAACCCTGCTGGAACTCCAGCAGGGGCTTAGAGGAAGATATACCTTCTGCCCCACACAGCCTCACCTCTGACCGAAGAACTCACTCAAAACCAAGGAAGAAGAGCAGGAACTATGGAGGAAGTCTGTTTGCTGGGACCCTGGCTGGTGCATTCTCAGTATGTTAGCCATACTGCATGCCTTCCCAGGGAAAGCTGCTGTCCACACCACGGTCATGCTGTCCAGCTCAGCATATACGTGACAGACCCCACACCATCAGTTAGCGGTAGGGCAATGCCACCAGACACGCCCACCAGCCAATCTGATCTTGACAGTCCCTCAACTGAGTCTCCCTTTGCAAGGGCCTCTAGGCTGAATCAAATTGAGAGTTAAAGCTAAGGCAACACACATGCAGAGATGTCATGATGGAATTCCTTACTTTGAATTCTAACCTAAGTAAACTAATAAGAAAATAAATAAAAAGGAAGATTCCCACTTCCAACATGCACACACATATACACGTGCTTTGTTTGGGGGTGGAAAATCTGGGTCCATGGTAGAGCATTTCATTATCATGAGTGAGGCCTTGGGTTTGATTCTGCATTCTGCACATGTTCATGTATATGTTTGTGAAACACGTTAAGTTCTCCATCTGCATTTCCTATCAAGCTACTACCCCTAAAGACTCAGACTTACAGTTGAGGTACATGATCATATCACCTGGAACAGAAACTGGGGTAGCAGCAGGTAGGCTCCCCCAGGCAAATCTCCTCAGAATAGTTTCCTGATGTGGTTTTTCTTGATTCCCTAAGCTCCAGAGACTGTTTCCCCCCATGCTTATTCCATCATACCACGACAAAAAAGTCCTAGACTAACTTTAGGGACATCATGAGATGTGTAGATACTGGTTCTATGGGATGCTGAGATTGTGTTAGGTACAGGGGTGTTCATTCTTCCATTGGTCTCCAGAAGGACTGTCTAAGGAAGACTCTTTCTCAGGGATCTTCACTCTGTCGTCTGAGTCATCTTTCTATTTCCACAAGAAACAGTTGGTAGGAGCTACCTCTGGTTAAGATAAGAAGTAAAATAATATACCAATGTTTGGAAAGATAGTATCTGCTCTTGAAGATCAGAGTTCAATTCCCAGCACCCACATGATGGTTCCCAACCACCTGTAACTCCAGTTCTAAGAGAATCTAATGCTCTCTTCGGGCTTTCATGGGCCGTTATGTATGTTTACACACACACACACACACACACACACACACACACTCACACACACAATATACATATAGACAAACAGATGCACAGACACATATATTAAAAATGTTTAGAAGAGAATATAGCAATGCCCTTATAAATATTGAGATTTTTTTTTAACCAAGTTGTTCAGGATGAACTCATCACTCAAAAACTAGAATCACAAAAATCCTTGAGACGAACTCTCAGTTAGTTTAGACATTTGTAAATCTGCTAGAGAAAAAGATTCACAAATTTCCTTGGCAGTGGGCTTGGTAGTACACTCCTGTAATCAATAGGGCTCAATAGGAAGAGGCAAGAGGACGGAGTATCCCAAACTAATCTAAGCTGTCCAATGAGACCTTTTCTTAACAATTCAAGGTTGGGGATTTGGCTCAATGGGAGGCATCTTGCTTCACATGGGCAAAGTTAGGTTCAGTCTCCAGAATCATGGAGCCAGGAGGACATTCTTCAAAATTGGTTATTAACAGATAATTAATTTTTGAGAAACTAGTTTAATTGTTTTTTAGACCTTAACAATGGGTTTTAATACCATGCCCTTCTTTTTAACAGTAGCTCATGTTTTCTTGACAGTACTCCAGGTTTGATCTTTGTACCAAAGATATTTATTAATTTTAGCAACATTTGCCATCTGGACAGATTGGGAATGAAGAATGGTGTTATTTTCCAGCTCAGAAATGCCTGTCTGGTTTATATCCAGCAATCTTTTCATTAGTGTTTCTATTCAATAGTCTTTAGCAGTTTCTATACTGTTTCATGCACAATGGATTGTTCCAGAAGCATCTAGAACACAGAGATACCTCCACACTCTGGAAACCCTGTCATCCAGTTTTCTAAGCCATCCCATATATATTCCAGTCTCCATCTCCCCAGACTGAACGTTTCTAGACTTTCTGTCACTGTGTAACAGGGTCCAGTTTCCAGTATCACCTTCTTTGTCTTCCTTTAGTCCATCAGGTACTACTGCCTAGTTTACCTAGATAATAAAGTTAGGAAGGATGAAGCATCTCAGCTCTCCCTCCCCTGGTATCTGTGCACCAAAGGAAACTGTTTTTAGGACCAGAATCCTCTGAAGACTTGTTTACCCACACGAGTTTTAGTGAATGGAAGCCTCTATCTGAGCCTCTGCTGCTCTCTCTGTGAGCCCCTGCCTATGAGGTACTTAGTACAGTGAGTGCTGGCGTCTTGATACCATGATGGTGGGCATTCCACAGCAAGCAACCTGGTGAGAGGAAGCCTTGATCTTTTGAGAATTAGTCTCAGAAGTCACCAAGGATCACGTGACTCTACTTTCTTGGAGGGGAATAGCATAATCATCTCAGATTCAAGGGATAGGAGCATAGAGCACAATTCTCCACAGGAAGTTACAGGGTTGCACAGATACACCCAATCAAAAGTGCCGTGGCATTTTTAGAACTTATTGTTTACAATTCATAATATTGGATATCATTCTTGGAGCCTTCCTGTTTTTTAACAGTAAATTTTAATGTATGGTCATCACATTCTTCTTTGTGCATTGTGGCCCTATTGTTAGACCCTACCCCTAGAGAGAGGTGAACAAGTGTCTATTCACTCCAGAGGGGGAGCAGACGACAAAGTGCATCACCGCCAAGGCCAACTTCGTGAACCAGTGATTTTCACTGGGGTTACTTATAGAGAGATGAGAGAGGGGCTACTAACAGGAGCAAATATGACTCAAAAGCAGCTGCATCACCAAAGCCCACCCCTGCCTGGGGTGCAGCTCACAAAAGCTGGGAACCCGGAGCACACTGCACAGTCTGTAAGCAACTGCATGTCAGAGAATGCCCTTTCCAGGTGCCTCAGTTGTCCCAAGCCTTTTCTATGCTGCTCCACTAGTCAGAGAGTGTCTCTCAGATGTCCTTACTGCTTATGCAAGCTTGGGGAGGAAGGAACCTAGCAGAGTTGGTTGATGTCAGTGACTTCCTGAAGCTGAGGAAGGCACTTGCTGCTGGGTGGAATGTTTCTCTTCTCTTCAAAACGCCTTGTGTCTTAAGGAGCTCCCCACCCCCACCAAGACAGATGATTTTGTCCCAGAGAAAACTGCTACAGAATAGACCCAGAGAAGCTAAATGTTATACGCCTGTGCGTTAATGTGGTATGGGATTCAGCAAAAGTGAAAAGGCAACTAACTGAAAGTGGGAGTGGAAATAAAGTTCCCCCAGTTGTCCTTACCACGAGTAATCCGCTCCTGGGTAACATTAAACCGTGACATTTCCACATTATTAACTTCAGAGTTTAGTGTTTCAGAAATGTTCTTTGCATTTATTAACATGGGTATATATTATTTTACATCCTATTGAGCCCATATGTTATTCAGCTACAAAGCCCTTTCTCATGGATCCATATTGATAGATTAGAAACCACTGTGTATTCAAACTTTATTGAGTTTTTTTCCCTCTGAAATGCTTAAATCTTTGACTGCAGCCCATTTGTTCTATGCTCGCTCTACTTAAACAGAAACACCTGTGCATTTCTTGCTTCGTACTGAAGAGCACAGAGGCTGCTACTGTCCTGGAAGCTGCGAGAATGGAGAGTTAGCCACATGCTTAAGCTCTAACAGACGGGACAGAACGGTTTGCCCTCTTGTATTCCATATCTTTGCGAACTTGAAAGGGAAGGGATAAGGCTTGTACACATAAAGAAAATAACCTGGGCTCTGGGAAAATAATTCAGTTCGTAAAGTGCTCACAATGGAGCTTGGATCTTCACCGGTTGCATAGAACTGGGTGATTCTGCGAACATTTACATTTTCAACAAAATAATCTCTCAGGTGGGGAGGTGGAAACGGGGCATCCCTGGGCTTCACTGGGCAGCCCATCTAGTTGAGTTGGTGAGACGGAGGTTCAGAAGGAATTGTTATCACAAAGTAAGGTGGATACCAACAAAGACACCTACTACCGTCCTATGCCTTTATATACAAGTGAATACATATGCACACATGCACAGGAACAGACATGAATACCCACACGCCACACAGAATAAACGTAGGGCGTCCTGAGAACTAATGAGTAGATGATGAAACAGCAATGTCGTGAGTCTCGGACATATGCCAAATGTGGAGAAGACCTTGCGTTAGGAGGCTGGTCGTCTGGTTTGGTTCTCCCAGTATCTCCCATGCTTTGTCTTCTCTGGGTGTGATATGAAGATATTGAACATTGCTGTTGCCCCCGTGGTCCACGAGGCAGCAAAATCTGCACCATGTGGGAGCTTCTTAGAGTCTTGGTCTCCGTCCTCTGCTCCATTGGGTTCAACAGCAGAGTCACAGAGAAGTTTGATAAACCCTGAGATAATGATCCCAGGGACCCCTTTGCTATTCTAACTATTTTAGGACTAAAGTGCTCTTTTGAGTAAAGAAGCAAAATATAAAGATAAAACAGAACAAGTGATATTTTGTTACTCTTGAGAGAAAGGTGGACTGCCCTTCTTTATAGCACCCAGTGCCATGTTCTTTACAGGTTTTGTGGAGAACAAGGGAAGCACAAACACCAAGGAGATGGGCCCCAATGGTACAGAGGAACTTTGGGTGACTGTCCAGGTAGCGAGATGGCTCTGTCATTTCTAGAGTTTTGAAAGTTTCTTACTTCTTGCTTACTTAGGTAATATTATATCCTTCTGGAGTCTTCGATGGAGTTGAAGAATGGATAGATAGTTATAGTTTTCCTTAGTTATGATAAAAGATAAAATAGTTCTAAATATTGTAACTGTAATTCTTGCTTGGTAACTGTTTTGTTATATGTAATTTTACTATGTTAAAGTTAAAGCCTTTCTTTTTTTTTCTTTAAATGGAAAAAGGGGAAATGATGTAGGAGGGTCTTCTTTCTATGTGTTGCTTTCATTGGTCAAATAAAGAAACTGCCTTGGACTTTTGATAGGACAGCAGCTTAGAAAGGCAGAGTAATAGCATCAAAACCCAAGCAAGCATCCATCTTCAGCCTACAGGCCCATAATATCGAGCAGACATTTCCATGAAGTAGGAAATTTCAAAGACAGTTCAGTCACTTTCTTTTGTGTCCTGCAGAATGTCTTGCAGACTCTTTCATAAAACAGGAACATTGAAGGATTATCTCACCTTTAGGCAAGTTCAGCAGTTTTCTCTCTGTGGGTTCTTTATGTCCAGTTTATGCAACAGTCCAGGCAAGAGCAGTTTCTTGCCCAAATGGCTAACCAACTCCATAAGGAGCCTCTTCAATGCCTATCTTCCTCTTGAAGTAGATTGGTGCTGCCAGGAACAGACATGTCTCATTGTCATGAAAAGCCCTAAGTTATTAAAACATTTAAAATTCCATATTCTGTAGTCTTTGAAAGATATGAAGAATGCCTATTTAACTGAAATATATCTCTATATATCTATAAAATCTAACTAACATGACTACAATCTTGACTATTATCAATGATTATCCATTAACAACCTATATTTCCTAATTATATATTATATTTTCAAATGAACTACACAATTACAATACCTTAATCAAGAGTAGCAATACATATACATATAACAAAACTGACCTTAAATTATTATCAATAAACCAAGATTTATACCAATGCAAATTGTTTATATCTATATCATCTTCCCTTTAAATGTAAAAGAACATTTATAAACAATATTTGGGAATATGGGCGCAGTTATTTCTTTCCAAACTTCTTCTTGCTGTATAGGGGCACTGTTAATCAGGTCTTTTATGGTGTATCCTGGGTGCTGGGTTCCTCTCAGTCAGCAGTTGAGTGTAAGTAATTGTTTGAGGGTGTTCACAGCAACCTTTCAGGAGGCCGTGGTCTTTCATATCATATTGGGATAGAAGCAATCCACAGAGTCTCATCCTCTGAGAAAACAAAAGATAAACATCTTTCCCAAAGCATCATATCCTTGGACCCAAATTTGGAAGTCATGATATCTTTAGAACATATATGTAGTTTGGCAGACCACACATGTCCAGATTGTGTTCTTGAGCTCTCAATCCAAATGAAGCCCCTTGTCCCTTAAGTTGCTTTAGTCAGCATTCTATCACAGCAATAGGAAGAGAAACTAAGATACATGATTTTGCTAAATGCAGCTCTCAGAGCGCCACTTCCTGGTACTCTGGATAACTGAGCACACTGTGGTATACAAGGGAGCATGGTTTATTTTTTGTGTGGAAAACAATTCTCACTCTAAATCTTGTACAGTCTCAGGACACATCAGGGTCCTATTACTCGTGTAGAATTATATTCTGGATTGTGGCTTTTGAGGCTGTCTTTTATGCAGCTTAATTTTTAGGTTCATCCCTGCTGTTATAAGAGCCATGTGTCCCTCCTTTTCATGGTTTAACAATAGTCCCTTATATGGATACAATATTCTTAGCACATTCATTCTTCACCTTTGAGCTATTGTGCATAATGTCACTACAAACATTTTGGTATAAACCCTTAAAAATGTATACCTACGTGTGAGGCTGCAAGGCCATGTGGTCACTCTCTGGGTACTCCCTGTATGGTGACTTAACCCTTTCTCTAAGTGGTTGAGTGACTTCACACTTAGTGAAGTCAACTGTACATAGTCGTATGGGATATTTGCCCATCCATTCATGGATTCAGCTCATCCACTTGGGCCTTTTAGGAATTTAACTATTTTCCCCGTGTTTCAGCAGTTGTGATTTTATTGGCTTCTGTGGATGGAAGTGATGGTCTTGTTTGTCTAGAAAGACAAACAGAACTGGGAAACTGAATTTTGAACACAATCTCTCTTCCTGCCTTGTGATAAGTTAGCTAGGAAATTGCTCCATGTAGCTGTGCAGCCACAACAGCCGCTGCAGCAGCAGCTGGAATCTGATAGGAAAAAGCCATCAGAGAGATGCAGAGATTTATTTATTGTTGTCTTAATCTGGCAGCCACACAAGAGATGAGGAATGGCTCCATTGTTTTCTCCCTATGAATAAGGCATTCGTGGGTGTGGGTAAGGTCACTTGGTGCCTTACAAACAGCCCAAGCAGGTCAGCTGATTCTCAGGAGATAATGACTTAGCAGAATTCACAAAGGGAGAAAAAAAAAAATGAGATAGCAGGCTTGCTTCTAAGACCACTTCCAGTTCAAAAAAGCAGTCTCTTGTCCCCTCCCAGTCACAGCTGATTTGCTATGATGCAGTATCTGAATGGCTGGCAGGATGATCCATAGCTCAGAAATCTGTAAGGATGGGCAAGTCTTTCTTTTCACATAGGAAGATACAAAAGGAGTAAATCCCACGTGGTGGAGGCTAGACACCTTGTTTCACTCAGGCACAAGGTATATCAGTTGCCTCCTTAATTTTGATTTAGAGAATTCTTTGGAGGCGGGAGAGATGCCTCAGTGCCAAGAAAGAGTCAGAACATGAGTTCAAAACTCCAGAACCCCTGCAAAGCCTGCTGTGGAAGCATGCATTTGTGATGCAGTCTTCCCTGTGGTGAGAGGAGAGGGAGAATAGGAGAATCCTTGCAAACTCCTTGGTCAGCTGGCATGGAATGCTCAGAAACAAACAGCCAGCAAAGTGAAAGGTAGAGAGAGCACCCAAAGTCATCTTTGACTTCCAATCCCCCTCCCCCACCCACACTAAAAGATAGAGAATTCTGCAGTTTGTTATAAAGAACACATACCCCATCTTCCTAGCCAAATTTCTCCTTGTGCTCAACAGGTAAATGGTGTCTTTCACACTGGCACTGTATCAAGATGGAAAGAAAATGTATGAGATCAAGGACTCTGGGTTGATCAGATACATAAAGTTTTACAGTCCCTGTTGGCCACCCGACCTTAGGACCCTTTTGAGAGTTATAAATGTGTTACTGCTTGCCCAGATTTAATATTAGTGCCACTTGATACTCCAAAAGTGCCCCTTTCTTGTCTTCCTTTTCCTGCCCCTGAGTTGGATAAGTTTTAGAACCTTCAAATGTCCTTTTCTGATCTTCTAAAACGCATAAACCACTTCTTGAATCCATATCTGCACATCCATAGGTTGGTGTGGCTCCCAGAGCTCAGGGAAGCTTCTTTGTGTAGTGACTGATGGTTATCACAGCAACTCACAATTGCTCAGAGTGCAGAGCACAAGTGTCTGTGGCCTAGCCACAAATAGAACATCAGTGTCCCCCTCTTTGCAAGGCTGAAGGACCACGGCGGAATAGAGAAAAGACTGTTAAACACCAGTGGGTAGGGAAGACGGGAATGGAACAGATTCCCTTTGTGACGACAGCTCACTAGTACAGCTCATAAAATCACAGTGGCCACACTTGCCAGTACTGGGTCAAGCCAGTCAATATTCCAGTACGAATGACAGGGGGGGCTCTGGAAACCACACCCCTAGCTGAGAAGCTATTGGTGGTTGATGGCTGTTAGGGGAATGGCAGTTGGTTTTCTTTAGGGTGGGGTCCCTGGTTAGATAGACCATGCTATAGTGGATTGTTTAAAATTCATGAGTCAATGAGCAGCATAAACTGGACACAGCAGGTAATTTTGAAAAAAACACATACGAAATTGGGAGGGGATGTGAAAGGGAGATCTAGGAGAGAAGACCATGGGATAGGTGAAAAAAATCTAATTGCCCTTCAATATGGCAGACTCATTGAAAAAGTATCATCTCAGAAGCCCTCTGACCAAGTTCTCAGACCAAGTTCTCAACAGGAAGGAGATTGATTTGCCCCAAGGGACAGAGGGGAGAGATAAAGGACAAAGATAAGAGATAGAGGAAGAGAGTGAAGGGGAAGGAAATCAGAGAAAAGGGCAGGTTATTTGTCCCAGAGGACAAAGGACTGCCTCTCCGTAGAGGGAGACAGATGTGCCACACGAAAAATGGAGGTATATAAAGGTACAAGGGGAAACCTCATGTTAGATGAGGTGTTTAATTTTAATCAGGTATGTTAATTAGGTAAGCCAAAGGGGACTTTTGATTGCTGATTTTTTTTTGGGGGGGGGGTTTCGAGACAGGGTTTCCCTGTAGTTTCTAGAGCCTGTCCTGGAGCTAGCTCTTGTAGACCAGGCTGGCCTTGAACTCAGAGATCCTCCTGCCTCTGCCTCCCGAGTGCTGGGATTAAAGGCGTGCGCCACCACCGCCCGGCCTGGATTTTAATAGTTTGATACCTGGACCTTGGTAGTTGGCCTCAGGAGGGGGGATTGGCCAAATAAGGGAATGACCTTGGGGGTTAGCTTTAGGAACATCTGGTGGTTTTTTAGCAAGGCAGAGGGAATTGGGGAGAAGGGTAAGGCCTGCCAGAGTCACGTGCTTGAGTGGGCTAGTGTTCCTTTACCTATTACTTGTCAAAGGCGACACAACTGTGTCCAGTGTCCTTGGCTGAAGCAAATCCTCTCAACTTCATCAGCCATAGCTATGATTCTGTTTCTGGCCACCACCTAGCCTATTCTCACTGGAGGGTCTGTACTTTCTGCAAAGGTTTCTTGAAGTCTCTTTAAGGAGCCTAGAACTTGTTGCATATGTCCTGTTGGCCCAAAGACAGAGAGATTTTTACCTACATGCTTCTGGGCTCTTGTTAGTTAAGAATTACTGTTTTTATTTAGTTTTTGACAGTTCCATGCATGCAGATGTATTTAGGTCATTTTCGCCCCATGATCTTCTTGTTCCTTCCAGGTCTACGAGGAATTTTGTCAACATTGATGACTCTTCTTCTCCCCCTCCTCTTCCTCTTTCTTTTCTTCCTCTTCTTTTTTCCCTCAAAATCCCCCTTTTGCTTTCACATTTGTTTTGTGTGGTTGTTTTGTGACCCGCTGAGTTTAACCAGATGAGCATGAGTTGGGAATTTATTTACCTGAACATGAGCAAAGTATCAGTATCTATATCACCACAAAAATGGCTCCTCCTCTGCAATGGATGCTTTCTCTTGCATAACAAGATGTATTTTGAATAAATATATAAATAAATAATAATTTTAAATAAATACACAAATCATAACAAGATGTATTTTTACTTAAATTTATTTATTAATTTCTTAGAACAATCTTCTCATTTTACATACCAATCTTAGTTTCTAATCCCTCCCCTTCTCCTGCTCCTCACACCTTCTACCCATTCTACCCCCATTCACTCCTCAGAAAGAATAAGGATTCTCATGGGGAGTCAACAAAGCCTGGCATATCATTTTGAGGCAGGACTAGGGCCCTCCCCACTATATCTAGGCTGAACAAGGTATCCCTCCAAAGAGAATGTGCTCCAAAAAGCCAGTTCAAACACTAGGGATAAATCCACTGGCCACTGCTAGTGGCCCACAGACTGTCCCCGCCATACAACTGTCACCCACATTTAGAGGGCCTAGTATGGTCCTATGCAGGTTCCCCCACTGTCAGTCTGGAGTCATTTCCCACTAGTTTGGGTCAACTGTTTCTGTGGGTGTCCCCATCATGGTCTTGATCCCTTTGCTAATATTATCCCTTTTCCTCTCTTAGACTGGATTTTGGGAGCTTGGCCCATAGCTAGCTGTGATCTCTGTGTTTGCCTCTATCAGTTGCTGGATGAAAGTTCTATGGTGACAATTAAGGTAATCATCAATCTGATTACAGGTGCCAGTTCAGGAACCCTCTCCACTATTGCTTAGATTCTTAGCTGGGGTCATCCTTGGGGATTCCTGGGAATTTCCTTAGTGTCAGGTTTCTCGTTAGTCCCATAATAAATTCCTCTTTCAAGGTATCTCTTTCCTTGCTCTCCTTCTCTGTCCTTCCCCCATCCTGACCATCCTGTTCCCTCATGTTCTCCTCTCCGTCCCCTTCTTCCCGCCTTCTCCCCTTCCACCCTGCCTTCTTTTCCCCCCTATGCTCCCAATTTTCTCAGAAGATCTTGTCTATTTCCCCTTTGCAGGGGGATCTGTGTTTGTCTCTCTTAGTGTTCTTCTTTAACCTAGCTTCTCTGGGGTCATGGACTATGGGCTGGTTTTCCTTTGCTTTATGTCTAATCTCCACGTATGAATGAGTACGTACTGTGTTTGTCTTTCTGTGCCTAAGTTACCTCACTCAGAATGCTTTCTTCTAGTTCCATCCATTTGCCTGTAAATTTCAAGATGTCATTGTTTTTATTTTTATTTATTTATTTTGACTGTTTTGTAGTACTCCATTGTGTAAATGTCCCACATTTTCTTTATCCATTCTTGGGTTGAAGGACATCTAGGTTGTTTCTAGGTTCTGACTATTAGGAAATAACGCTGCTGTGAACACAGTTGAGCAAATGTCCTTGTGGTATGAGTGTGCATCCTTTGTGTATATGCCCAAGAGTAGTATCTCTGGGTCTTGAGGTAGGTTGATTCCTAATTTTCTGAGAAACCACTATACTGATTTCCAAAGTGGGTGAACAAGTTTGCACTCACACCAGCAAGAGAGGAGTGTTCCCCTTACTCCACATCCTCTCCAGCATACACTGTCATAGATATTTTTGATCTTAGCCATTCTGACAGTAAAAATGGTTTCTCAGAGGCATTTTGATTTGCATTTCCCTAATGGCTAAGGATGTTTAGCAATTCCTTAAGTGTCTTTCGGCCATTTGAGATTCTTCTGTTGAGAATTCTCTGTTTAGATCTGAACCCCATTTTTTATTGGATTATTTGGTATTTTTATGTCTAGTTTCTGGAGTTCTTTATTTGGAGATCAGTCCTCTGTCTGATGTGGAGTTGGTAAAGATCTTCTCCCATTCAGTAGGTTGCTGTTTTGTCTTATTGACTATGTCCTTCACCTTACAGAAGTCTTTCCGTTTCAGGAGGTCCCATTTATTTATTGTTGCTCTCAGTGTCTGTGCTGCTTGTATTATATCCAGGAAGTGGTCTCCTGTGTCTATGCATTCAAGGCTACTTCCCACTTTCTCTTATATGAGATTCACTGTGCCTGGATTTATACTGAGGTCTTTGATCCATTTGGACTTGAGCTTTGTGCATGGAGATAGGTATGGATCTATTTGCCCTCTCCCACATGCTGACATTCAGCTATGCCAACGTCTTGTTAAAGACGCTTTCTTTTTCCATTGTATAATTTTAGCTTCATTGTCGAAAATCAGATGTTCACAGGTATGTGAATTAATATCAGGGTCTTTGATTCACTTCCATTGGTCCACCCATCTGTTTTTATGCCAATATCAAGCTGTTTTAATTACTGTAGCTTTATAATAGAGCTTGATGACAGGGATGGTGATGCCTCTGGAAGTACTTTGTTTGTTCAAGATTGTTTTGTCTATTCTGAGGTTTTTTTTTTTCATATGAAGTTGATTATTGTTCTTTCAACGTTTGTGAAGAATTGTGTTGGCATTTTGGTGGGGATTGCATTGGATCTGTAGATTGCTTTTGGTAAGATTGGAATTTTTATTATGTTGTTCCTACCTATCTAAGAGCATGGGAGATCTTTCCATTTTCTGATATGTTCTTCAATTTCTTTCTTCAAAGACTTGGAGTTCTTTTCATACAGATCTTCCACTGCTTTGATTAGTGTTATCCCCAAGACATTTTATCTTATTTGTGGCTGTTATAAAGGGTGATGTTTCTCTGATTTCTTTCTCAGCCCTTTTAGCATACTAATCTTTTTGAGCTGATCTTGTATCCTACCACATTACTAAAGGTGTTAATCAGCTGTAGGAGTTCCCTCATTGAATTTTTGGGGTCACTTATGTATACTATCATATCATCTGCAAATAGTTAAAGCTTGGCTTCTTTCTTTCCATTTTGCATCACCTTGATCTCCTTTTGTTGTCTTATTGCTCTAGCTAGAACTTCAAGTATGATATTGAATAGATATGGAGAGAGTGGACTCATCTTGTTCCTGATTTTCGTGGGATCACTTTGAGTCTCTCTCCATTTAATTTGATGTTAGCTTGCCATATTCTGCTTTTATTATGTTTAGATACATTTCTTGTATCCCTGATCTTTTAAAGACCTTTATGATGAAGGGTTGTTTGATTTTTGTCGAATGCTTTTTCAGCATCTAATGAGATGATCATGTGGTTTTTATATTTCAGTTTATTTATATGGTGGATTACATTGACAATTTTTTTTTTATGTTGAATCATCCCTGCATCTCTGGGATGAAGCCAACTTGACTATGGTGGGTGATTTTTTTTTTTTTTGATGTGTTCTTGGATTTGTTTTGCCAGTATTTTATTGAGTATTTTTGCATCAATGTTCATGAGGGAGATTGGCCTGTAATTCTCTTTCTTAGTTGCATCTTTGTGTGATTTGGGTATGAGGATAACTGTAGCCTCGTAAAAAGAGTTTGGTAGTGTTCCTTCTGTTTCTATTGTGTGGAAAACTTTGAGGAGTATAGGTATTAGCTCTTCTTTTAAGTTCTGGTAGAATTCTGCACTGAAACCATCTGATTCTGGGTATTTTTTTATTGTGAAGCTTTTGATGGGTGCTTCAATTTTCTTAGGGGTTATAGGTCTTTTTAAATTGTTCATCTGGTCTTGATTTAATTTTGGTATGTGGTCCCTATCCAGAAAATTGTCCATTTCTTTTAGATTTTCCAATTTTGTGAAGTCCAGGTTTTCAAAGTATGATTCAATGTTTCTCTGAATTTCCTCAGTGTCTGTTGTTATATCCTCCTTTTCATTTCTGATTTTGTTAATTTGGATATTCCCCCTCTACCACAAGATGTATTTTTAAAATACTTTTTAGTTTACACATAATTTTACCATTTGTTAAAATTTAAAATAAATTTGCATATTAGTGAGATAGTTGTGCTTATTTACATGTATTCAAGGAACGAAATCTTCACTGAATACTTGATACTGCAGGACCTAGGCCATCTTCAGAGTTTTTCAGATTTTTCCTATTCATTAATTCATTTATTCATTCTAGGGCTTTTAGATAGAATCTCATGTAGCACACACAAAATGTCTTCAAACCTACTAAGTAGCTATAGCTGGCCCTGAACTCATGATCCTCCTGTCTCTGTTCCTCAACTGCTGGGATTATAGATGTGCACTCACAAGTGTGATCAATATTTTGATTTCATAACCATCAGTTCTGAGAGATACTCTTTAGCATCTCTGATTCTTCTGGAAGCATCGGGTAAGCAATGCCCGTTGTACTGTTTAGCACAGGCTTGGATTGCATTAGCTTTTAAATTTGTTTATTTGTTTTTGGCAGCCTGCATAGTGAACTCTATCTCCATGCCTGGTTAATTCTGTCACTTGAGTGTGTGATTCCTAAGAAACCCGCCTGAATGCTAGGTTTCCATGATCATAATCCACAACCCTTCTCCCTGCCAGTCACCAGCTCACAGGATATAGACTGAAAAGTTGTTTTTCATTCCACTCCCCAAATGACAAATTTGAAGACATAGAGAAAGTAAGTAGGATATTGTTAGCTTGGGGTGGCAGTTCTGGACTGTTAGTGTTGCAGGAGAGTTGGTGGCTTTGGACACATTCTCTCATTGGTGGACACTTTCATGAGGTTTAAAGGGAAGCAGAGCACCCTGCACCCACACTTTAACATTCAGTGTTAAGCAGAGTCAGTTAAGGTGAGCATATTATGTGGAGTGAATCCAACAGCTCAGACAAATCTATAGTGCTCCATTTAGCTTGGAATTTCGACTATGCCGTTGCCTCGCTATTGAATTGTTCTGAGCATGGAAATCTACTTTCTTTGTTTCTGTACAACTTTGGAAAAATGCATTCTGTTATGTTTAGGTTTGAGTGTGGGGATGGGCAGAATTAACTGATAAAGACAGCTGTTGACATGCCACCTCCTAAGCCATAGTTCTGTGATCTAGACACAGGGCCATGGGATCCAGGGTCCTCTAACAGGTCCTCACGTGTCCCAAAGTCACCCACGTGGCCTAAGGCAGTAAAGTTATCTTTGAACTACTTCAGTTGTCACCTGCCGTGTTTGAGCAAAGTGCAAATATGGTTGGTTCTTCGTGATCTGGAATCCAGTCCACGTGGTGAATATACATCTGACAAGGGTGCGCTTACCCTCCTCAGCTGTGGCCTCCGTCTGCTGTGCCTCTCCTTGTCAAGCCCTGGTGTCATAAACATATTTCATAAGGTGTCGGAATGGTAACTAGCAGTTGGTACTTGGCTTGTGTGTTGCTGAGTTCCTCTTGTGTGACAAGACAGCATGACTAAGACAAGCTGTGGGAGAAAGAGTTTGCTCTGGCTTATGGTTTCAGAGTTGGGATCTACGGTGGCTAAGGCCTGCCGTCAAGGGGCTGGAGCACTAAGTTGGTTGAGGACATTTCCATCCATATGCAAAAGACAGAGCAGGCCCGCTGGTAATGGGGCAATGCAATAAACCCCAGAAGCTCACCCCAGGGACAGACTTCCTCCAGCAAGGCTCCACCTCCTAACATTCCATAACCCTTCTAGACAGTACCATCAACCTGGTCCAAGTATTCAAATACATGATCCTGTGTGTGTGTGTGTGTGTGTGTGTGTGTGTGTTGTGTGTGTGTGTGAAGGTATTTCTCCTTCAAACCATCACAGCTTGAACGTAAAATCTCCTTTGAGCATGGTCCCTGGTTGGAGGCCATGCAAGTTCAATTACAGATATGTTACTTCTGTCTTTAACTAAAAATAACCATCATGGCCCCTCATGCACTGCTATCAGGTTGCTGCAAGATGGTGGGATGGTTTCTACATGGTGGGATGGTTTCTACATGTGGTTGCTTCTGACCCAGTGCTAGCCTTTCCTATCAGTGTGGTGACACTTTAGATGGGCAAGGAAAGCGTGGCTAATAATAACTCAGAGCTGTCCGGCTACGAGGCTTCGGGAAGATGGGCTCGAGTGTTACAGATGTTCAGCTGTGTCTATGTATGTCTGTGTCCCAATTGATCTGCATGTGCATTTTAGGGCCATGGATTCGGGAGAAAGGCTATTTATAATTTTGTATCTTGCTCCTTCAGTTAGCGTTTGAATAGGACCATTTGGTAAACACGTCACTGGAATATTCTCTCCATAATGGGCACCAATCTGAGCAATGAGAGCCCTCAGCCATTAACCTGCCCTTCTCTCATCCTTAGTTTTATTTATAGAATTGTAGAGAAATTGGCAGCTGCTTTTTGAAGCCGCAGTCGGTCATGCCGACCTTTCTGATGGCATTTGGTTAGATCCTTCTGTCTTTCTGATTCATCCTCTCCAGGCACATAGCCTCTGTCCCTTTGTCTGTCTTGAAAGCATTGCATACTCTTGTTTTGGATAGCTAATGCTTCTATTGTGGGTGACTGGCACTCTTCAGAGGGGAGGTGTGAGTGTGAACGTGTGTGTGTGTGTGAGAGAGTGTGTGTGTATGTATGTATGTGTGTGTGAGAGCTTGTATGTGCTACCCTATGTGAGCATGTGTCTGTGTAAGCATGCCTTGTATGACTTGGGGGAGTGTGCTTGCTTATGTGTGAAGTCCTGTGTACACAGTACACACTGAGGAAGATGTGGTGAGTCTCTGCTCTGTCTAACAGAAGGATGGGTCGTTTGTTGTTTGCATCTGCATTTGCACCTGTACACCTTTAGAATCTAAAGGAAAGCCACTCAAGCCGGAATTTTTCTTTAAACTCTGACGGCTCAAGGCAACCCTGCATATTCTTTTTTCCTTCCCAACTTCCATGGGCCTCTTCTTCCTGTCTCCTTAGATTTCACATGTCAGCAAGCTGCAGCCATGCACCCCTTGCTACCCTTCTCTTTGAGCTGGGGCCTTCCTGTGATCACTTCCAAGGCAGCACAAAGGGGCTGTGCCTCATCTCTCGTTGGTTCAGGCAAGGCAGCTGCAACCAGGTACACTGTGAATCGCTTACCCTGGCTTCTGGGCAGAACACAAATGAAAGCTTGATGCTCGACTCTTCGGGGGCTCCTTTTCCATGCCTTTCTTCTCCATCAGTTCCTGTGAAGCAAGGAGGGTATTGATTAGACTCTCAAATGAAGAGTAACTGGAAGGCTGTTCTTTGCAGGATCCAATACAGGTCAGGGTCAGACATAACTGCTTCCAGCAAGCCCCTTTCCTCAAGGTGGGGGAGGAAGAGTTATGTGGTCAGAAATGTAGGGAGACATCTACCACTGAAAGACTTCTGGAACATTCCTTTACTTTCTGGGTCTTTCTTTACGCTGCCTTACTATCGAATCTTTGCCTACCACAGGCCCCGAGTCTATGGATCGGTTATTATCACAGGCTTGAGTGAGAGGGATGGCATTTCCTCTTGGACAGAACTCCCTGGTGAAGGAAGATCTGAGGGAAAGGGACCCTCCAGCTCCCCTTCAGCTCTCATGTTGACATCTGACCCGGCAAAAGTAAGAGTCATATTAATGTTCATGGCAGAAGAAGACTAACTGTCAGCATCACGAAGGCTCAGGCTCACTGTGTCCTTTACGTTGGTTTACAGCTCTAGTCAATAAGGACACCGGGGGACTCAGTTAGAAATAGCAGCTAGATTTATTAATGATAATGATTACAGACATAAAATGTTATAAGGCATCATTTTCATAATGTAAATAAAGGAATTAGTTAGAAAGCTGGAGCAGAGAAGCTGGGCTGTCACTCAACTGTGAGCTCCCAGCATAAGAAACATTTCCTTGCTTCTGGCTATGCCACGGATCCACACTGTTTCCGTGGGAAAAGGAAGAATGCAGAAGATATGGGCCTGGATAATAGGGTCACTTCACATCTGACTCTATGGAAACTGAGTTATAACACTAGTGCCTGGTGTATGAGAAGCCCTTCATAGCTCTTCATTGCCTGCATGCAGTCTCCTTCAAGACCTCATGGTAGCTGCTTTTCTGTTCCTGTGGCAAAGCATCATGAACAGAAGCAACTGACGGAAGAGTTTATTTGGGCTGATGGTTGCCGAGGGATGAGAGTCCATCATCGTGGAGAAGCATGATAGCAAGTAGCAGACACGGCAACAGGAGCAGGAAGCTGAGGGCTTTCATCTTGAGCTGCAAACCGGAAAGAGAGAGGGCAAACTAGGAGCTTGAGGATTAACTTTCAAAACCCACCCTCGTCCCTAGTGATGCACTTCCTCCAGCAAGATGGTACCTCCTAATCGTCCCCAGACAGCACCACCAACTGAGGAGCAAATGTTCAAAATATCGAAGACTATGGGGCCGTTTCCCAACCAAATCCTTACTACACACGCAGAAGTACTCGACAAGGTAGAGATTTTACTGTGGGTGGAATGAGGCAGACAGGTATCTTTGAAAGTTTGTTTCAGGTCAGTCCCTGCAAAGGCATTGACCCATTTTATTGAGCAGTGGGCTTCAAGCATGACATCTAAGCTTCAAATCTACTTCTAGTTCTGGAGTAGAGGCAAACACTTTCACCCTGCCATCTGGGAATGAACTACAGAAACATGAGAATGAAAGTTGTGACTAAAACTTTCTTTGTGGTTGGTCTTGTGTGGCGAGACTTGGGTTCTCGTTCAGCAAGAAAACTGGGAAGGAAAAAGAATCTATGATTGAGGTGAGGGAGGGAAGGCAGAGGAAAGGAGTGCAACCGATAGATTGAAGAGAGGATGACAGGCGGAAGGACTCCTCCAGTGGCACTCCAAACTTTCCCTAGCCCTCTGAGGACATGGTTATATTCTTGTTCTTGCATGACATACCTAAGGATCCTGAGAATAAGATTTCTCTGAAATATCATTCCCCGCCCCCAAGGGGTGAGGATGTAGCTCAGTTATTAGAGGGCTTGCTTGCCACAAATGAATCCTCAAATTCAATCCCCAGCACCATGTAAACAGGTGTAGTGGCACAAGCCTGTACTCCTAGAAATAGGGAGGTGGAGGCAGGAGTATGAGGTGATCAGATTTATCCTAAGCTGCACAGAGAGTTCAAGGCCAGCCTGAACTTAAGGACAAGCTAGAGCATGTTGATATGAATCAAGGGTCTCCCTTAAGGCAGACATTTGTCTAGGTCCTTGTGACAGCAGGCGATGTGGAATGAGTGATCAGGTATCCTCTCCACTCAAGTGCCTCTCCTTCTGCAATTCTGCATTTGCCCCTTATCTGCCCCTTGTGTTCCTCAGGCTCATCCTTTGCTCAGAATCCCTGCATCTGTCATGAAGGTGGCACCACCTCAGGCTGCTCCCATCTCATCCCACGTCAGGGATGAGAACATTCTGTTTGGCTCTGGGCATGTTCAGATGTACTCCATCAAGATGCTCCTTGATTCATTTAAATTCTACATGAAGGAACAGCCGCCAGCTGCCACTCCGCTCGCTCATCATCCTTCCTGGTGTCAGTCACACCTCATTGCATTTGGCAATACATTTGACGTGGGGTGACATTAGCCAGAACACAAATCAGGTAGCATCTGCCGAGAAGTGAGGAGAAGAAAAATTGCAAACAGGTTTATAAAAGGGAAAACAAAATCAGGGTGATATCCAGGTTGCCTTTTTTGAGAGTCCCAGTTTCTGGGCTTGTTTGTAGGATTGGTAGCTTGATATTCTAGTGTCCCAGTTTTCCTGGTTCAACACTGCTTGTACCACCTATTGCAAAGGGAGCTCATGGCATGGAATAGACAGGCAGAATACAAGCAATGAAGGCAACCATGATGTGGTATTCCCCTCTGTATGCTGTGAAAACTATTGGTTAATAAAGAAACTGTCTTAGGCCTGTGATAGGGTAGGGTAGAGCTAGGAGGGGAAAACTAAACTGAATGCTGGAAGAAAGAAGGCGGAATCAAGGAGAAGCCATGGAGCCACTGCCAATGACAGACATGCTGGAACCTTGCCAGTAGGCCGTGAGCCTCGTGGTAAAATATAAAATACTGGAGATGGGCTAATACTAGATGTAAGAGTTAGCAATACACTTAAGTGATTGGCCAAGCAGTGATTTAAATAATATAGTTTCTGTGTGATGATTCTGGGAGTCTGGGCAGCCTGGAAAACAAACAAGCGGCCTCTTACAATACAACCATGTGGTCCATCCGGTTCAGAATGTCCAGACACAGTAGCTAGTAACAGCTTTTTCACTTTCAAACATCTTCTGATTGAGGAGAGAAATAATTAGATCATGCAATAGTCTTGTTTGATGCAGGACCCATCAGTGATATGCACTGAGACACCACAGTACAAGATCCAAGGTGAGGAGTCTAGCCTGGAGAGATGACTCAGTTGTTAAAACAGTTGTTCAAATATTAGGACTTGGTTTTGATCTTCAGAACCCATTGGAAAAGCCAGGAATCATGACTGTGCTTAAAATCCCAGAGCTAGGGAGGTAAAGGCAGGCAGATCCCTGAGACTTGGTGACCAGCCATCCTAGCCCGATTGGTGAATTACAGGTCAGTGAGAGACCTTACCTCAAATAAATAAATTGGACAGCTTCTGAGGTCCTCTGACCCCTGCCAAAATATATAAAGGAACATGCATCAGTATTTCATGGTCTCTACTCTTTATCCCTTCCTCATTTGGGGCTCACATCGGCAAACAGCGCTAGAGATTTAGAAGCTGTTTTCTTAATTGGCAAGTGAGGAAAGTAAACATTGGTGATTATTGTTTGTTACTGGGGCAGGAAGCAGTCAAGAGCAGACCGCAAGGACACAGTCCCCACCCTGATGGCATCACCATGCACTGGCCTTGCAGCTGGGAGAAACAACTTGCATCCCCCCTCCACAGGTTTTCCAGATGTCCCTGGGCCTGATGATCCAACAGTGTCTTTCTTTGTGTTGGATGTTGTCAGGATTGAGTGCCACAAGGAACAGTAGGTGCTTAACTTGGTGCCTGGTGGAAGCTAAGGTCTCAGTGACCAATGACACACTCTGATACAGATGTTCAAACAATTCCATATTTGCCCATCAGTGGCAACAAGTGCTTCCTGGATTGAGACTCTCTGAAACCATCCCCCGTGTCTGCCTTTCAAATTCTGAGACACATGAGGTAAGGCGGATCCTAGAATTGCACGTGGGAGAAGCCTGTGCCGCTATCACACCCAAATCCCTGAGTGGTGGCAGTCGATGGTGAGGAGGTAAACAGCCTTCCTCAGACTCATTCATCGCAGCTCTCGACATTTTCAGATGGAGGGAGTGGTGACAGCAAGACAACAGTGTGCTGTGGGCTGGAGGGAACAGATGGTGTCAGGAAAGCCTAGCATGTGATCGAAAGGCATGGTATGTTCCCATCAGCACGCAGAGGGCAGGAACAGTGTGTTCCAAGTGGCTCCTCCTTCCAGCCATGGGTGGGAGAAAAGAAGCCGTGGGGTGCCAACTGCCGGCTCCTTCTTGGCCAGGTCTAGACCACTGCTTTTCCAGACCTAGAAAAGAGACACATTTTGAGAAATGCTGGGTCTTTTTCCTACTTTTTTTTGTTTTTTTAAAAATACAACTTCTTTCCAAGATTTTACTGAAATTATATGTTGGTGGTTGGCCAAAGAACGTAGAATCCTGGAAAAAAAATTATAAAACCAAATATTTGCTTATCCCAAGTATTATTGTTTAGCAACGCAATGGAAAATAACAACTTGTATTTATTGAGTTCTGCCTATCATATTTGAGCTAATTTCTTAAAAGTTATTTAAAAATTATTTTAGAGTTTTTAGATAGGATCCCATGTAGACTAAGCTGGCCCCAAACTCATTATGTAGTTGGGAATGGCATTGAACTTGTGAGCCTCCTGTCTCTACCTCCAGAGTGTTGGGATTATAGGCATATCTCAGCATGCCTGGCTTATACAGGGGTGGGATTCAAACCCAGGGCAGGCACTCTGCTAACTGAGCCACATCTTTAGCCCCAGACCCTGAACTAAAAGCTTTAAGCTATTATTGCATTAGGTATTTGGCGTGTCGCCAACTCTGAAATGGATGTTCTGACAATTCCAAACTCTCCTGTCAGGAAATCGCTTAAAAGCCTAGTAGTTACCTCTGCTGAAGTTCCAACTCTGAGTCCTCGAGCTAAGTTAGCAAGCCATCGGTGGCCGTCATGTTCAAAGATGGAATAGTCTCTAACAGAAGAAGGAGTTACTGAACTGAGGGCTCAAGAGCATCCATGACCTGGCTGAGGTTCTCCACTTTTCCCAGCCAGAAAGACAGGGAACTTCCAGCTGGGCATGTCTCTTCTCCTTTAACAGTGCATCCCTCTTACCGTGCTTCTGGAAAGAATAGCAACTTGATTTCGGATACTGTACTGGTCTCAGTGGGAGAGAGGAAGGAGAAAGTAGCTAATGAAGGCCTTTGCCGCGGGCAGTGGTCCTCCTGGCTCCCTCGGAGCCTCTTCACTTTTGTCCCCTCATTTTACACATACTTACAGTGACTTCTCCATGCTGGACTCTGCACAGCAGGAGGGTGAGGACAGGGACTGGAGAGGTGGCTCCCTAGTTAAGAGAACTTTGAAATCCTGAAGGTCAGAGTTCAGATCCCAGCACCCAAACCAAATATCCCCCCCCCCATACCTGTAACCCCAGCTCTGAATTGTGAAGAGGCAGAAGGATTGCTGGAGCTTGCTGGCTTTCAGCCTAGGTAAGATTATGCTGCAGGTTTAGGAAGAGACTCTGGCTCCAATAAAAATTTAGAGATGGATGGAGGATTCCTGATAGTTTTCTGGCCTTTGTGTATGCACATGGGTGCACGCGCTCCCCCACATGAATGTACATGCACACAGACAGACAAGTGTATACACACACACACACACACACACACACACACACACACACACACACACACAGGATTGCCTTGGGCACAATCAACACATGGTCAATACCCATATTGAAGGTTCACTTTCTTGCATATATTCCTAAATGCATTCATCTCCTGTCTAATAGCCACAGAAACATCCATAATGTAGTGTTTAATGGCTGATTGCTTTCATTCGGGAAGGTGAGAGGGTCACAGCTTTACTCAGTGATCCAAAACAGGTCGTTGCATTTCACCAGCTTATTGAATAATTTAGAAATGACCCTCTGTGGTTCTATCTCTGCGGGCCAGCTTCCAGCCTAGCAAATCATTTGTTTTCCTCCCTGAAGACGCATCTGTCTCAGAGACAGAAAGCATCCGGGCTCAGAGGCCTCCACAGGGAGAATGCACCGTCTCCTTTTCCCTGACTATCTGGAGGTGAGTCACCTAATTTCTTGTAACACAGTACTGGCCTGTGTCTGGCAGTTTGATGGAGGTCGGTGTTACAATCCAGCACACTGATGTAAATTTTCTCTATGGATGTAAGGGTTGGGGTTGAAACCGTTTAAGTTTGGGCCCCTTGGATGTGTATGAAATGATCTTGCTCTGTGTGGTTATGTGCATGGAGCTGCCGCAAGGTTTCTTTCTGAGGTCTTGTGGGAAAAGAGAGTGATGATGGACACGCCTCTCTGAACTCGATACCACTGGAACCAACTGTCTTCTGTAATATAACTGCTCATAAATGATCAACAGAATCACTCGATCAGCACAGCACCATATAATGAGTTGATTTGCTTCTCAGACTTCTGTCCCCCTCTCCGCTTCAGGAGAGGTGCCCATTGCTCTTGGCACCAAGTTCCTAAAGCAGCCTCCAGATTACAGCATATGCTCAGCCAGGAGCTGCTCCCTTGTCAACAGTGAGCATTAGTGCAGCAGTTGGAGAGGAAGGAGAAGCCTTTGTCTATTAGGAAGCCCCGCAGAGCCCGGTTGCTAAGCAACCCAGTGTGGAGGCAGCAACCAGTGTGTACCAGGAGGGATCCCAGGGAGGTGGGCCTGGAAAGCAGGGAGAAAGCATTCTCTTTGCAATTCAGTCGAGGCACCAGAGAATAAAAGGCAGCTTCTCCAGTCTGGCACCCAGGCGAAGAAGTGGCACAGAGGTGAAATCAAGCTGTGACTTTAGCATGGAAGTGCTAGGTGCCAAGGCTCACAGGTAACTCTCCTGTCATCTCTAAAACTTTGTGACCTTTAGAAGACTTTCTCCAGTCTAGATTTTTCTGACAGTAGGAAAATAAACCGACCATCTCTCCTCATGTCTACTCTGTTAGAAACCTGCGAGCACGCGCGCACGTGCACGCGCGCGCGCATACACACACACACACACACACACACACACACACACACACACACACTCAAGTTAGACAGGTCCTAGTCTTCTGTTTTTACTGGTCTGCTCTTTCTAACACCCTATCTGTTATTAAAACCTCTGAGGGAAATGGCCTTTGAGGTTAAGCCCAATTTTCTAAATAAAAGGATTATTTATGACTTGCAATCTCTTTAAGTATTTATATAGTTCTTAATGTGCCACAATGCAGATATGGAGGCAGTTACCTTCTGTTGGCCCAAGTGCTGTGCAACATTTTGCTCCAAAGCTTGTAAGACCAAGACGTTTGAAGAAGGCACCCTAAAACCCAGGAAGGAAGGAGCTTCTGAGCCTGCCTACAGAGCTCTCCAGGACTCCAGCTTTTATGAGCTGTCCCCAAGCTGCCATGGGCTTTTAATGATGCACATGGCCTTTGAGATGTCTGGGCTTCTATAATTAACCCTTCACCCACCCTTCTTAAGCAACCCCAATACATCCATTGGTTCAACAAGGTAGTCTTTGGGTATATTGTTCCTTTAGCTTTTCTCCAGTTCCCCCTCTGAAGTAAACAGGTGTTTGTTCATATTTCGCTTGGAAGAGCATCACACAAAAGCCAAATTTCTCACATCTCTTCTGCCCCCAAATATGTTCTTAAGTAGCCTACCTGCAGACCTGAAAGGCAGAATAGATGCCTTTGGAAGTTAAGGTTTGCACAAATCTCCTCCTGCACCCAGCTGGCTAACATCCTCAGTATCCACCGGTGCTCAGCTTAAGGCTGGCAGTGAAACTGAATTGAGAAAACTCAGGTGCCTTCATTGTAAAGCGATATGCTGGGTTGAATATGGACTGAGCTTGGCACTTGCAGGCTTCAGGGACTGAGGCCTTTCCAGGAGAAGGCAGCCGACTGAAAGCTTTGTACTTTGGAGACAGGGATGTGTGGAGACAGCACTTTCTCACTTATTTTAGCTGTTAATCTTGGTCATGTTGCCTGAATTGTTTGACCGAGGCTCACCTATCAGTACACAGGAAGAATAATTTTATTTCCTCGTAGAAGATGCTGTGAGTTGGGAAGAAAATAGCCTATAGGACCAGAGGCACTTCAGACCTGACATATTTGATCTATTATTATCACTCCTATTTTATTTATGTGTATCTTTCTGTGTGAGTGTAGGTTGGGTGAGTGTAGGTGCCTACAGAGTCATGAAGGTACTAGATCTCCTGGAGGTGGAGTTACTAGTAACCTGACATGAATGTTGGAAACTGAACTGGATTCACTTACAAGACCAATATGTGCTCTTAGCCACAGAGTTATCTTACCAGCCCTGGACACTGACATATTTGTGCACGTACTTGTATGTGCATATGCCTGCAGCAGCTAGAGGCACACACTGGGTCTTTTACCCTATCACAGCCCACCTTAGGTTTTGAGACAGGCTCTCACTAAGCCTCAATCATCAGTTTGGCTCCCTGGCTGGAAAGCATTTTATGGCTGGGTCACCTAGCTGTCTTAATTACCTTTTTTAATGCTGTGAAGAGACACCTTGACCAAAGCAGCTTATAAAAGAAAATGTTTACTTGGGGGCTTGTTTACAGTTTCAGACAGTGATTCCAGGATCATCGTGGCGAGGAGCATAGCAGCAGGCAGGCAGGCGTGGCCCTGAAGCAGTAGCTGAGGGCTTACATCCTGATCCACCAGCATGAGGCAGAGAGACATCTAATGGGCAATGACATGGGATTTGAAACCTCGATGCCCATCCTTAATGACACACCTTCTCCAACTAGGCCACACCTTCTAATCCTTACCAAATAGCTCTGGCAACTGGGGGCCATGCTTTCAATCCTATGAGTCCATGGGGAGCATTCTATTCCAAACCACGGCACTGCCTCAGGATGTGATAGACTTGGAAACACTGAGGAGAGGTGGACGAGCAAGTGCATGTGGGTGCGAGGCCAATGCCTAAGCCGATGTTGCAGTGAATCTCACACACAACAGAGCAAAGAGAAGCAGATGAGGATTACAACCCAGGAGGAGAACGCTGGCTTGGGGAAGGGCTGTCGGGAGTTCATAGCTTTGGGAGGACAGTGGGACACACAAGCATCCTGGTGTGGTCATAACCAGTGACCATAGCTCATAGGCTGAACATAAATCGTGCTCTGAAAGATTACCTTGTAGCCAGCACAGAGACGCACTCGAGGCAGCATGAGAATGAAGCTCTCTCTTGGAAGTGATAGATGCCGGTACTGCCCATCTCAGAGCCCTTGATATTCTTGGGTCTGGGTCTCTTGTTCTCTGAGTGCCTTTTCTCTAGAAAGTTACATCCTTCAGGAGTCCCCAACCCTTTGACATTACAACATGCTGTCATTTACAGCTGCGTTGTTTCATATTCTGGTTCTCCTGAGACGCATGTGGCCCATAGGCTGCAGGTTAGACATTCTTACAGGTCTAAAGCACATGTGTCCTGTCCTCTCTGAATGCCCATTATCCCACCAATAATGAAAAGTTGACTTAGGTGTCCCTGAATGTGCTCTCTCTTGCACCTGTCTTCCCACACTTTCCTTATACATTTCTAGGCCTTGAGCCATTCTGTCTATTTATAAACAGACTTTCCTGGGTGCTTAGCTGGTGCCAAGCACCGCCAGAGCACTGAAGAGCTCACACTGATTGATCAAGGGACAAACTTGTGTTCTCTGAAGCTGATAGTGGCCAGATAGGGACAATAGATACAAAATCCCTGGTTATTTCAGGTAGTAACCCCCACACTCAGTTTTGTGTAGCTAGAACCACCGACTGGATGGCTGATGAAGAAGGGGTGTACATTCTCCTTTCAGTTCTAGATGGCAGGCAGCAGGTCCAAGGTCTAATGGCTGGCAATTGCCGAGGGCTTTCTGAGGAGTCACCCCATGAAAGAAGGTCAAAGGTTAAAAGGTAAAATAATGCGAAGGTAGGCACATATGGAAAAAGGAAGGGGTCTCTAACTCATTCTTTTATGAGCAATGTGTAACTCAGGTAGGGAAGCCCTCATGATGACATTATCCTGCCTGGGAAGGCAGAACCCTGTGTCCCCCACCCCAACCTCTCTTTAGGCCCTGGATCCCACCGCTGCTGCATTGGAGATGAAGTTTCAAACAGCTCAAGTGCATGAAGCTGGGGCAGAGCATACTATAATGCCAGCACTCAGGGAACAGAGGTAGGGGGATGATGGCCTTGCATTCCAGGCCAGCCTGGGTAGCATAGTAAGACCATGAATAAGAAGAAATAAAAACAACAAAAATAACAAAACACTCAGTAAAAAAAAAACTACCAAAAATTTCCAACACATGAATCTTTGGGGAACATGTTCAAGTCCAAACTTTACAGTAAACACTGTAAAGTACAGCGAAACGCAGAGGTTTTCCCTGTAGTACAGTAACCCGCAAAGTGCAGTCCTAACACAGGGTATTATTAATTTTTCTTATTCTGTGGTTGACTGGATGCCACTTAGTGGTCCTCCCCCAGGCACTACACGTACTGAATGCCATCCCTGTAACCTCATTCAACTGAAAGGTTGCATGGGACTAGCTTCCGAGATTTTTTTTTTATCATGGGGTTCTTCTTACCCTATCACCCATTCAGCGTTCCTGCACCAGCTTCTAACAGCTCCCAATAGGTGATTGCATTTCAAACAGGCGTGGCCACCACCCTTCCTTCATCCTCTGCACCTTGCTGAAGTCCAGAGTTCAGAAACAGCCTGGGAGGGGACTTCATGAAGACATGGCTGTCCGGTCAGGGAACTCCTAGTGTTTGGGAAGCTGGTTACTGTCTGTTGTGTAGCTATGGAAAGCCTTTCGGAAGTAGGGCTTTTTGAACTAAATCTAGAAAGCCACGAGGAAATTAGAGCTGAGTGAATAGAGCCAGCAAGATAGCGCAACTGTTAAAACCTGCCACTGAGCCTGATGACCTGAGTTTGATCCCCAGAACTCCCACAGAGGAAGGAGAGAAGCACCTTCTGCAAGTTGTCCTCTGACCTCCACACATATGCTCTGGCGTGCACACGCCACTCCCCCTACAACATATAGCTAAAATGCAATAATTTTTTTTAAAAGAAGGTTTTAGGTAGATGAAAGGACAGATGGAGGTTTCTCAGGTGAGGAAAATCTTTTGTCTTTCAAATATCTGGATCAAATCCTCTCTGGGTGGACCACTGACAGAAAGAGGTAAAAGAAGCCAAAGGTTGAGAAGCTATGGTGGCCACAGTGGGCTTTTGTAGTGGGAGTTTGGACTTTGTTTTACATAAACTGAGACACGAACAGCATGTTTAAGACATAGAATATTCTGATGTGATTTATAGAAACAGAAGTCAGACTTTCTTGTGGGAAAAAAAGACGCTAAGACAATTAGCCCAATCTTGTCAGTAAGCCAGAAACATAAAGCAGGGAAGAACCAGATTGAGAGGTTTAAATGACGACAGCCAGATGCAGAGTGTAGTCCCAGAATGGAGGAAAATAGCTGTGGAGACATTTGGGAAGAATTAGCAGACTTAAGCCATACCGAGACGAAGAGGCCATATGATCTTCGGGAACCAAGTTAACAAAACAGCAGGGACACCAGGCTTTTACGTTGGTTTAAAGTAATCTCACAAGTGTCTACAATTCAACAAGGACACCTATGAAAGCTTTGAGCTTCCTGCGACCTCTGGGTGTGAGGTTCAGAATGTTTGGATTTGCTTGGCAGTAACAGGTGGGAAGGGCTAAGAGTGAAAACCAGGCTATCGGGAAGGTGGCTGCTTTGGGTACAGAGAACAGTGACTTTAAAGGGTAACTGACTGGATTTAGAGATGAGTTGATCCACTGGGGTTATTTTGTAAGTAGAAGGATTAGGACCTACTGGTGAACCACCATCTGAGAGGAGATGAAGTCCAGTCGGAATGGACTTTTAGGCTTGGACTTGAGAAATGGATAGAAGTGGAGGCATATTCTGGAATGGGGAATATCAAGCAAATGTGGCAAGGGTACCTTTATCAAAGAGAGGCTTAGAGATGGGTAGATGCCTAGGGGTAAGCGGTTTCTAAGGAGATGATGCACCTGAAGTTCCTAATCTTCCTGGATGGATCCCTATAGGTCTCCAGAGTTCTATAAAGGTGAAGCCTTTCTCAAGCAGGATTTTGAAAAATCTGGCTAAGTTGAGGCCAGGCAAGCAAAGATGTGTCTTGGAAAGCCCCCTGGGGATGTGAAGTCCAATACAGTTAATAGATCACACTGGCTGCCTGTGGAGTAAAAGCTGACTTTTAAAGCCTCTTCATCTTTGCAAATCAGTACCTGCACTCAGTGTGACTCAGACGCAATCCCCTCTTACCCTACAGACTGAAACTGGAGTCACTGAGGAAGAGCATTGGTCCCTGTGTCCAGGAACCAGCTATCTCACAGGAAGACATCAGAGTCATCTTAGACAGATGTTTTCTAGCCGGCTCTTGGTAAGGCACAATCTCCAGCTAACCCAGATTTCCATGATATCTTGTGTTCAAACACAGTTTATGGATGGCCTGGAAGGCTGCCCCACTCAAATTAAAGTGAAGTGGCTGTGTTGCTAATTACACGAGAAAAGTTGGGTTAAAAACGGAGGAGAACTTTCTGAGTAGCCAGCCGAGAGCAGCACGGGTGATGCATTCTGCGTGGCCCTACCCCTGGGGACTATTTCACGGCCAAAGACTGTAAAGCAGAAATAAGCAATCTCTCTGAAGACGGCTCTTTCCAGTGTATCATTTTTTTCTTAAGCCTGGCCCGTGACCAATCTACCCAGATGCTTCGGGCTGAATCAGTCCAGATGGTTCTGTGAAACAGCCAAACTGAGCATTTCAGATGTACTACAAATTTGGATACTGGAGCCTCTCAGACTCTTCACTAAGTAGGAAATCTCGGATGCCAATTACAGAACCCTAGAAATGGCAGGAAATAGGGGGCAGGGGTCAAATGTCAAGTGAGGAGCAGGTGTGGATAGGGACGGTGACACAATCCTTCAACTGAACTCAAATATTCGGCATAGTTTCTTCCTTCGTGTTTGTCCAATTTTAATAAGAACGTTTGAAATTCTGTATTGTCCCAACGGAGTCTTTCATGATACATGCTGTAGTACAGTTTCAATGAGAAATATAGAGAGAGGGGAAGGTCCATGTCCCCACAGACCCCCTGCATTTGAGTTCATGGTCCCCAGTTGGTGGCGCTGTTTGGGGAGGTTGTGGACTCTTTAACAGGTGGAGCTTTGCTGAAGGTAGTGTCACTTGGGGAAGGGGTGAGCTTTAAGGGTTTTTAGGCTCAACCTGCTCTCTGTTCTCCTTTTCTCTGCTTCCTGAATGCATTGTAATAAAATACAATCTGTAGATTACCTGGAGGATTGCCCAACTCGCATTAAAGCAATGTGGTCATTTAGATAACCGTAATGAGAAAAAACTCAGTTAGCAGACAGCTCCCTGCTCCCTAGCCCATTTCTTCTCTGGTAAGACAGACTATATCTCTTTTGGAAGTCTAAGACTCGGGTAGAGCTAGATGTGATGGCACACATCTGTAATCCCAGCACTCAGCAAGGAGGGTTGTGAGTTCTAGTCCATCCTGGGCTGCACAGTTAGACTCTGTCTCAAAACAAACAAACAAACAACAAACAAACAAATCATTATGTGGAGATGTTCATCAGGGGTAGAGAGCTTTCTCGCTAGCAACAGGGGCGGGGCAGGAGGATAAAAAAATGAGGTAAATAAACTAGATGAAAAGGAGCCTGAAGAAGAAAGCAGGAACTGTATTAACCACTGGGTTAAAGATGTTTCTGTCTAGTGGAGGAAGGACTATCGAGCATACCAGAGAGCTTAGCCAGGCAAATCATCAGACATCATGATGAGGTTCAGAAAAAGTAGGCAGAGTCAGCTGTCTTGTAGTTCTTCTCGGGAAAGAACTCTGTTCCCATAGGCAGGAAGAGCCACACCAGAGACACAACACAGACCAGAAAACTTTCTTGAGAAAATTACCCAAAGCTGGGGACATTGGACGTGGGTGCTTCACTTTTCTGTTTTGGTCTTGGCAGCAGAGATTAAATAATGTTTTACAAAGTGTTTGCATGATGTTTGATACCTAATACATCATTATTTTTGGTTATTGTTGTTTTGTCTTTGTATTTTTTCAAGATGAGGTTGCTCTGTGTGACAGTCCTGTCTTCGTTGTCCTGGAACATGCTTTGTAGACCAGGCTGGCTTTGAACTCACTGAGATCTGCCTGCCTCTGCCTCCCAAGTGCTGGGATTAAAGGTGTGCGCCACCAGCACCTGGTTCTAGTACATCTTGTTAATGTTAACTATTTATCTTTTCTCCTGTTTGTTGTTTTGTTTATTTGAGGTAGACCACCTTGTAGTCCAGGTTAGGCTTGAGTTTACTTTGTGGCCAATGGTTGTTTTGAACTCTTAACCATCCTCCTTCTAGCTCCTGCGTGGAGTGCTGGGTTTACATGTATGTTGCCATACCTGGCTTCTTAGATGTTTCTCAATCTATCATTGCCAATGAAGGGGAAATATAAGCCAACAATAAAGGGGTTGCATCAGTGAAAAAAATACTCATCAGGCACATGTGAATAATTGTAACACTGCAGAGGCTGAGGCAGGGGGATGGAGAGTCTAATACTACCCCAGGCCATGTAATAAGTCCCAGGCCAGGCCTTCCTAGCCTATGAAAGTAAGATCCTGCTTTAAAAAGCCACACACACACACACACACACACACACACAGAGAGAGAGAGAGAGAGAGAGAGAGAGAGAGAGAGAGAGAGAGAGAGAGAGAGAGAGAGAGAGAGAAAGAGAGAGCACCAGAGAGAGGAAGGGGGGACCTTCCATTTCTGATTCAGTGTTTCTCAGAATGCTGTGTCCAGGCAACATGGAGAATCTGGTTGCACTGAGAGCCTTTTGGCATTAACAACTGCTCTGTTCTGAATACATGGAGACACATATACACTGATAAACTATTGATTTTTTTTAAATCTTTGAGCTCAATCTGATGACATTCTTCTTCAGTTTTCACAGAAACCGATGATGACAGCTCGCTGGGGATCTGTCCTCATCTTTTAGAGAGCTGAGTGACTTTTGGCTGAAGACCACAGCCCCAAGGCTGGTAACTCAGAGACAGTACAGGCAAAGATGACATCTGCCCTGGGGTGATCACTTGCTGTCTGTGCTTGTTGAAGCTGTTACTAACACATTTCTTAAGAAAGCATTTTCCCCTTTCTATGTCTAGAATCTAAGTTCTTTAAAACCTGTTTGTGTGTGTGCTCACAGGCATGTGTGAGTACCCATGGAGGCCACAGGAGGGTGTTGGGTCCCTAGAGCTGGAGTTTAAGTCCTTTGTGAGTCACCGTACATGGGTCCTGGAATCCAAAGTCTGGTCCTCATGACCGAGCAGCAAGCTTTCTTAAACCTCTGCGTTGTCTCTCTCACTGCCAGCATCAGCTTTCCTACAGGGACTTGAACATATCCAATGAGTAGCACCTTCCGTTCAGGCAACCCGGTCACTGCAACTGCCCTTGCCTGCTGGGCCAGATTCTGCAAACCACCCATTCTGAAGACGGTAGAGGACTCTTACCAGGAGATGCCTATAATATGCCACAGCATTTAGTGGCACAACCATCTATATGGTCCATACGGGCCCATTTGCTGACTGGAGGTCCTAGCTCCAAGGAGCCTGGGGCACCTAGTGAGAAGGAAAAGAACTACTTCTCAGACTCTCTTGCTCTCATTCTAGTTCTGGGTCAGTTTTGTTTCATTATTTTAGCAGGCAAGTCCAACCTTTTGACATTAAAACATGATGCCACCATCCACAGCATTTATACTGGACAAGGAATGCTGTTGTATAGACATGTATGTATGTATATGTAAATATTATGTAAATATATATTATATATATGACGAATTACAAAAAGATCATAGAAGAAGAATCATAAGGTTTTAAGTTTATGGTTTTATATTGGTCCATATTCATGGCTCTCCTCGAGCATGCATGGTCTCCTGCTTTCCAGCTGCCTGTGAGTTGGGCTCTTCTCTCAAGAAGTGGAACACATCACGTATGTGTGATGGAGGGGAAAATTAGAAAACTGAGTGGAAATGATTCTGCAAGGCACTGTGGGTAGCAAGAGGTGGACTAGGAGTCTTAACGAGGGCATTTCAAAGGAGGACAACCCTCTCAGACCCCAGTTTTAAGATGAAAACCTCAGGCCCTGCATTCCAGGAAGGAAAATCATAAGCTAGTCATTTGAAATTCATTTCATCTCTGCAGTGGTGGTGTTATTTTCTCTTGCATCGTGCCTTCTTGAGAGGTGGGGGGTCTGGTCATGGTGCCTAATTTAATCTTTCACTGAATATATTCCCTGAAATACAGTAGCTCTGTTGACAGCTATTAAATGCCCGGTTGACACCAGACATCAAAGGATGGGGGAGCTCACATTAGGTGCTGCAGATTCATTTGGCAATCAAAGATAACTGCTGGATAAATAACAGCCAGAGTGGATTTATTTTCAGGGTGAGTGGCTGGTTGCCATGTGAATCACAACTCCCGAGTTTATCCCCTTCATCAGCCTGCCAGAACACTCCAGAGCCCTTTGTTTGGGGCCATTCCAAGACTGCTTTTTAAATTCTTATGGCAGCTCGATGATCTCAGTGCATGTGGATTGCTCGCATGGGTGTACCTCTCTAGCATCTTCTCTCCTCTGCTATGTATCTAGTTTCTGTTATCTAGCTGGACCGTAGCTCTTGCCTGTGACATTGCTGGGTGTGGGCACAGCTGGCAGGGCACATCTGGCAGAGGGGATGCATCAGTGGTGAGATTCTGTTTCAACCGTCTTCATACGTGTAACATCAGACATCGGAAGAACCACTGGGGACTCCGAACTTCTCCCCTTGCTCTCAGGGAGCCCAGCTCTCAGCTTGATGCTGCTGGTCTTAGGGAAGTCAGAAGTATGCTTCGCTGGGCCCCTGCTTTCCTTGTACCCCACCTTCTCATCCTTTCCTGTAGCGCATCAGTGTGGACATTTTGTACAGAAAGTTGGAGCATGGTGATGACGCTGGTGAAGCCCATTTGGGGACATCTTGGTCATCAAGAATTGTTAGGAGTGACTCACAGCAGAGCAGATCATCCATGGCTGGAGCCAGTGGAGAACATGAGAAGCAACTCAGCCTTCTTTTTCAGCTGCAGAAGAGGCTGCTGTTGTTTTGTCTATGTGTGCTCCTGGGTGTGGAAACCAGAGGCTAGCTTTGGGGATTTTTCTCTCAGATGCTATGTACCTTGCTTCTGAAATAGGGTCTCTCTCTCTCTCTCTCTCTGTCTCTCTGTCTCTCTGTCTCTCTCTGTCTGTCTCTCTCTCTCTCTCTCTCTCTCTCTCTCTCTCTCTCTCTCTCTCTCTCTCTCTCTCTCTCTCTCTCTCTGGCCCAGAGCTCACCAAGCAGGTTGATCTGGCAGGCTGAAGCCCCAGGATCCACCTGTGTCTATCTCCCTAGCACTCGAATTTTCCATGCCTGGTTGCTGTATATTGGTTCTCGGGATCAAACCCAGGTTCCTGGACTTGCATGGCAAGCACTTTTCCAATTGAACTATCTCTTCAGTCCTGCTGAAATGGATTTTATTTTAAGGACTGTATTTTCAGTCTAACTTTAAACAGCTGTGGACCAAACCGAATCTGGAGCGCCTATTTGTAAACTCTTCCTTTCCTTTCCTTTCCTTTCCTTTCCTTTCCTTTCCTTTCCTTTCCTTTCCTTTCCTTTCCTTTCCTTTCCTCCTCCCTCCCTCTCTCCCTCCCTCCCTCCTTTCTTTCCTTCCTTCCCTGTGTCCTGTCTCTCTCTCATGTGTTTTTTTAGTTCATACAGGCTCTCACAATCTAGTTCAAAGCTGATCCTGAGCTCAGAGGCTCACTGCCTCAGCCTCATGCAGGGAGTACAGGTTACATGCTTCAAAGTGACCTCATCTCCAAGAGCATTTGGACACAGCACAACTCAGAGACAAACAGCCACAGTCTTTTTCTTATATGCAGGGCAGATCTTAACACAGCGATGCAAGAGCATCCAGAGATGGGTCACTATTCAACCTACCCCTGCTCTGTACCCCGTCAGCCTTCTTCAGTACATGCCTCCTATCTCTGACCTCAGCTGTCTAGTTCCACTTCTCTGAATAGGCTTCTGTCTTGGTAGCCAGTACTTCAGTCTTCCTCCACCAGTCAGGGATGTTTGTGATTCTGGGTCTGAACAGAGCCTATCTGAGGTCCAACGATTTTATCCTTCAATATCTATTATATTATGTGACACTTTAGAATGCCTAGCATAGTGTTTGCCTAGCTGTGAGCCACCCTGGATGTATAGCCAAAAACATTAGGAGTCTCAGGCATCACCATGCTGGACTCTGAGTCCATAGTCTTGGAGTTCGTGTTGTCTCTTTGTTTGGAGAAAGCATCTCCCTATGTTTCTCAGGCTGGCCAAGAATTCACTATGTATCTTAGGGTAGTCTTGAGTTTACAATCTTTTTGCCTCAGCATACATTACAGAGGTATTCCACTATGCCTGGTTGTGTGCATGTGAGCACACATGTATATGAATGTATGCATATTTATGCAGGTGTATATGTGTGTATGAGTGAATTCATGCATGCGTATGCATATATGTGTATATGTTTGTATACATGAACGTGTATATGTGTGTGTGTTTGCATGTATTTATGCTGAGAGAAATCTGCACTTCCTGAGTAAGTGCAGAGGATGAAGTTTATGGGCTAGTAGCTTTTGGACCAGGTTGCAGGTCTACCACTTTCAGTCTATGTGAGTTCTCAAGCAAGGGTCTCCTGAGGTTCATGCCTTCTTTTCATCCCTTGGAAACTGGGTAACTATAACAGCTAACTTACTGTTCTAAGGCAAAATGCATTGAATTGAATGCTCTATGGCCCCCAAAGAGAGGGAGTGTCTAGATACTAAGAGCAGGACCAGGAAGAAGGAAACATTGGGAGGCACCAGGCCCAGGCCTGTTAGTCTGTTTGTGTGACATCTCTGTCATTTCTTTCAAACCAAGGTCTGAGGCCACTAGGAATTGACACATTTCCATGTACACACAGATACTTGTGTGGCACAGTATTTATTCTGTGACACTGGCAGTGTGCAAACAGCATGACCTCATGTGACTGTAGACTTGTGTCCAGTAGAGGCAAGAAGCAGGGTACACAGGCCATGCTACGCTCATCGGGTCTCAGAGGTTGGAAAACCCTATCACAAGTTTTCTCTTTGAAGGTATATCAATGTCTGTCTGTCTTAACATTCGAGCTTCCTTTGGCTTGTTCTGTAAAGATAATGTCCCCTGCTGGCTTGCAGTGAACAGGCAGCCCATGAGCACAGATCTCCAAAAATTTGAAGAAAAAACACAGTGTGGCAAGACTGTGGATTCCTACGAGACTTAAGATACTCCAGCTCCTTGATGGAAAGCGTGGTAGGGCCACTGACCACAGTGAAGTCAATTTTGAACAGAATAATAAGGAAAGAAACAAGATGCAGTAACAAGGGAAAGAAATCACCCAGATAATAATCTGTTAGTGTATGTACTAAAGGGGTATATTAAATCACCCAGTTAACAAATAAATTGGCAAAAAGGCCTGGAACCAGGTATAGGTGATGGTTTGCTCGGCCGCAGAGGACAGAATCATCATTCCTGATGTACACAAAGTCAATGAAATCAGTTTCCTCACAGAAATGTGGGAGGCAGGCAGGCAGCCATGCCTAAAGTAGATCTTCTACTTTAACGACACTCCTCCAACTCTGCATCCCCATCCTGCAGCATCCTCTTTGGGTGGACAAATGGTGACGGCAATGCAGGTTTATAGGTAGATATAAGTTCGCAATTCTCACCAAAGAATTTGCAGACCAGTAATTCCTGTGTTTGGGAAGCTGAAGAAGGAGGATTGAGAGTTTAAAATCATCCTAGGAAACAGTGAGATTTTGTTTCAAATATATACATACAAACATACATTATAAGCATGTGTGCATGCATATATACTGTATTAGTCAAGGTTCTCTACAGTGATAGAACTTATCTCTCTCTATGTATGTTTGCATTCACACACACACACACACACAAACACACACAAAGAGGATTGAATGGCATATTAGAATGACTTAGGGGCTGTGGTCCAGATAGCCCAACAATGGGTGCCTATGAAATGGAGGGTTCAAGAATCCAGTAGTTGTTCAGTCCATGAGGCTGGATGTCTTGACTGGTCTTCCATATAGACTGGAATCCCAAAGAAGTAGACGCTAATTCCAGTAAAGGAAGGACTTGCTAACAAGATGAAGTTAAGCAGGCAAACAGCAAAACCCTTCTTCTTTCATATTCTTATATAGGCTCCCAGCAGAAGGCGTGGCCCAGATTAGAGGAGGGTCTTCTCACCTCAAAACATGTAGATTAAAGGCTTGTCTCTCCACCTTAAAGATCCAGATTAGAAGTGGATCCTTCCACTTCAAATTAAATGAACATCCCTCACAGATGATCCTCATTTCAGAGTTCTAGTTAATTCAATAAATAGTAAGTTGACAAATAATAATAGCCAATCACACATGCATGCATATCCTTCCCACAGGAACTTCCAGTATACTACTACTATTGCTATATATACTACTACTACTGCTATATACTACTACTACTACTACTATATACTACTACTACTGCTATACATACTACTACTACTACTATATATACTACTACTATATATACTACTGCTGCTGCTATATATACTACTACTACTGCTATATATACTACTATTATACTATATATACTACTAATACTACTATATATACTACTACTACTGCTATATATACTACTACTACTACTACTACTGATATTACTCAAACCAGTGAGACCTTCTTGTGTGTGTGTGTGTGTGTGTGTGTGTGTGTGTTCATCTACGTACATGTGTCTGTCCCTATGTATTTGTGCATGTTTGTGGAGTGGTATTTGTGCATATTTGTGTAGGGATGAGTGTATGTGTGCACATGTGTTCATGCAGGTATATATATGCATCTATGCATGTGCACATGAATGTAGATAGGGGTCAGAGGACAACTTCACATGTCATTATTCGGGTGTCTTCTACCTTTTCGTTTTAGGTAAAATCCTCGCACCTGCCTGAACATGACTGAGCAGGCTAGGCTAGCTCGACAGCAAGCTTGCAGGCATCCTCCTGTCCTCACCTCCTGTCTTGCCATCTTTGGGATTGCGGGGACATGCTACCATGTCCATCTCTTTGCCTGGGTTCTAGAGATCAGAACTCAGGGCCTCGCACTTTCAGCTAGAACTTTATTGACCTCGCCATCTCCTCAATCCTGCCAGGACCTTCTGTGCATCCTTCTGAGAGGCTCCTTCCCAAGGCAACAGGCACTACTGTGTTAGTCTATTGGTTTTCTGGTTCTTAAGGTTTTGCCAAGTTACTCTGAATAAAGTTCTTGGCTTCAGCCAAGAGCATGACTGCTTATAGATCGAGTGGGTCACTGAGTCACTCGGCCTCTCACTTCTCCTTTAATTAGGAAGCTGTAGTCACTCAGGCATGAGACTAACTTACCTATGTCACTCTACTAGCTAAGGGACATCTGCCAAGATATCTAACTTCTCTAAGCTTTGGTTTTATGACCTCTAGAATGGAGGTGATTTTGTTTAAATCTCAGAGGTTAGAACAGGTCACAGCTTTGAAAGAGTTGGCGCTGGCTAGCCTATCTTGAATGCTGAACTGGTAGTGAATTTAGTCCAAACATAGTTAGGAAAACACAGAAGCTGGCTGCGGCCCTGGAAGGCATGTGATTTCATTTGAGAAGAAAACACTTTATTACATTTATTCTGAAAAATAACTTAGAACCATGCACAATGTCCTTGGCATTCTACACAGACAGAATAATGAAGTTGTTGACCTTAAAATGAGGCCACCATACATAACCCGGGGGCGCTCGGGTTGCATTTCTTGGCTTTTTCAGTTAGAAGACTACCAGGTCAAAGATTTGAAAAAGCTGTGTCTTATGGATTTACCTCAAAATGTCAGAATCACGAGGGATTGCATTAAGGTCCTGAAGATGCTCCCAGAAGAGCAGTCAGAGTAATCAAATATAATCCTCACCTAGTTGTCATGGTCTCCACAATGTTCCTCTGTCAGCTGATGTGCTAGGAGGGACAGGCCTTGCTAACTTTCCAGGCTACTTATTTTCCCGTGAATTTAGGTGGCATGAACAGCTCTATTTAAATTCAACACAAAGAAGAAGACATCTTTGCTCCTTGCACATTCCAGAAAACCAAATCTTGTTGGCGGAAGGAGCCTAACAAATATTTCCCCGTGTTAGACAATCCCTCACTGAATTCAAGGCAGGTTGCACAGACTTCAGAAATCCTCTCTCTGGTCAAATACCCTGAGGCTAGGCTGCATGAACTTTTAAGATCATTTTCTCTGAAAAAAAAAAAACTTACTCTATGGTACTTTGTCCTCCCCGAGGAATGGCATTGGGCTAGACTGCCCAGGGTTGAGGCTTGAGTTTGTGCTTCCCACAGTCTCAGCTACATGTTGTTGTCTGAGCTTCACGCCACACGACTCCCAAGCACCCACTCCCACCCAGGGCACGCATTTGTGCAAATCACCTACTTCAGAGTTATGATATTTTTAAAAGTTAAATTTATCTAGTGATATTTTTTTAGATGACAGAGAGAAGAGAGAGAGAGAGAGAGAGAGAGAGAGAGAGAGAGAGAGAGAGAACTGCTCAAGCTCACATGCTCCCAATAAAAAAAATGACTTTCTCATCTTGATAGAGAATATTTTTATACCAAGATAAAAGTTTAGTGCCTATTCTGTTAGGGAAAGTACTTAACCTCTCCAAGCCTTCCCCATAAAACAGGTCTCATGTTAAAGTCGGATAACTGCCCTACATGACTGCAGAAAAGATGGATAGCTACACACTAGTGATAGTCGGCAGGGAGTCCCAGAGAAACGAAATGCAGCACACTTTAAGTTAACCCGTTCCCCTCCACCAAAAGACATGCGTACCAGAAGGGCTTGGTGTCTCAGCTGGCCTCATTGCCTCACTGTATCTTAAGTGAAACTGGTCACTCAGCTCTGTCACAACCATAGCCAGACACTGCTGCCAGCCTTCATCATTCTCCATGAGCTGCTGCCACGGTAGCAGTCCCTTGACATGCACTGTTTGGACCTCATGGGTCCACCTCCAATGCCATGTGTCTCCCAACATATTCTACTCCCAACTTCATGTCTTGATTTTGTATGTCTAGCTCAGTAAGTCCAGTTAATGCTGACCATATGTGCATAGGCGTGCGGCATCCCCTGGAGCTCAGGAATCCTATTCCTGACCATGTTGCTTTTATTTTGCAGTAATTTTTAGTTTAAATGCATTGTTCTTTTTTTTTTTTTAAAAAATGTTTTTTATTGTTTTATTGAGCCATACATTTTGAAAAAGAAAGACTCTCCTAGCCCAAAAACTTCTCAGTAAGGAGTGGGGCATGAAGACCACTTTTCCTGTCTTTTCCAAATATTTTGACTGGCTTGACATTGCACAGGTCTTATGCAAGTAACCCCAGCTGTTGTGACTTCATGGGTACCACAGCCATCCCTTGTCCAGAAGCGCTTCCACAGCAATCCTCCCCCCCCCTCGGATCTTACATTTCTTCCTCCTTTTCTACCATATGCCCGTAGCCTTGGTGGTGGGATTCAATACAAATGTCCCATTTAGAGCCGAGCAGCTATTCTCTTAGGCTGCACTTTGTCTCACCACTGACAGATATTCACTGCAAAAAGCAAGGTTTCTGGTCAAGATTAATAGCAGACGGACATACAGGTGTTAGCCACAAATATTTAGACGTCAAATCGACAGCACGACCACTTAGCAAAATAGCAACAGCGGTGTCTACCCTGGGCTTATTATGGTATGCTCATCCGCTGACTTTTCATCAGGATTACGGTACCGGCCATAAAATTAACTTCTATGGAACAAGTCACACACTAATTAGAAAGAGATTAGTTACCCCATAACAAGGAAATTGAGGAGACGTCACAGTCTGGAGAGAAGAGGGTTGTTCTGTGGAGGTCAACAGTGTCTGTCTATCCTCAGCCTTCACAGATAAAATAGTTGGTTTTGTCATCTTTTTAAAACTTTAGGGAGGATTTAAAAAGTTGTCAGAAAATAGTTTAATCACTTAGATGATTCTAGTTCCTCACACGCACTATTTCAAATGAAGACTCTGCCTTCTGGCAATGAGTATCCTTGGTTCTGCTTGAGACCTGGTAGCCTCTGTTTTAATTTTGCTGCCAAGTCAGCTTCCTGATTCCTGTCCCCGACTTCCTGTTCATGTGTGCTTAAAATGCTATGTATATTTTGTTGCTTATTACCTGCATATACCTTGTTGATTAGTACATGCTTGATGACCTCATGACTCCTTGTGAACAGTGAGCCTCCATGTGTACTGTGATTACACTCCTCTTGTGTGTTTACATGCTCCACATCATTTGAAATATAATTTAAAAGATATTTTGTGCCCGGGCCTTTAATCCTAGCACTTGGGAGGCAGAAGGAGGTGTTTCTCTTTGAGTCTAGGTAATGAGTCCCAGGACAGCCAGGGTCACATGGTAAACCCTGTCTTCAAAAATAACAGGTTCTTTTTAAATGGCAAACATAATTTAATTACAATTGCTTTAATTGTACTGATAATGATGTACAGAAGTTGTTTTGAATTTGTTCTTCTCACCTCACTAGGATTTTGTGTCCTTTGACCATCCCAGCCCAGCCCCTTATTTAATACAGCATCAGCCCTGCCCACTAGAAGCGACATTTATTTTCTCTTTTATCCAGCTGATCAAATGGAGGCTATTCTGATTTGAAACCAGTTGATAAGTGGAAGTTTTCATTTCCTTTTATAAAGGAAAGAAACAATAAGAGGATAACCTCAAAGGGCGCTGGTGTCATTGCCCCGATATAATCTTACAATACAAAGATAGTAGGAAATGTCCTTGTGGCACAGTGACCATGGCTCTGGGCAGTAAAGGCTCGATGCTCTGAACTTTCTATTCCATACGCTGACAATTGAACAGAAGAGATGGAAAGCTTCTATGTGACAGAACACTGAACAGATGAACCTGGGTCGGCACAGTTCATGGGTCCTGATCGTTTCTCAGAGCTGGCATCTCCGGTTCCCTCCTATTTCCTAGGTTTAGGATCTCTGTGTGCTTCTCTCTCTACCCTCCCTCCCTCCTCTCTTCATTTGAACTGACTCACGGGGTTCACATGTACTTACAGTGCACAGTGAGGCGCTTCAGTGTATACAGTGAACATGAAGTGATGAATATGGGGTCACTGGCCTTTCCCTCTACTTGAGGAGTTATTACTCTGTGTTAGGAAGTTTTCCGCCTCTCTAGTTGCTTATGAATCATACAATGCACACCTGTCACTCACATGTCCATCATGCTGCAGAACCACGGATCTCACTCTCGCTGACTGCTACAGTTTAGTGCCTGCTGTGAATCCTCCCTCCATCCCCCTCCCCACCACCTCTTCAGCCTCCAGGAACCCCTTTTCAATCTATGCTAGAACAAAGTCAGCCTTCAGGCCCCTTTCCACTCGCTACGCTAGAACAAACACATTTTTAGCTCTTTCCATATTAGTAGGAATATACAGAATATAATTTTCTTACTTAACACATTGTCTACTAATTCAGCCATGCTGCCACACAAATGCCAGTTTGGGTACTTGAGCGGAATTCCCTTGTATACATGCACTACATCTTTTTCATCTACTCACCCATCCGTGCATGCGTCGCTTGGCAACTGTGAACAGTACTGCGATAAACACAGGGGTGCAGGTGTCTCTTTGAAGTACTGATTCATCCCCTTGGGATGTCCTGGAGGCAGGACAATTGGGATTTGATGGTTCTTCATTTCTGCTGTTAGTTTATTAGGAAATCTCCACATCATTCATTCTTCTTCCACAACGCTAACCATTTTAAATTTATTTTAATAGGTTTTTTTATAAATTTTGAAAATTTCAGCACACATATAATGTATTGATCATATTAAAAACCTCACCCCTTTCCCTAATTCCCCCCTTCTAACTTCCCCTCCCAATTTAGTGTCTTCTTTTGTCTAATAAGTCTCAGACTCCAATCACGCCACACGTACACTCTTGGGTGTGGGACCATTCACTGGATCATGGTTCAACTACCAGAGGCCACATCCTTAAAGAAAACAGACTTCCCCTACCCTGGAAGCCATTGACTGACAGCAGCTCCTCTGCTAGGAGAGGAGCCCCTCCCTTCTCCGTGCTGTAATGTTGCCTGGATTTTCTTTGGCAGGCAAGCCCAGCTGCGGAACCTTGAGCCCTTGAGCTCAGCCATCTTATGACCAAAAGACATTGTTTCTCTGCAGCACTCCCGGACATCTGGCCTCTGACTCTCACCTTTCTGACCTCCTATCTATGATGGTCTCTCAGCCTTGAGGGAAGGCAGCGTGACATGCATGCCTCTTTTGTGGCTGAGCTCTCCACAGACACGCATTCTCTGCACTTTGACCAGCTAGGGGTTTCTGCATCAACCTCCATCCACGGCACAAAGCGACTTCTCAGATGAGGTCTGAGTGCTGCTCCAACCTACAATATAGAAGAGATACAAACCTAGAGGGCAGTTTGATTCTATGTCAGTTTAGCACAATAAGACTATTAGGTTCACCCATGAGGCCTGGTGTTCCCAATTGTGGTTTCTTGATCAAATATACAATCATGTGTTTTCTCATGTGGGGCAGGGCTTAAACCCAGTGTTGCTAACACAAATAATTTTAATTCTCAACATCAGTGAATCCGAGCTCCCTTTTCTACGCTACAATGTCTTTAATCTCTTGATTGGGACTCCTCTGTTGACTGTATATTGAAAACACAATGAGCTACACAGGAGATCTGTGCTGAGGCCATTCGTGTGAGGGACGCAGGAAATGGGGGATAAACAGGTGTGTGTGTGTGTGTGTGTGTGTGTTTGTGTGTGTGTGTGAGGGGGTGGGGAAGAGATAGTAAGTAGCATGCCAACATTTTAAGACTTGAGGTTATTTAAACTGGGTGTGGATTACAGATAAGAGATGGATGTCAGTGTAGAGCAGATATGCACATAACAAAACAGAAGAGACAGTCAAGGGGCTGAGAAAGACAAAATAAGAGAGGATAAGGGTGTGGCTTAGCTCATGCTAGCATTAGGTGAGGGAATTGAAAGAGAACCCAGAAAAGTATGGGGTCCTTGAAGCCCAGTGAGCAACGCCTCTCAGAAGGGCCTGATTGGCTGTATCGAGCTGCTGGTCAGGTTAAGGAGAGACAACAGAACAGGATGTTTTCTAGTCTGGACTGGGCAATTGTGGCCTTCCAAAGGAAGACTCTGTTTCCAGGGCTGGGCTCCAGTTGGCTCAAGTGGGCTAGGAGAAGACCAGGGTTGTGTTAATATAAATCTGTTCATCACAGACAGGGAGGGCACCAGGAGTGAACCAAGGGCCTGACTCCACCCAAGTCTTGCTTGGCAAGCCAATGAATCCATTGGAGTTCCTTCCAGAAAAAAGGGTGTGTGGTGACTGATAGAAGCACCAATGAACCCCCTCCAGTGTGAGTGACAGGTCACCGAATCTGTAGCCCTGGAGTTCCCTGCCTGACTTGTAGGCAGCTCCACTGATGAGTCTCCCCACATTCAGTAATAACCTTTCCAGGGGAGAGCTAACCATGGGCTTCGTGAATTTCGTAAGCTTCCCAAGCCTTATCCACTCAAGGAGGGAATGTGCCAATTCACAGGGAGCAGTGCTACAACCCGTGGGAAGAGAGATATTCTAGAAAGTCCTTTCAGGAGCTCCACCGTTAAAAGAAGCAGAGAGAGGCAATAGTAGTTGATGAGGAAAATAAGGTAAGTTCTTCTGTTATTGTTTCTGTTCAATTTCTAATGTGGAAAAATGTTCACGTTCCACGAGATAAACATCCAGTTAAGAGAATTTGATATCGCTTAGCAATGGCATACTACTTGTTGGAGCAATAGCTTTGAGGAGTTGAGTGGAAATGACCCTTGTGCACAGATCAGTCACTGCAGGGTTCAGAATACAAGACAGGGCCTACAATGCTTCTCTCTAGAGTCGGATGACAGTGGCTTCAAGTTGCCTACTGTATCTGCCACTCCCAGCAGCAAACACAAGGTTGGTGGGGGTGTCAAATGAATTGATGGTGTATGCGTAATGGTGCCTGGCACAGCAGAGCAGCTCAGTGCAATTCATTCTTCCCAGGGAATCTCCAGCATTTGGCAAAGATCACATTTCCAAAAATAAAATGGGATGTCTCAGTGGTCTTAGCACAGGTCCTGCTTACGGAGTCTGTCTGCTTTATCCGGACTCCTTCTAGGAGTGGAATGAAGATACTTTTAGCCACACCTTTCTTGTTAAGAAGTTAAACTATGGCAGGAAAAAGGTCTTTATAGACACTCTTTCTGCCTTCTGCTCTTCCTCCTCCTCTTCCCCCTTTTCCTTTCCTTCTTCCTCCTCCTCCTGCTCCTCCTTTCTCTTTCCTCAGTGCTAGGCTAAACCTAGTTGGTGAGAACTGTACTTGCTTGTCAACTCGGCGACCTCTGCAATTAACTGAAACCCAAGTTGCTGGGTACACCTGTGAGGGATTTTTCTTAATTAAATCATTTGAAGTGAAGTCGGAAGAACCGACTTTTGATCTGGATCTTTTGAGGTGGAGAAGATTTACCTTAGATCTAGGCCACACCTCCCAGTGACAGTTTGTATAAGGGACATAGAAGAAGGAAACTTTGCTTGCTTGCTCTCGCTCTCACTAGCAAGGCCATTCCTTCACTGGCATAGAGCCTACTTCCTTGGGATTCTAGGGTATAATGAAAACCAGCTGAGACATCCAGCCTCATGGACAGAACAACTGCTGGATTCTTGGGCCTTCCATTGGTAGAGAGCCATTGTTGAACAAGCTGGTCCATAGTCTGTAAACCAAACCAATAAATCCCATATTTTAAATATCCATTATGTATTATTATATATTCTTATAGTTGAGATACACGAAATCATTCTATCAATTCTCTTCTTTTAGCAGGCCCTGACTAATACACAGATTTTTGTGCATGCCAGGACAGTATTCCAAGGCTGACCTGCAGCCCAACACTCTTTTTACTTTGAAATAGAGTGTTTCTGAGTTGCCAATTTGACCTTGAACTCATCATCCTCCTGTCCTTACCTCCTGAGTATCTTAGATAATGGGCTTGCCACCACCAGACCCTCAGGCCTGTAGTCTTTTTAGATCATTTTAGGGTCCAGATATTTACTCAACAACTCAATAAGCCCACATGTTACACTGTAACTATTCTACTTTCACAGCCGAAGCAGTAAGAAGTTGGACGCCTGGCTCAGCACAGTGTAGCGACATGGCAGGCGGCACAGCCGCTGGAACATCTGGTCTGTGTGTCTGCCAAACCACTCAGAATCTGGGTCGTGCTTTACCTACCCCAAGGCGCCATGTCTGCTGCTTTCTTCACCACTAGGACCAAAAGCCTAAAGTCAAACCAAGAAAGGAGTAGGTCACAGTTGAGGGCACAGTCCATCATGGTGGAGAAGGCACGGCAGCAGGAACCGGAGGCAGCCACTTACACTGTGTGTAGATTCAATGAACAGAGGGGGAAGGGGAGCTGGCTCTCAGTTTGCTTTATTCCAGGATCCTGGTCCACAGGATGATGCCACCCACATTTGGGTATCTATAGGCAGTCCCTGCCCAGTTACACCTCTCAGTAAACCCTCATAGACAGACTCACATGTTGTGATGGGAGTGGTGGGCTGCTTCCCGCCACCCAGCTAGCTTTACCCGAAATAATTACACGGAAACTGTATTCATTTAAACACTGCCTGGCCCATTAGTTTCAGCCTCTTATTGGCTAATTCTCACATCTTGCTTAACCCATTTCTATTAATGTGTGTAGCACCACAAGGTGGTAGCTTACAGGGAAGATCCTAACCTGTGTCTGTCTCGGAGAGGAGAGTCATGGCGACTGCCTGAGGCTTCTGCCTGACTCCGCTTTCTTTCTCCCACAATTCTGTTCTGTCTACTCTGCCTACCTAATTTTCTGTCCAAGGCAGTTTCTTTATTAACCAATGAAAGTAACACATAGACAGATGACCCTCCTCCATCACCCACACAATTTGAAATCTAGTCGAGTTGACAATGAAGACTGATATCATCACACACTGTAATCTGAAGGCTTCTAAACTCGCTAAGGAAACTGAAGGTGATACTAGATTAACCGCCCTGTGTCATTAGCTGATGGAGGTGGCCGCTCGCTGCTCAGTCCCTAGTTATCAGAAGCTGACATGGCAGAGAGCATGGGGACTGTGAGCTGTGGAGGCTCCTCTGAAAGGATCCCATGCCAACAGGGGGCATTGTGACTTTCCTTGGTTGCAGCTTACTGTGCTGATCTCTTCTAGAAAGTTATGTGGAACAATCATTTAATCATTTGCTGACATTTAATCAAGAGCCAAAAATCTAATCAATGGCTGACCCACTGCAGCCCTGGGTCTGTTCTGGCTTCTTGCCTGGGCTGCCCATACTCAATTAGCAGTCCTCTCAGCTGGGTGACCTTGGCCTTGGGAAATCTCAACAGGGAATAGCTATTTCTGCAGGGAACTTACCTTCGCCCCCATCACCCACTCATTACTGGACAGTGTGCTGGTTCCAATCCCACTGTCCCCATTGGCTGGGGTTAGACCAACACTCACTGTCATGGAAAGTAGTAGTAAAGCTTTCCTGGAGGAAGTTTGAGATGTTCCCCCCTCCCCTTCCATCTTTTCTTTGTTCTTTCACTTTGAAATACACTGTTATTTAATTTTATGCATTTCAGTTCTTTCGGGATTCACCAGAGGGCAAAACCTAACTCAGCCAGGAAGGATTTTTGCTTCATCTCAAAACAGAGAGAACTTTCCATTTAAATTGAGTTCTTAGAATAAAGATAAAGCCTTACTCAGATTCTCTGAATGCCATTTTCTTCCGACCCCCATCTGGGAAGGTCTTAGATTGAAATTACTGTTTTGTCTGTGTCTTTGGCAAGGGATTCAGCTGCTTTGTGTCTTCCACAGATTTTGATCAGTAAAGGTCTCCTTCTGTAGAGGCATCACCTGAGAGTAGAGCAAAAGCAGCCTCTGGGAATGAGGTTCAGACAGAGGACAGCACATGGAGACACACAGATATAGAGTCACAAGACAGGTCCCTGGGTAAACACGATGAATGTGATCCTAATTACTTTACCACAACAATTGGATAGAGGCTCGGTAAAATTCCAGTACTTGCCATGAACACATGGAACCTGAGTCCACATAAAAACAAGAAGTGGTGGTGTTGTGGTTGCAATCCCAATGCTATGTAGGCAGAGATGGGATGTCTCTGGGGCTCACTGACAGCTAGTTTTGTTGAATTGGTAAGTTCCAGATTAGCAGAAGACCCTGTCTTAAAAAATAAGATGGAGAGATAGTGAAAGGCAATGGTATCTTTGTTTTACCTGTGTGAACACCCATACACATACATGTATAAACATGACATACTAACAAACGCATATACTACTATAGGTAATCATTAGAAGAAATGTGAGCAGACCACTTAGAAAGACGGGTGCTGCTTACTGTCATAGTCTATATGTTATTTCTCAGTGAGATGCACACTCCCTAGGATGACATGCCAGAACCTTCCATGAGAAGACTCTAAATCTCAAAACCATTTCCTTAGCCCTTCATGTATCTAGTGAAGGGCTAGAGTGGTCTTCCTTCCCCCGTCCATTTCCCTTCTGGAGTGGAAAGACGACTAAGAAAGACTGCTGGGCATTGTCCTTCTTGGATGTGAGCAGGGATGGAAATAATGCTGAGAATGGCCCTGTAGCTCATCACCCCTGCTGAGCTGTGTTGATCCTGGGATAGCCTCCGAATCAATCTTGCCACACAGATTACAAGGGAATCCATGTGCAAGTGGAAAGACGCAGTACTTGCAGATAAGACAGTCTTCAAGGAACTCATTACATCCAAACCTCAATTTTAAAAGCAGCATCACCTGAAGTGAGTTACATTTTCTAACTTACTGCTGTTAATAATAACTGGTGGTTTGGGATGCCACTGAGTACCTGGGGCAGCTTCTTAAAGAACATCAATTCATTTGACCTTCACAGCAATCTCATAACTTGGGTAAGATTAGCCTGGGCACTTCTAGGATAGGGGATCTTGCTAGCAATTTTGGGGCACGCAAGCCATGTTTGAGATCACAGGCAACACCCCATGGGAGCCTGTGAGGGTTAATTTGCAATTTTCAAAATGCTACAACTTAGAATCACCCAAGAAGGGATATTCAGCTGAGGAATTATCTAGATCAAGTTATTCTATAATTATTTCATCAGAGGATTGTTCTCCTTATTAATTGATGGTGGGATTGGGTGGCATGATTCTCTAGGGAAGGGTGTCCTGAAGTCAGTCAGACAGGAGAAAGTGGGATGGGGGCAAGAAAACAAGGACCCCATTGGTTTCTCCCTGTTCTTGGCTGCAGATGCAGCTAGCTGCTTGAACTCCTGCTTTTACTTCTCCTCAGCAAAGGGTTGTCACCTGGAATTGTGAACACATAAACCTTTTCTTTCTTAAGTTGTTTTTGGTCAATAGAACTTAAACTAAACGACGAACCATAGCTTGTGAATCATCTTCATCTGGAGCCACCTTTAACATTCCCAAAGGATGGTTCCTTCTTTTCTCTGCATTCACAGAAACATAAAGTTGCAATGCAGAAATGAAACACCGAGGAAAACATGTCAGTATTAATTTGATGCTACTCCCAGGACGGGATGTGTTTAAATGAAAAACAGCAAGAAACAAATAAATACAATGCAAAGTTTAAGAAAATTCAAGGGCTACAGGAATCTCACTTTTGCTTTAGGAGGTGTCTATTAAGTATTAACATTCTTAGAGGGTCATCCATACATTTAAAGTCAACTGCTCGATGCTGCCAAGTGAATACTCCCATATCCTCATCACTGAGATCATGACAGGGATGACAATCGGCATCCCTGATCCTTCCTCTGCCCCTCTCAGTCCTTGTTTACTCTAACAAACAAACAACAAAACCAAACAACAAAGAACATGGCTCTGATCCTCTTAGCAGAAATCACTTCTGATTCCTTGTGGTGAGTGGATATGATTGGACAATTCATGTTGAGGGCTTGACTTGCAGCTTTTTGAGATGCAGCTAACAAAACCAACCTTAGCTCTTGTGCAGTGGTAAATTTATAGGGTGCCACTGACACCATGATCCGTCTTCCGATCACTTCAGTTAGGTAGAAGCTGCCTTGGCTTGTGACCAGTAAACTCCTCCTCCTGTCCCTACCCCAATCATAGCCAGCATGTGCTCTATCTACAAGACGCTCTGCCTCTCCAACCCCTATGACATGAAAACCCTGCACTGGGTTCTATCATATGTTCAGCCCGAACCTGTGGCTCAGGATAAACATATGACATGATACCTTCATTTGGTGTAAATTTTGTTGATCTGTCAACATACACACATTTGGATTCCTTCCCCTTGGGTGCTGTTGCCACAGTGCTTGCAATAAACACTCCACACAAGTCTGTAGCAGTGCTGGTCTCCATTCATTTGTAGTTAGATTCTTACAGGGTAACTGCTGGGTCCTGTGGGAAGCATGCATTCAACACGGCGGTTCTCCACTTTCCTCATGATGTGGTGACCCCTAACCATAAAATTATTTCATTGCTACTTCATAACTGTAGTTTGCTACTGTGTGAATTCTAATATAAATATCTAATAGGCAGGATATTTGATAGATGACCCCTGTGGAAGGGTTGTTTGACCCCCAAAGGGTTCATGCCCCACAGGTAGAGAACCACTGATTTAACAGGTTAGAAACACCCACTTCCCAATTTGGTACAATAACCACAGCATCATTTTATATCCCCAGCAGGGATGGATGAAGATTTGGTTATATCTCATTCTTGCCAAACGTTTGGTACCAGGCATTGGTCTCTGATTATACCCACATGGGTTTACACAGCTGGATCCTTTGGGTGTAACTGGTCCCTTGCTAGTGGCTAATGTGCTCTTGTACTCATTAGCAGCCAATATATTCTGTTTAATGGAGCACTCTAAACTTCTGTCAATTTATACAATCTTTGTGGCTTAATTGTAAGAGATTTTTATATATTATGGATGCATCTTCTTTGTCAGCTAATAGCTTGAAAACAATGGTTAGTCTCCTGCCTGGATACAATTATATGTATTTTTGTATATGTATACAATTGTATGTATTTTGAAGGGTGTGATATTTTAATTTTAAAAAGCCAATTTATTTTTTTCTTTCATGACTATACCTTTATAGTAGTCATATTTGAAAAATCTCAGCCTAATCTAAAATCTCCCAAATACTTCTAGGTTTTGTTTGTTTGTTTGTTTGTTTGTTTTTGAGACAAAAGTCTTATATAGTCCAGGCTGACCTCAAACTTTTACTGCAACCATGGCTATCCTGGAACACCTAATCTTCCTGCCTACACCTTCCCAGTCCTGAGTTACAGATGTGTACCACTGGACCTGGTGTGGTGGTTTGAATGAGAAATGGTCCCATACGTGCTGACATTTGAACACTTGATCCCCAAGTTGGTGTTGCTGTTAGAGAGGTCATGGAACCTTTGGGAGGTGGAGAACATTCATCACTGGCGATGGGCTTTGAGTGTTTATAGTCCTTCCCCATTTCCTGTTCTGTTTCATGCTTGTTTTGTAGATGTCAGCTCACATTCCTGCTGCCATGCCTTCTTGCCATGATGACCTCATCTCTCTGACGAAATCTTCCTTCTATCCTTTGCAGTTGGTTGTGGTTGTCCATCACAGCCATGGAGAAGCGAATCCACCTGGCCTTTCCAGACTCATATGCTAGAGTTCTGTAGGTGCAGGCCTTGTGTGGAGGCCTGTGAGAAATTCTGAGATGGTTACATGATGTGAATTAAAGGCCAGTATTGATTGTTTGTGTGTGGGTATCTAGCTGTGCCACTAGTCAAAATTGCTTATTTCTAATTGCTTAGATCTTAACCATAACATTTGTGTGTATGGTTTTTCAAGACAGCATTTCTCTGTGTAACAGTCCTGACTGTCCTGGAACTCGCTTTGTAGACCAGGCTGGCCTTGAACTCACAGAGATCCACCTGTCTCTGCCACCCAAATGCTGGGATTATAATATTTTTAAAAGCTTTATTCCTGTCCTTTTGATGTTTGTTTGTCCTTTGTCAATACGCCACTGCCTTAGTGTCGGTATATTTGAGTTTTTAAATCAGAGAGTGTTAACTATTCAGTTTGCCTTTACTCTGTATCTACACAGGTTTGTCTGCTGTTCTCTACATATGGGTCAACCTGGGAAGTTTTATTGCCAAACAGGCCTTTTGATATTTTCATGGAAATTGGAATGCAGGAAGAGTTTGGGCAGAATTACCATATTAATAACATCCAGTGTTCAACCTCGTGGATATGGCTTGTTTCAGTTTATTTAATTTGTCTTGGTCGTGTTTTATAGTTTTCAGTTGCAAATCTTACACCTTTGCTGTGTTTGTTTTATTTGAAGGGGTTCAGTTGGTAAGAGAATTGTTTTATTAATTTTATTCCCAAGTTTTTCAAATTCACAACAGAGCAGTACAATTTTCTAAAAATTTTATTAGTGTATATTGATATAGGAGGACCCAACCCACAGTGGGTGGGTTGTGTGACCCCTGGTCAGTTGTGTATGGATTGCATAAAGAAGGTGACATCAGCTAGGGAGGCCGAGCCAGTGTTTCTCTACGGTCTCTATTCCAGTTCCTGCCTGCAGATTTGTAGTGATATTTTATTTGTATTTTAATAAATAAAGGTTGCCTGAAGTTCAGAGAGTAAAACAGCCACACTGGTCAGCCTAACAGACCAGGGAGTGGAGTCACACACCTTTAATCCCAGTAACCACACTAGGTTGCCGTAGAAACCTGGCAGTAGTGGTCCACGCCTTTAATTCAAGCCCTAGAGAGGAATATAAGGTGGGACGAGAAGGGAACTCGCTCTCTTTCAGTCTGAAGAGTTCATAGAGGTAAAAGTTCTCTAGTGGCTTTGCTGCTTTGCTTTTCTGATCTTCAGGTTGAACCCCAACATCTGTCTATGGGTTTTATTAATCATGCTAGGCGGCTTCCTACCGTGAGTTCCTGCCTCAGCGTCCTTCTGTGATGAACTGTAAAGGGTGGTATGAAATAAGCCCTTTCCTCCTCCGGGTAGATTCTCTCAGAGTTTTATCATGGCAACAGAAACCAAACTAGAGCAGTAGGGATTATGTCAGGAGAAGAGGTCGCCGGCTCACCTCGAGTCCGCAATCCGGAAGCAATGGAGATCGGCACTAGTGTTCAGCTTGCTTCCTTTTTCTCCTTCTCTGTGTTTAGCTCAGGACCTGCCTGTGGGCGGGATGGCGACATTTACATCCAGGGTGAGTCTTCTTCCCTCAGTTCTACCTCTCCCTCAGCAGACTTGTCTAGAGGTGTGACTCCTAGGAGATTCCAATCCAGACAACTCGACAATGAAGGTGAACCATCGCCGGAAAGCTCTGGTTTTAAACCATAGTCGTCCAGAATTGATGAGCTGCATAGCCCCCGACAGTGATCAAGGCTTCCTTTCCTCACGAACCTTGGCAGCACGAGTGTGCATTGTAGTTTATTCACCATCCTTACTGGAAGGAGGTGGCATCTCCTTGTGGTTTTGCTTAGTGTTCCTTAGTGACAAGTAATGACAGGACACTCTTCTTTCTTCCTGTATCGACTGGCTACTCATATGTGTGTCTTTGGGAAAACCATCAGATATTGGGTTATTTGTAAGATTTTTGTTATTAAGTTTGATGAGTTCTTTATACAGTTTGAATAGCAACCTCTTTTCAGGTATACAGTTCATGGAACTTTCCCCCCCTTTCTGTAAATTCTCTTTTTACCAGATTAATTGCTTCCTTTGCTGTGTGGAAGCTTTTTGAGTTTGGCACAATCCCATTTGTCTAATTTGCTTTTGTTTCCTTTTGTGCCTTTTGCATTTCTTCTAGTTTGCTTTTCGCTTGCTGTGATAAGCACTATGAACAAGAGCCACGCAGGGGTGGAAAGGCTTGGTTTCCGTTTATGTTCCGGGTTATATGTAGTTCATCACTAAGAGAAGTCAGGGCAGGAACGCAAGCCAGACACACACTTAGCGCACAAATCATGGAGAAGGCTGCTTACTGCTCTCGTCCATGTGTGGGTAGCTTTTTTACACATCTCTGGTTCACCTGAGAGGGGATGGTGCCACCCACAGCAGGCTGGGCCCTCTAAGCCAATCAGCAATCAAGACAATGTGCCACAGACACAGGCCAATCTGATCTAGGCTATTCTTCAGGTGAGGTTCCCTCAGTTGACTCTGGGCTTGTGTGAAGTTGACAGATGAAGCTGACTCAGATAAGGTCTTTTCTAAAACCTCCATGACTGCGCCAGTTCCTGTTTGCTCATAGATTTGGTTTCTAGTCCAGTTCGAACTGATTTTTGTAGGTGGTGAGAGACGGGAATGTACTTTTCATTCTTCTACACGTAGGCGTTCATTTTTCCCACCCCTGATCTTTCTCTGGAGCCTGCACTTACCACGGTTCTGTCAGATGTCAAAAGGCTGCACACGGCTGGGTTTTCTGGCCTCTGTACTCTCCCCTATTGGCCCATGTTTCTTTCCTGGTGATTCTACGCCTCTTGGCTGCTACAATTTTATACTCTGAAACCCAGCAGTCAAATGCTTCCTGCTTTGCTTTTTTGTGCTCGTGATTTAGTATATTATATAATTGTGCATAACTTTTAGACCTTTTTCTGCTAGTTCTATGAATCATTTAGCTAGGGATCATCTCAGACCTGTAGATGGATAGCTATTTCCCTGTTCTTGGGGGTCTCTTAATGTTAACTTTGGTTTTGGTCATTATTTGTTTGTTCTGAAGCAGGGTCTTGCTATTGAGTACTCTCCTCTTTCCCCAGTCTGGTTAGTGCTGGGATTCGGGCACATGCCTCCAAGCTCAGCTTCTTTTCCTTTTTCTTATAGTTCCTGAAGCAACCTTAGTCTCAGCCTATCGGTCTTGGGAATGTCCTTTTTAGTGATGCACCCGATAAGCTTTTTTGTTTATTTTCTTTTCAGGCTCTAGGCTGTGTATAATTCATTTGTGGAACTTCTTAAAACTTATTTTGAGACAGATTTCCTCAGCAGATCTTTAGGTTACAAATATCTTCTGTTCTAGGCCTGGGCTATGTCTCAATGAATTTTATCTTTTAATAAAATAAAATAATCTTTTAAAACTGAAATATGTGATTATATTCTTATTAACTTCTCAATAAAATTAAAAATAAACAAAGTATGAATTTTATGTAAATTTGTTTTATGTTGAGATTTATGATGTGTTTTAAACATAAGCTAAGAGAGTGAACCATTACAGCATATTTTATTCAGTGTGCACATCAGAACTTGATAAGGGCGTTGCGAAGAAACTAAATTTTACTAGGTAGTTACTCTGATGAACAAAAGCATAATGTTCTTAAAATGCTAGTGAATTATGGAATATGTAAAACTGATAATACAATCATGATCATTTTTCTATAAATGGAAGTTACCTTAAATTTTTTATTACACTTTGTTTATTTAAAAATTTTAAACTTTATTATAATAAATTTTGCAAATTAAAAAAATTCACACGGTGAAATTAGCCAGGCTAAAAGACTGTATTATCTTTCCCTGCTTTATTAAGCATAGATTCTTTTCTCATTCAAATATAATCAGAATACAGTTTTCCCTTCCTCTACTCCTCCTTCTTCCTCCCCACCTCCTTTCCCATCTGGATCCGCTTTCTTTCTGACTCTCAGAAGAAAAAAAAAAAAGACAGCCTTCTGTGAGATCAAAACAAAACATAACAAAATAAATTGTTATGTGCGATAAAACAAAACTATCATATTAAAAGTTTGACAAGACGAGCTAATAGAAAAATAAAAGAGCCCCAAGAGAAGGCCTAAGAAGCAAAGACCCGCTCATTTGCATATTCAGGAGTCCCATGAAAGTGCTCCACTAGAGGCTGCAGTACATGAGCAGAGACTTGTGTAGCCATGTGATTGCTGCTTCAGTCTCTGTGAGTTCATGTGAGCTCCTCTGAGTTGTTTTAGAGGGCCTTGTTCTCCAGGTCTCCTCTGTTCCCTCTACTTCCCCCACTCCCCTGCCTCCTCTGCCATGGGGTTACCTGAGCTCTGAAGGGAGGAATTTGATGGAGACATCTCATTTAGACATGTATTTTCCTAGCTCTCTCTCTCTCTCTCTCTCTCTCTCTCTCTCTCTCTCTGCATAATGTCTGCCTGCGAGACTCTGAATCTGTTTCCTTCTGCTGAAGGAAGAAGCTTCTTTGATGGTGGTTAAACAAGGCACCGATCTATAAGTATAGTAGAATATCATCTCGAGTCATTTTATTGTTACTTTAGAAAAATATCAGTAATACACTATCTAGTCTCTGTCTCTGGTTCTTGGTCACTCAAGCAACGTCACCTATGGGTTCAATCTTGGGAGTGGGCTTTAAGTGAAATCAGACATTGGTTAGTTACTCTCACAAGGTTTGTGCCACCATTGCCCTAACATATTTTGTAGGTACATTTTAATGAACTCCTAAACAGAATAGGCATTTGGGACCTGTGTTTGTGTGTGTGATTCTGTGTGTGTGCTTGTGTGTGTGTGTGTGTGTGTGTGTGTGTGTGTGTGGAAGGACAACTTGCAAGAGTTGGTTCTTTCCTAGGAGCTGGGTCTCAGCCATCACACTTGGGTTGTTAGCCTCAATGGCAAGTGTCTTTACCCAGGAGTCCATCTTCTCAGTCCTGCAAGCTACATTTAAAAGTTAATGTATTTCCCCCCATTAGTGGAAAAAAAGCAAAAAGCAAAAATCAAACAAAAAATATTTGCATAAGTGCAAAAAAATGATAAAGTCAGACATCCATGAGATAAGACATTTTCAAATTAAAAGTGAATTTCCTTACTGTGACCCAAAATATCTACAAAAAATCAAAGTGGCCTTTTGCAAACATGGTACTTAATGGGCCATCTTACAGCCTTTTCCACATCTGAGACTGGACCTCCACGCTTGTCCTCTGGTGTTGTCTTCTCCACATTAGCTGCTGAAGTTTTCAGCCACTTCATGTGAAAACAGAAGACATAAAGACCCAGTGCAAGATGTAAAAACTGGAAAGATGATATGGGAGGGGTTGATTTTCAGTTAGCTCCCCATATATAATCTGTAAGAAACTTTGCACACATAAAAAGAAACCTCTAAGAACGGTTAAAACGGAGATTCAACAGGCTGCTGGGGGAAATCCACAGAACTGTATTTTGGACAAATATCCATACAATAAAATACCTTGATAAACACCATGAGAGATTCAGCAAGTGGCTGTGGCACACGAGGAGGAACGGACTGAAGAGGATGACCATTGGCTTTGCGTTACCTCTACCATCCGCTTTGGAGTCCAGGCAATATAGGGCAGACGGAGGCCAGGCAATACGGAACTTGGAATTAAGGGAAACAGAGAACCAGGTGTTCCTCCAGTCCTAAAACCTAGTGTCTCTGATGTAGCAGGTAGTTCTGGGTAGGTCTGCCTGACGCCAGGCTACATCCTGGACTCATAGGTTCTGGGTCAGCCTCAGGGCGGTGCCTGTTCTGCACCCGGGTCTGTTCATTGCATCATACTCCAGCAGACTTCAGATGCAGGTGTGCTTCCAGCATGGGAGAGAAAAGAATTCCTGTCCTGGTCTTAAAACTTGTCATTCAGGATGAGGCCTGTCACACTGAAACCTAAAGCTGAGAAAGGCCCCATGATCCTGCATTTTCTTTCTTATATTTAGAAGCTTAAAGGAAAGCTGATGGAGCAGAGGGGTGGTCCACAACTAAAGAGCGTTTGCTGTTCTTAGAGAGGACTAAAGATTGATTCCCATCACTCATACTAGGGGGATCATAGCCATCTGTACCCCCAGATTCAGGGGATCCAGTGTCCTCTTCTGGCCTTCACAGGTGTCTGTACATACACACGCACATACCCACCCCCCCCCCAGAGAAATAACAATAAATCTGTTTATCTGAAAGTAGAATAAAGGCTACCAAGGATTGGGATGGACGCTGTGGAAGAGAGTAGTGAGGGTTGAAGTGTGGATGGATGTGCAAACAGTGTTGATAAAAGGACCACTTGCAGCCGGGTGGTGGTGGCGCACACCTTTAATCCCAGCACTCGGGAGGCAGAGGCAGGTGGATCTCTGAGTTCGAGACCAGCCTGGTCTACAAGAGCTAGTTCCAGGACAGGCTCCAAAGCTACAGAGAAATCTTGTCTCAAAAAAAAAAAAACAAACAAACAAACAAAAAGGACCATTTTCTGAAGATACAACTGTTATTAATATATATGCACCTGATGTGGAACCAAACAAATACATACAACAAATAGTGCCAGGCCTAAAGAAAAGGGAGAATTTCACCTTCCTGTTTCCCTTGATGGACAGATGATCCAGATGGCATATTGTTGTCTGTTTCCTTGGTATTTAAATATTGCTTCCTATGGTAGAACAGGCTCATATAACTGATGAAGCTTACAAAGACTACAGGATTCTGCGACTGCTCCCTGAAGTCATGTGAGCCCTAATCAAGAGTAGATTCTTTAGCAGAGCTCTCTGAAAGTTATTGCAGGGAGCTCCATTGATGCAGCTCCTCTGGAATCTTCCATGTGCAAGGAATGAGCCTTTGGTAGTTTATTTGTTGCACTTCTATAAGGAACCCCTTACTTACAATCCTGTCGCCCAGACAAGATCTTTGGCAATCCTTTTCTTACTGTGGTATGGGTTGGTGTGCTTCCCCGTGGTAGTGGCTATTGTCTGTCCTCTCTTGTAGATGATAAGACGTGCAAACAAAGCTGAACTAGAGGAGACTGGAGCATCTATGGTGGACATCTCAGAGTGGTCATACTTCTTAATGAGGTGGTGGTACTCCTCCTTTGATTGGTAGGTTCTGTCAAGTGAGTATGATGCTGCCCCCAAACAGCTGATATACTAGAGAATATAGATACTGTAGTCCTTGACAGTCATGCATGTGTGTGTGTGTGTGTGTGTGTGTGTGTGAACAGTAAAGTAAGCTAGCTGTGACAACAGTTGTGTGGCCTTGACCGTGGATGATGTGCTGAGGCTCAGCTGTCTGCTTCGAGAACTTGCCCACTTAAGGGAATCCTTACAATAGAGAAACCACACGGGCACCATCATCTGCACGCCTGCTGATCTGGCAGGAACCGGGGAACAAAGGGAGAGGGAGACTGCCGTGTGAGCGTTCTGATTGTGACAGCTGGCAGGATGCAGGATAAGGATGAGTGCGAATTAGATCTGTGCTAAGCAACCCTTCCGGGCATCAACAAGCTTGGAACGCACAGGAAGGATAAGCCGTGGGAAGGAAGAGAGTTAGGCGGAAGTCAGGAAATCTACTCCTTGGGCAAAACTTTTAATACAGAAGAAGGGAACTTGGACAAAACTTTTAATACAGAAGAAGGGAAAAGTCGTGATTTGGCATGCAGTTGGGCATCTTCATAGTGGCCAATACAGGCAACCATGCTAGTCAGAAGATAGTGCTTCCAAAATGCTGAAATTTGGAAAGATTTTTTTAAGGTTTTCTCCCAGCCTGGCTTCTTAAACTGTGTGAAAAGGGGATGATAGGATTCATCTGAGTGGAAGTGGAGAAACTGAGTCAAACAAGTCATTGAAACAAGGCCGATGAGACAATATAGGGAAGTTAGGACCCGATGGGCCGACACGTGGGTATCACCAGCTGAAGTCTTTGTTAATACCAGGAACTGCAAAGCAACAGAGCCAGAACAGGTGTCACTGAAGGGCATGAAATAGGCAATTCGATGATCCATTCGTCAAGACAGATAGACTGATCACTGTAGAGTTAACCAAGTCAGTCATTCCATTTCGGCAACATCTGAAGCCATTGGCATACATGTGCACACACACAAAAGTGAAACTTGTAGAATATTTTTTAAAAGAAAGATTGTAACTCAACAGAAACAGAAACAGAAAGGAGTAGGTGGGCCTTTGCCGGCTTTGCTGATTTCTGCAATGGAACATGATCTTTGCAAAGTAATAGAGAAGCTGATGGCTCAGAGTGATTGGGTTTGGAAGATGGCAAAATATTCAGGAAGGAATAAAAAAATGGGAAAACACAGGAAGGCCCTTCTTGGTCACTTGGAAACAAATGTATAAAGATATGTATTGAGCTGGGGTTCTTTTTTAAAATCTTGTTTTACATACCAGTCCCAGTTCCCTCTCCCCCACTTTCTCCTTACCCTACCCCCATTCACTCCTCAGAGAGAGTAAGGCTTCCCATCTGGAGTCAGCAAAGTCTCTTACATCACTTGAGGCAGGACCAAGGCCCTTCTCCCTGTATCTAATCTGAGCAAGGTATCCCAACAAAGACCAGTTCATGTACTAGGGATAAATCCTGGTTTCACTGTTAGTTGCCCCACAAACTGCCCAAGCTGCACAACTGTCACCCACATTCAGAAAGCCTAGTTCAGTCTTTTGCAGGTTCCTTAGCTTTCAGTCCAGAGTCAGTGAGCTCCCACTTGCTTGGGTCAGCTGTTTCTGTGTGTTTCCTCATCATGGTCTTGATCCCTTTGCTCATAATATCATTCCTCCTTCTCTACGACTGGACTTCAGGAGTTCAGCCCAGTGCTTAGCTGTGGATCTCTGCATCTACTTCCATCAGTCAACAATTAAGGTAGTCATCAATCCGATTACAGGTGCAAGGCAGTTAAGGTACCCTCTCTGCAATTGCTTAGATTCTTAGCTGGGGCCATCCTTGTGGGTTCCTGGGACTCTCCCTAGTGCCTGATTTCTCACTAACTCCATAATAGTTTCCTCTTTCAAAGTATCTCTTTCCTTGCTCTCCCTCTCTGTCTTTCCCCAACTTGACCTTCTAATCTGTCTTATTTTCCTTCCTATGCCCTTTGTCCCCTGCCCACTCCCCTATCACTCTCCCCCTCCCCCCACACTGCCAATTTACTAAGGATGTCTTGTCTACTTCTCCTTCTCAGGGGAATTCATTCATTAGGGTTCCCCTTGTTTCTTATCATCTCTGGAGTTGTGGACTTTAGACTGGTTATCCTTTGCTTTGACATCTAATATCCATGTATGAGTGATTACATACCGTGTTTGTCTTTCTGTATCTGGGTTACCTCACTCATAATGGTTTTTTTTTTTGTCTAGTCCCATCCACTCACCTGAAAATTTCAACATGTCATTGTGTTTAAGCACTGAGTAGTAATCCATTATGTAAATGCACCATCTTTTCTTTTATTTCATCTATTCTTCTGTGCGGGGCATCTAGGTTGTTTCCAGGTTCTGTCTACTGCTAATAATGCTGCTATGAACATAGTTGAGCAAATGTCCTTGCAGTATGAATGAGTGTGCATCCTTTGTCTATATGCCCAAGAGTGGTATTGTTGGGTCTTGAGGTAGATTGATTCCCAATTTTCTGAGAAACTGCCATACTGATTTTCAAAGTGCCTGCACAAGTTTGCACTCCCACCAGCAATGGAGGTGTGTTCCCCTTACTCTACATCTTTTCCAACATAAACTTTCATTGGTGTTTTTGATCTTAGCCATTCTGACAGGTATAAGATGGTATCTTAGAGTATCTTTTGATTTCCAGTTCCCTGATGGCTAAGGATGTTGAGCAGTTAAAGTGCCTTTCAGCCATTGATTTTCTTCTCTGTTTAGATCGGCACCCCCACAATAGCCACAAACAACATGAAATATCTTGGGGTAACTCTAACGTAACAAGTTAAAGACCTATATGTCAAGTCTTTAAAGAAAGAAATTAGAGAAGAGACCAGGAAAGAGAAATATCTCCCATGATCTTGGATAGGTAGGAATAATATAGTAAAAATAGCAACCTTACGAAGGCAACCTACAGATTCAATGCAATCCCCATCAAAATCCCAGCACAATTCTTCACAGATCTTGAAAGAACAATACCCAACTTCATATGAAAGAACAAAAAAAAACCCAAGATAGCCAAAACAATCCTACACAATAAAGGAACTTCAAGAGGCATCACCATCCCTGACTTCAAGCTCGTCTATAGAGCTGTAGTAATGAAAGCAGCTTAGTATTGGCACAAAAACAGACAGGTGAACCCATGGAATCAAATAGAAGACCCTGGTATTAATCCACACACCTACGAACACCTGAATTTTGACAAAGAAGCTAAAATGATACAATGGAAAAAAGAAAGCATCTTCAACAAACGGTGCTGGCATAACTGGATGTCAACACATAGAAGAATGCAAACAGACCCATATCTATCCCCATGCACAAAACTCAAGTCCAAATGGATCAAAGACCTCAACATAAAATCCAGCCACACTGAGCCTCAAAGAAGAGAAACTGGGAAGCAGTCTTCAATGCATGGACACAGGAGACTACTTCCTGAATATAACACCAGAAGTTCAGACACTGAGATCGACAATTGATAAAATGGGACCTCCTGAAACTGAGAAGCTTCTGGAAGGCAAAGGACACCGTCAACAAGACAAATCAGCAACCTACAGAATGGCAAAAAAAAAAAAAAAAAATCTTCACCAACCCCACATCTGACAGACGGTTGGTCTCCAAAATACACAAAGAACTCAAGAAACTGTATGTCAAAATATCAAATAATCCAATTAAAAAATGGGGTATGTATTTAAACAGAGCTGCGATTCTCAAAGGAAAAACACTGACGGAAAGGTAAAGTCTGGACGGCTTTAAAAATTTCAAGTCTGAACGGCATTTCACCCGAGGAGTGTGAGTGAAAGAGCAACGCAGGTGACAATCACTCTGCTTGTCCTGGGTGGGTAGTTATCTCCCCAGAGCACACTGTGCAGATTTCCTCCCTGCAAGAAAACAGGCTGAAGGCAGAGACTGTTCACTCAGCCCACAGACCTTGCAGGAGCCCTGTGTAGCCGCTTGCGGCTGTGATACCAATCCCCAGCTTGTGAGAGCCTAGGAACAGGCCTGAGCAACGGGAGTAGCTGATGCACCTGGCCTTGGATCCCAGCATCACTACACAGCACAGGAAGACCTATTTAAGTCCATGGTGGGTGGACGCCATGATGCCACAGCAGAGTCCCAGGATGAAGGAATAAGCAACGTAGGCTGTCCGTGCTGGTACACCTAGTATTGCCATCTTCACTAAACCACTGATAGGAGCAAAGAAATCATCTGGAGCCATAGCTGATGCTAATCATATTGGTATCCCCTCAGCTGTTGAATCTTTTTTTTTTTAAATTAAGAAATTTTTAATACAGCCTTTTCTCATTTTACATAGCTATCCCTGTTCCCAAGCTGTTGAATCTTAAGACCAATTGCTACCTACTTGGAGCAGACAGTGGTAGATCTTCAGAGTTCCTGCATATACCCTATAAAAAAATTTCAGTTTTACACTTCTAATCCTTGAGGGTCTTACAAATTTAAGGACATAATTGTAAGAAGGTTCAGCTTGGCAGAGGATGAGCCTGGACTAAGGCCTGAATGGGAGAAAAAAAAAAGGCACTTTAGTGGCCTCAAGCCTGTTGGATGTTATGGATGTCATGCGTCTTCCTGCTTGAGTCCCTGTCTTGACTTTCCCCAAAATGATGGCCTGTCCCCTGGAATTACAAGCTGAAGCATTCCCCACCCCCTCCAGCAGTTGCCTTTGGTTGCCTTTGGTCAGGGTACTTTATAACAGCAACAGAGATGAAGGCACAGCACAGCCCGTGTAATAAGCACTATCGCAGAGTCCATGTACAGATGAGAAAGGAGACTCAGGCTGGGTCAGTTCTCTGAGGCCAGGCTACAGCCCAGAGGGAATGGAGGCTGTACACACTGTCAGTGCTCTGTGAGAGCAGAAAGCTGTCCCAGGGGGCTGCACTGGCCCAGCAGTGGAAATACAAAGGAAAAGGAGGCATCAGGAAAAATCGAGGGGTAAAAATCTTCAAGGCTCAGTCATTCCCTGAGCATGTGGGTTGAAGGAGAGGAGAGAGCCGGAGGTGGATTTCCTGCTTTCTTGTCCTGATATCTGGGTAAAGGGTAAAGACACTGCCTGGGAGGAGGGAGAGGTGACTAGGAGGTGGTTTGGAGCAGGGACCACAGTTCAGTTTCAAGCTAGAAGTGAAGGTTGTTTTTCCCAATTCCCATCACTGCTGATGGCTTGTATTTTTTGTTGTTTGCTTGACTTTCTAAAGACTTATTTTTGTTTGATGTGTATGAGTGCTTGCGTGTATGTATATATCTCTCTCAGCCTTAAATTACAAGGTTTATGCAATATATTTTAACCATATTCACCCTGCCCCAGCTCCTCCAAGATCCATGCCCCTTTCTCTACCCTGTGTGCACTCTCTTTATTTTTTTAAGCCATTAAATACAATTTACTCAGCCCATATACTCTTAGGTGTGCGGCCATCCGCTATACTCTTAGGAGTACAGTTAACCCCTGGGGAGGGCACACCCTTAGAGATACTGACCTTCCTTTCCTAGCAGCTATCAATTGGCAATGCCTCCTAACTAGGGGTGAGACTTGGGGCACACCTCATCTCTGTGCTGGGATTTGATTTGGTTTGGTTTGAGCTTGTACAGGTCTTGCATATGCTGCCACAGCCATTATGAGTTCATATGTGTAACTCAGTTTAATATTATGCTCACTTAGCAGAAAAACAGTAGTAGCTTCTCCCGCGGGCCTCTGACCTGTCTAGCCACTGGTTCTCCGCCCTGACAATGGTGTCATGTATAGGTTACAGCTTGTAGAGTAGGCCTTAATCCAATAAGAGAGTGGTTATTCCTATTCCATCCAAATAGTTAAGAACCATTTGAAAAATGCTCAACATCCAGAGACATCAGGGAAATGCAAATTAAAACTGCTCTGAGATATTTCATCTTGCCCTAGTCAGAATAGTAAATATTTTTAAGGCACAACATGCTAGCGTGTGTGTGTGTGTGTGTGTGTGTGTGTGTGTGTGTGTGTGTGGTGTGGTGTGGGGGACACTTATTCACTACCGATGAAGGCATAAACTGGTACAGCTACTATGGAAATCAGTGTGAGTTCCTCAAAAAGCTAAAAATAAATATACCAGTCATACAGCTCAGGACTACACACAGAAGAGTCTGTGTAGAAATAACTGCTCATCTGTGTATGTTGCTGCCCTATTTACAAGAGCTAGGAAATGGAACAGCCCAGATGCCCATCACTTGCCCCTGACTTGTAAAACCACAATCTAGTGATGTCCAGGGAGGATGCTATGATCTTACTTTCCTGGTAGACTCCAAACTCTGAAAAGAAAACCATCTAGGGCTGGAGAGATGGCTCAACGGTTAAGAGCATTGCCTGCTCTTCCAAAGGTCCTGAGTTCAATTCCCAGCAACCACATGGTGGCTCACAACCATCTGTAATGAGGTCTGGTGCCCTCTTCTGGCCTGCAGGCATACACGCAAAACAGAATATTGTATACATAATAAATAAATATTAAAAAAGAAAACCATCTAACCCCTCATTGAGACAAGAAGAGAAACATCTTAGTGGGATGTAATTTGGAGCTGAGTACCATAGCGCACATCTGTAACACCAGCATTTCAGGGGTAGAGGCAAGAGGATCAGAACTTCAAAATCACCCTGAGCTATAAAGAGAATTTAAAGCTGACCCTGTCTTGTACATTTAAAAAAAATAAATTGAGGTATATGAGGATGTTAGAAACCTCAACTTGGACTTGGTCTTAAGACTCTTGCTCCCACCACCTCAAATTTACCAGAAAAATGCTAATATGTGGGTGGAGCTTTCCTAGTCTTTTTGTTTTCTTCTCTACTTCTAAATTCAGGGATGAGAAGAGGACGGTTAATTAATGCAGATGGAGCCTAGCAGCAGCCCTCTGAATTCAGTGCTCTTGGGAGATGTTTACAGGAAAGGGCATTCAGTTAACGATTTCTCAGTGTCATGTCAAGCCCGGGACTATAAGGAGTTGCATCATAAGTTGGCAGACCAAAGGAAATCAATGAACACCAGGTGTGAGGAGGGACACCAGGCAGTCTGGCATGGCTTGTGGGTCATTATGGCCGTCTTCTCCTGGCTGTGGGAAGCCTGAGCGCTTCCAGGTCAGTGTACAGAGAGTGTATTTTGGGGTTGATTTTTTTAACTGAACTCTCATTTAACAAAACTTGTAGATGATAGAGTAACAGCTGGTTGTCATCTTTGGTCTCCTGTCCCGTGGGACTTTTGGGGGGGGGTTCATATAGGCAAACATCACTGTGGCATTTAGGAAAGCTAAAGAAGAAAGCAAGCAGGGGTATCTGTGTCTGAAGGTGAATTACTCTAATCCAGTGATGGTGCTAGAATGTCACAAGCGATATTCCATCCATGCTAATCAATCAAAGACTGGCTTGAAAGAGTGCCTTGTGATGTAGCCCAGAATCCAAACTATGTGTGGGGTTAGCCACATCTTACCAAAGTAAGACAGAGCCTGGGCATTCAGGGACTAACTGAGGCCATGCTCACGGGCATGAAATATGAGGAGGTGATACACCGAGGCTGACATAATAAAGATGGGTTAGGTAGGGCAGGCTGCAGATGGCTCAGTGGGTCATGGAGTTTGTTGTCAAGGCTGACAGCCCGAGTTCAGTCCCTACATGGTGAAAAGAGAGATTTGATTTCTTCTTCAAGTTGTCCTTGCATCTGTATGCACACAACACACACACACACACACACACACACACACACATTAGAGAAAGAGAGAGAGAGAGAGAGAGAGAGAGAGAAAGGAGAGTGGGAGAGAGGGAGAGAGAGAGAGTGAGAGAATTGTTTAAAGTGTATCCATACTTTGTCATGTGCTGACCCTGTGGCTTTTGAAGGGTGACATCTTGACCTTTTCCAGAGGCTCGCAGACTGTTGTTCAGCTGAATTAGAGCCCTGGAAGACCCCATTCAGACCCATCAGTAGCTCAGTTATATGCACATCTTTTCCCAAAGAAGGCAGAATTTGAAATGACACAGTTTCTGTGGGAGTCTATTGTACTAATTTTTTTTTCACTAGGCGAAGCTTCTCATCAAAATAGGGTGTGCAAAGAATCCTTTTGGTACTTGGGGCTGTCTTTTCTGTCATGCTATTTCTTTAAAATTTGCTCATGTGTAACTTTGTGATTAAATCCAGAAAGCATTATCTCATTAGGTTTTTTTTTTTTATTATTATTCTAGCTGTTACAGTGATGTAATGGTTATGTAGGAGAATATATCTTTACATAAGTGTTCTAGAAACTGAGGCATGAAAAGTTACAATGACTGTGGCTCCCAGGATTGCAGGCTTGCAAAAGTTTATTTTTAATGTGAAATGGATCTGTGATTGCTTCACAGCTTGCCAAGTAAAACTATCACTTCCATGGAGATCATATTGTTGACTCTTGACTTTTCCAAACGCATTTAGGATTAAATATAAAACTCTTAAAATACCCACAAGGCTGTGCATCATCTGGCCCCAGCCCATATCTTCAGTCTCCTACGTCTTCTTGGGTCAGGCAACTTGAGACTTTTCAGATCTTCAACACATCAGACCTTCATCTTCTCAGTCTGCCCATGAGATGACATCCAGTTTTAGCCAGCACCACTCTTTCCCATCCATCCCTTCTGTGACTGGTTCTTGCATGCATTGCCAATCAGCTTTTGCTTGGCTGTGTCACAGTGACCAACGTATCTTAGCTGCAATGGCTGGTGGTAGTAATGGTCAGCTTCTCAACCATGAGTTGAGTCTCACAGACCTTTGTAAGGATCCCGAGGAATGGATTCCATCCACTCCCTTCTGCCTCCATCTTTGAGACAAGCTAATTACATCTCAACATCTTATCTCCCCTAGGCTTTCCAAGTTCATTTACATTTTAACCGTATCCCTTTCAGCACCATGGGTGCTGTGACCCAATCCTAGTGATGAGCTTGGGCTCCCCTCTAACGCCTCCTATTCTCTTCAATGTCCTCCTACTGTGGTTGTCTACTGCTCATTCTCGGAGAGTGACACACCTTCCTTTCCTAGGAGGCTCCTATCCCATGCTGTACCTGCCTAGTTCCCACTCTACAGGTCCCATTCAGAACATTCTTTCACCGAGAAGCCTTTCCCTGGAATAGTAATATAGACCTTCATTACTCTGAGAAACTAATTATTTTCTGTCATAGGAAGAACGGCATTTAGTGTTAACAACACTGCCCTGGAGCCAGCCTGCCTGAGCCCAAATCCCAGCTCTGGGTCTCATTGAGTAGGTGCCTTGAGGGAAATTCCTGGATTATTTTTCTTATAGTTAAAATGAGTAAAAGGACAGTGGTTTCCTGTGAAGCAGTTCAAAGGATGGCAGCAATTGATGCAAAAGGGGGTAAGTAGTCCTTGCATATATTCAGTTCGTTGTAAGTATCATGCCCTTAGTAAATCCCTTGAACACTGAATGTTACAGACATATGTACCTCTCTCAAACACTTGCCTTTGTACATTAAAATGATTTTAAAGGTTTTTTTGGTGTGTGGTTTGTGTGTGTGTGTGTGTGTGTGTGTGTGTGTGTATGTGCTGCAAATCTGTGCACATGGGTGAGTGTGGAACATCCCTGCAGAGATCACAGGACAACCTCGATGTGTGTTTTCTCTCAGGAGCCCCCATCTTATTTCCAGACAGGGTCTCTCATTGGCCTTGAATTTAGCAAGTCAGCTAGGTTGTCTGGTCAGTGAGCCCACTTGGCTTCACCTCCCCTGCACTGGGATTCTAAGTGTGTGCTACCACATCTTGGTGGGTCCCAGGGGAATCAACTCAGATCCTCAAGCTTACAACTCCAGCACCTTGCCAAACAAGCCCCTAGGGTCTTAGCCATCTCAATGATCCACTCTTCCGATATTGACAGCAGCCACGTAGACTCTGTTTAAGTTTTTCTTTGCAAGGGGTCAGTGCATGCCGAACTTCCTCTCAGTTCATGGAGATTTCCTCCAGGGTTACAGGCTATGCGTTCTGGTAAATTCCACCCCCTTTCCATCGATCTCCTTTCCAAGTGTCAACTGTTCTTACCTTGAGGGGCGGCTTCCTAGCATCCCAAGGACACTCTTCCTAGGGTCAGAATGCCACAGCATCTCATCACAGAGATCCGTATTGAACTTAGTGGGGAGCGTGTGCAAATGATGGGTATGTGGTTCAGCGTTGTTGTACAATGCAATCCATCCCCCAGAGCAAAAACAGCAGCCATCCTTAGCAGCTCAGCTGCATCTGCTTGCAAGGATCATCGGAGCAGGCCTACGGACTATTCACATTCCCTTGGAGAAGTTGGGAGTAAAAGGGTCCTTGAATCTTCTCCTGCTGTTCCAGCCACCCCTTCCAGTCTTTTGTATAGAGAAGATTGAAAAGAGTTTCTCTCTAAGCAGCCATAATCCACGCTGGGTACAAACCTTCCAGTATGGTTGTTTGGGGGTCAGCCATGCTCCTACCCATAACTCCTCACCCATGCTCTCTAAGTTGTGAACCGTTGTGGAATCATTGTGATCTTATAAAGAGGAAGTAGATATTACTTACAGCTCCCCCCCATGGGGGGCGATTTTGGCCACATGAGGTGATGTAACTACAAGGATGGGGGAGGGTAAAGAATGTAGGTAACAAGCATGGAAGCCAGGACACCAGCTGAGTGAGAATGGCCTCTGTAGGTTTATATAGTCAAGGGCTTAGGGAGTGGCACTATTTGAAAGGATTAAGAAGAAGTGTGTCACTGGGGGTGATCTTTGAGGTTTCAAAACCCCAAGCCAGGTCCAGTGGCTCCCTCTTCCTACTGCCTGTGGATCCAGACATAGAATTCTCAGCAATTATGTCTGCCTGTGTACCACCATGCTTCCCACCATGCTGATAATGGGCTAAACCTTGGAAACTGTAAGTTCCGATTAAATGCTTCTCTTTCTGGGAGTTGCCAAAGTCATGATATCTCTTCACAGCAGTAGAACACGGACTAAGACTCCAACACTGCCCGAGACCTTGTGCTCATCTGATGAAATTTCTAGCTTTCTTTGTCTGATCAGGTGCTCATCCTTCTGAAGCGTTCCTGGAAGTCATTCAGTACATCCCTGCTCACAGGGTGCCTGGGATGTGCCAGGCTCTCTTCTGGTTGTGGGCAACGACACGCAGGCATTGCACACTCATGGAGATGATAGTCACAAAGCCTTCCAGCTTAGAAAGCAGAGGAGTGATTTACAGTCTCAAAACTGAGTCTGGGCTTCTAAAGTCAGTGCTTCTGCTGTCAGAACTACTAGGCTTGCATGCAGATGTCAGCACTTGGGTCTGTCTTAGTGAGCACTAGTATGCTTTGTTGCTGTAGCCACTGAAACAAAATGCGAAAGGAGAAAGGAAGGCAAACCCTCCAACCCCAGTTAGGAAAATATGAGCATGTAAAAAGCTGAGGGCCAGCCAGGAGAGGGTCCCAGTGTGTCCGTGAGGCTGTGGAGATGTGAGTGGGGGCTGGCCAGGGGCTTGATGGCATGGTTAGAGTCAGGGGCTACAGAATCGTAGAGCCATAAAGACTTTTTATTTTGTTTTATTCTCTTTAGAGACAGGGTCGTATGCAGCCTATACTGGTCTTGAATGCTCTATATAGTGGAAGATGACCTGGATTAGCCAAATACCCTGTGTCCATTTCTTAAGAGCTGGGATTACATATGTTCATTGCCCTACCCAGTTTACTGTCTGAGGATCAAGCTTAGGGCTTTGTACATGTGGGGTAAGTATGCTAATAACTGAGCTACATCATCAGCCCACATGGAATGGTTAGTTTCAGCTGTCAGTTTGATACAACCTAGAGCCACCTGAAAAGAGAATCGCAGCGAGGGACTGTCTACATCGTGTTAACCTATGGACATGTCTTAGTTAATTAAAGTGGTAAGACCTAGTCCACTCTCTGTGCACCACTCCCGACGCAGGGGCCCTGAACTACATAAGTGGAGAAACTGAGATTATCATAAGCAAGCAAGGAAGCATACACACATGCATTTATCTCTGTTCTTGACTATAGGTGTGCTGTAACTAGCTCTTTGAAGTCATAATGATGGGCTGTAAGCAGGATTTAGGAAGCCAAAATAAGCCTTTGCTTCCCAAGTTGTTCATCGCCAGAATGTTTGTGTCAAAACAACAGAAAGGAAGGCAGAAGAGCACAAGAGCAACATTTTATCAGATGTTTATGCCCATGCTTAAGCCTTCGTAAGTCTGGATGTCTGCGCATGTTGGCTTTTAATAGCACATTGCACCCTCAGACAGATCTTGGAGGACCTGCTCTGTGACCTTTTTGCCTGACTTACTTGTTACATCCATTCTTTCCTTTCCTAACACAGTCTCTCTTGCCCCATTGGACCCCATTTCCTCTCATTTTATCCAGAAATTAGATAGTGCACCCAGCCAATATTCTGCTCCTCAAATGATTCTCTCATGCTTATTCCAAACTGTCTGGGGTCAGAATGGAGTTCACATCACAACAGGACTAAGTCAGAGAGGCTGCTCCAACCAAGCCAAGAGAGCCCTGGCTAGATCACTGAGCATTTGGGACTTCCATCGGCATTGGCACACACAGGTTGCCTGTTAAAACCCCTGTCATAACAGCCAACTGCTCACAAGCATTTGGGCTCTTAATGAAACTCCGTCTCTTCCTCCCCTAGAGGGAGGAAAGAATTGTTGGTTTTCTCTTTCAATTATTTTTCCAGTCTATTAAATTGTCACAGCCCTAGTGTCTCTGTAAGAGGTGGGTGTCATCATAGCTCATCTCCCGGAGCCTGGGAACAGTGGTGCCATCAAGAGATGCTTTGTGAGTCTGTTTTCCCATCACCGAAAAGAAGCAGATACTGATGGAGACATTCACATGCAGTGGGTGTCTGGCGGAGATTGATGGGACACGCAACAAGCGAGAAGAGGATGTTTATGCCATTGGGTTATATTAAATATGCAATTTTAATCCACTAAGCTGTTTATCTTTCCATGCAGCTTGGTCCCCAAGATAATTACCTTCCTGGGCAGTTCGCGCCATGTACGAGGCAACGTGTGTACAAGGTTCTGCAAATGGGTGTGTGTCTGGAAAACACAGGAGAGGACAGAGGATTAACCCAAATTTTAGGAAACTGCATGGTGGGTAGCAAAGGCAGGAAGCAGAAGGACTTTTCTTTTTTGTTACTCGGGAGCTTGTAAAGGTCTGTTTTGCTCAGAGCAATCAACAGTGATTAACTAATGCTTTATTGTGTATCAGGTGCTCTATGAGTTACTGTTTGCTGTGATCAAATGCCTGAAACAGTGACCAGGGGGTTGAAGGCTTTATTTTCATTTGCTGAGAATGTTTGTAATGGTTAGCATTGCCTGTCAACTTTACAGGATCGAGAACCACCTGGCAGACAAGCTTCTAGCTGGGTTTGTGAGGAAGGTTCTAGATTGCATTCACTGAGGTGGGAAAACCCACCTTGCGCGTGGGCGGCACCTTCCCATGGACTGAAGAGAAAGAGCATGGAGCATCCTCATTGCTTTCTGCTTCCTGACTCTGAAGGATGTAATGTGATCAGGTACTTTATAGACTGTTGCCTTGATTTCCCACTTCGTGGGGGTGAATATCATCAACCTAACAGGGTTGAGGATCACCTAGGAAACATATCTTGGGGAAACACTGGGAGGGAATCTCCACACTGAGCTCATTTAGGTAGGAAGATCCACCCTAAGTATGGGCTGCACCACTCCATGGTCTGGGGTCCTAGGGTGAACTAAAAGTGAGAAAGGGAACCAAGTGCCAGAACTCTTCTCTTTGCTTCCTGACTGGGGTGTGATGTGGTCAGCTGCCTCAAACTCCTGCCTCCATGACTTTCCATCAGTTCATCTATGAGACCGACCTTGCATCTTCTCACCTTCTCAGCCAGTCTTGCCTGTGTCTAAGTATCTATGTTTCAACAGATGGCAAGCCCCCACTCAGTTGGCTGACACACCATAAAGTCATTTTTGTGTGTGCATGTGTGTGTGTGTGTGTGTGTGTGTGTGTGTGTGTTTTGAGGATCAGCCTTGACAAAAATCATCGCTTGCCAGGGTAGGGACATGGGGATTTTAGAAATATAATTAAAGAATATGAAGACACATAAAAATAGCCAAGCTGTGGTGTTACACGCCTTTAATCCCAGCACTCGGGAGACAGAGGCAGGTGAATCTCTGTGAGTTCGAGGTCAGTCTGGTCTACAAGAGCTAGTTCCAGAACAGGATCCAAAGCTACAGAGAAACCTAGCCTTGAAAAACCCAATAATAATAATAATAATAATAATAATAATAATAATAATAATAAATACAAAAACCATAGGATAATACTGGGAGGGTATTCTAGTGATTACTGAAATCACTGTGTTTATTTTTCCATAGCTTTTGTACTCAACATAAATGGGGGAGGGGAGAAGGTATCAAAAGACTTTATTAACATGATGCAGAGGATAACTCACACTATCAACTGTTCTATCACTCTGAGACATCAAATCATTAGCATTCTGTTGTCTAGGTAGCAAAGCTGCTCTAGATCACACATCCTGAAGGCAGCACCTCCCCCGGTGACCTTATCGTTATAAAAGAAGGGGCAGAAGTACATTTGCACATCCACCTGTCAGGATGGCCTGGACCTACTTGAATGAGCTATTTTAATGTTAAAAGAACCAAGCGATCATATCCTGAGTTGGGACGTGGGACTATGCCTGTTGATGATTTAAGCAACTTCCAAAAAACTCTCTGACCATCAGACAAGGTGAAAATGGGTCTACATTTCTTGGGCTCCACATGTAGGTGTGAATGCATGCGAGGGTGTATACACGTGTGCGTATGTACGTGTGTATGCATGCATGCATGTGTATGTTTGTGCACACATCTCTGCATGGGTGTGAGAGTGTGTGAGTGCATGTGTGGATGTGCGCATATCTTTGTGTAGGGATGTGTATATGTATACACCTGTGTCTTCATCAGTCAACTTCAGGTGTCCCCCTCTCACATTCTGCACATTGAGACAGAGTTTCTCACTGAACCTGAGGCTCATTCTCAGTGACGCCTAGACTCACTGGCCATCAAGCCTCAGGGCTCCACCTGTCTCTGCCTTAATGCCGCTTCCTAGTCAGATGCCAGGCAGGCTTACCTTGCTTGGCTTCTGGCAGTTGATTGTCTACTTCTATTGCCACCTCCTCCATCCTGGTCTTGGTACCTAGCCAGAGCTACAAACCAGATTTTCCCACCAGCTTCTATCACCGTCTCAGCTTAAAATTTTACTCTAGCTGCCCATCTCACTCCAAAGGTACAAAGTCCTTTTCAAGGTCTGTAGGACCATAAATAATGCCACATTGTAAACGGAGGCTTTTCATCCTGCCTGGTCCCAGAGCTGCTTTTAAAAGAACCACTCAGAAGCTTAATATTAATTATGAACTGTTTGGCCTATTAGCTCAGGCTTGTTATAATTAGATCTTACAACTTAAATTAACCCATTTTTATTAATCTGTGTATTGCCATGTGGCCCATGGATTACCAGTAATACTCTGGCATCTTACTCCTTTGGCAGCTGCTGGCATCTCCCCCAACTCTGCCTTCTTTCTTCCTGTATCTCTGCTTGGATTTCCCACCTAGCTATATTCTGTTCTGCTATAGGCCAAAGCAGTTACATTCATTAACCAACAAGAACCACACATCCACAGCATACAGGAGGCCATCCCACTTCATTACATGCTCCTCCAAATCTTTGACCTTATTTATAAATGGCTCTGGCTTCCACATAGCGGCCCCCTTGCTGGGCCTCTTGGCTGTTGTCCCAGGTTGGAACAGTCTTTCCCTTCCAGGTGTTTCTGTTTCCTCCTCCTGACATTTCCTCACGTGGCCCTTGTGTTGTGCTTTATTTAAAAGTGGGCCACCCCCAACATTCCCAGCAGCTTCTCTCTCCATGAGCTGTCTTCCTTGTTCCATTTCTTGCCCTTTAACAGATTCCACAATTTAATTGTGTGTTGTGTTTCAGATGCGCAACCCCTAATGGAATTACAAATGCCATGAAAACAATTTTGTTTGGTTCCCCCCTCCTCTTGTAGCAGAGCAACAGGCAGTTGAATGAGCAAATAAATAAATCCCAAATAGTCAGTGCCAAGAGCAGTGGTTCTCAGTTTGTGGGTTGCGACCTCTCCAGCGGTTGAATGAGGGGTCATACATCAGATACCTTATATAGTAGATATTTACATTGCAATTCATGACAGTAGCAAAATGACAGTTATGAAGTAGCAAGAAAAGTAATTTTATGATTGGCATTCAGCACAGCATGAGGAACTGAATTCAAGGGATGCAGCATTAGGGAATTTGAGAATCACTAGCCTAGTGAATAATGGGAGTGATGGTGCAGCCAGCCCCACGTTTGCCATTCAAGCAGTCAGTGGCTGCCCTGTATGAGGACCAAAGCTAGGACTATTGACACCCCGCTGTAACAAGCATGGTCACTTGTGGATGCAGTACAGCTTCGCAGCAGAGCGCAGTGTGTTGCTGCGACCATCCATCATTCTAATAGCCTTTTAACTCCTGTCAGGACGCCTACTAAATGCTAATATCTTAAACGCCTAATATTCTAAAATGTGTTTTCATCAATTATGAAAATTATCTGGGCCTCCAGATTTTAAAATAAATGCCTTTAAGATTTAGGGGAAAAGGAGTCCATTGTTGAGAGCAGATGACTTGGGTAGAGAGAGTCAGTGGAGTTTACTGGCTCTTTCAATAAGTTTCCAAAACATCCATGCCTCCATTTTTTTCTTTAGCATTTATGAGCAACAGCAATACAGTGACTTGACTGAGAGAGTCAATGTAAGGTTTCATCAATGGCTACACAAAGAGAACTCAGACCAAGGCCTGTCATGGAGTCAAGACTGAATAATCAAAACATCAAAGCAATAAATACTGAATACTGTTTACCCATGGGTATATATATATATATATATATATATATATATATATATATATATGTATGTATATATACACATATGTGTGTGTGTGTGTGTGTGTGTATATATATATATATATATATATATATATATATATATATATGAAGAGGCCAGGCATTCACCTCTGTATTGTCACTAAGGTACAATCCACCATATTATTTTGGACAGGGTCTCTCACTGGCCTGGAGCTTACCAAGAAGCCTAAGCTGCTGGGCACTGAACCTCAGGGAACCGCCTACCCCTGTTTCCCCAAGGTTTACAAGCACTTTCTACATGCTCTACATTTTTTTTTTTTTGCGCAGGCTGTGGGGATCGAACTCAGGTCCTCAAGCTTGCAAAGCTTGCACTTCCTGCCTGAGCGCTCTCCCTTGTCAATGTTTCTTTTTGTTTGTTTGTTTTAAACAGACAGTTCAAAGAGGCATTCTGTAGCTATGAAATCCCTTCTGTTTTGAAATAAAGCAGTGTAACTCTCTAGTTAGCCCCGTGTAATGCATCCTCTGTAAAGGAGCCAATGTACACATTGCAAAATACCCATACATATGATGAATTACACCTGTAATAATTACAAACCATATCAAATGCCAGACATTATTCCAGGCATTTTGTATATATTTGAAAATTTAGAAAATTGGCTGGGGAGATGGCTCAGTGGGGAAAATGCTTGCAGTACAAGCATGAGGACCTAAGTTTCTCTGTACCCATGTTAAATGTTTGCGGTAGAGTATGCCTAAGCACTTGGAGAGGGCAGCAGAGATAGGAGGATCTTCAGAACTTGCTGGCCAGCCTCTGTCAGTCAGTGGTGAGCTCCAGAGTCAGTGAGAGATAGATCCAGTCCAAGAAAACAGGCAGAAAAACAACTGAGGAAGACATCTGACAACCACCTCTGGCTTCTCCAGGTATACACATGACACATGCATAACACACATATACACATACACACAATACACACACACACACACACACACACAATTTGGAAAAAGGAAATAGACATTCATTTGGCCAATGTCATAAAGCTACTGAGTGCTGCAACAGGATACCCTCCACCTGTGGACAGATGCTTTTCATGGAGACTCCTACAGTATGAAGGAAGAGAAATCTTGTATTCACCAAGAATACACTTGACTGAAAGTAGACAGGGCAGGTCACAAATGAAACACAGCATCCCCAGACATCCAGATGCACACTCTGAACTTAAGAGCAATAATAGTCAAGGGTTGTTACCACATTGGCATTTTTCTCTCATAAAATGGTCTCAATAATTTCTCCTTTAGCATAGCACTGAAATTTGAAAATTATTTAATTGTTGGAATGGTTACAAGGTGAAAGCTGAAATTATACCACTCTTTCTATGACAAGCATTCTAGCCAAGGGTAGAAAGTGTTGAGGTTCCTGCTTGGAGGTTGAGAATCAAGCTTAATAGGGTTGCATTTATGATATAAAGCCCTTTACACTGAATAATTACAGGTGTTTAATTAGTAGTTGTCTTGATTGCTGTGGAACTTACAAGGTGGATAAAAGCATTTTGTCCATTTGTAAAATATCTTTGTGATTGGTTGTACATCGAGAGCTGTACAAAAGAAACTGGTCCTCACAGTTGGGCGCCACTAGCCCACATGGTAAGAAGTATATAAAGGTGAAATCACACAGTGAGGGCTGCACTCTGCCCTCCAGAAGTATGACTCTTGAGGCTATTTGGTCCTGTATGTAGAGAATTAAGACTATTTCAGATAGCTGTAAGACTATTTCAGAGAAAGCCAGGGCTGCTGGCTGGGCAGTATTGGTGAAGAACTTTAGCATTTATGTTCAGTTGACGCTGAAGGTGTGTAATGAGTACATCATCACGGGCAGGTTGCACATGCACAGTTGCCTCAGCTGGACCACAGCAGTAGAGTTGCCTGAGTTCTGGATCTGGATCTGTCCATGCCCTTGAGAAACCATCGTTCCCACCCTGCCCCCGCATTGCTCACTGATGTGGGATTCCCCCTGTATTCTATGAATGTATTTATTACCGTTGATTAATAAAGAAGCTGATTTGGCCTATGGCAGGACAGAATATAGCTAGGCAGTAAAACTAAACTGAGTGCAGGGAGAAAGAAGGCCGAGTCAGACAATCACTATGTAGCTTCCCAAGAAGCAAGATATAAGGCAACGAGCCTCAAGCCTCCTAGCAAAATATAAAATAATAGAAATGGTTTAATTTAAGATGTAAGAGCTAGCTAGAAATACACCTGAGCTGTTGGCCAAACAGTGTTGTAATTAATATAGTTTTCATGAGACTATTTGCGTCTGGATGGCTAGGAAGCAAAAGTGCAATCTCCAATTACAACTCACAAGAGACCCACACCAGGCAGGACTCTATGACAACCCATTCCTCTCTAGACACTCATACCTACATGACCTTGAATCCCACTGTCGCCAACCCAACTCTTTCTCCCCAGTCCACATAATCTTGAAGCTACTTCATTACACCCAACAGAGCTCTTGCCACAAATTTTCCATACCTACAAGACCCTTTGGAAGAACTTATCACCTTCATCCTCTAATAGAATTTTGGGTTATACCCTGAAAACAGTAAGTCCTTGGAGCTCTGTCATAGTATACCTCCTTTCCCACAGTCCTCTTCTCAGGAGTGGCCCCCTCACATTCTTCATTATGACTTTCAGGCCCTTTGCTGCTAAACAACCCATCTGAATCACTTACTATACTACATATTGCCCCTCCTTAGAACAGTGTCAGAGGGTGGCTGCCAGCCTCTTCCTGCTAGGCATTTTGATTCCCTCTATTTACTATTTAATTGTCTTCTGTCAGAGTAAGTCAAAATTCACCATGGGGAATTTTTCAACACGCTGGCTTTTATTTTAAAAATGTATTACATTTACTTCTTTATGGTGTGTGTGTGTGTGTGTGTGTGTGTGTGTGTGTGTGTGTGTGTGTGTCTTGGGTAGCTTCAGATGTCAGCTTGACAGTCTGGAGTCATCTGAAAGAGACTCAGTTGAGGAATTTTCAGCTCATACTGGCCTGTGGGCATGTCTGTGGGGCATTGTCTTGATTACTAATTGAATAGGGTTTGTCCAGCCCCTTGTGGTCAGTGGCATCCCTAGCAGGTGGTCCTGGCTTGTGTAGGAAAGCCAGTTGAGCCTTAGATGGTTTCTGCTTGAGCTCCTGTCCTCTCTTCTCTCCAAGGTGAATTGTAACACACACACATGTAGATGAAATTAACCTTTTTTTTTCTCAGATGGAAGGAAACTGGGATAATGTACATGTATGTGTGTGTGCACGTATGGGACACTGTGTATGTGGAGGTCAGAGGACAAGTTCCAGAAGTCAGTCCACTTCTTCCACTGGATGGATCCTGGAGATTGAGCTCAGGATGCCAGGCTTAGAACCAAGTGTCTCTGCCTACTGAGCCATTTTGTTAACCCACAGGCCCTTTATTCCTCAGACTTTCCCATTTCCATTTGTCTTTTCTCCTACTCGTTCTATACATCTTATGACTAGCAATATCCATATCCCTTCTTCAGTCAGATTTTTAAACACCTCATTCACCAGCCACAATCAGCTTCTCCAGCTTATACATATACATCACACCCAGAGACACACATTCCAAATATGCATGCATGCACCACACACACCCTGCACCACACAAACACCAAACACACACACACACACACACACACACACACACACACACACACACACACACACACACTGCAAATTCTTGAATTGAAAAGTACCAATGAAATAAATCAGACCACACCAAACCAAAGAGGCACTAAAGGGATTCACTGGTAGGCAGAAATAGAATCAGTGCCTCTGAACTTGTTTCAATTCAGCTTGTCTTATCCAATAGTAGCCTGATTATGTGGGATTTCCCTCTGTGTACTGTGATTACCATTAATGAACATAGAAACTGCTTTGACCTATAGCAGGGCAAAACTTAGTTAGGTGGGGAAAACTAAACTGAATGCTGGGAGAAAGAAGGGCAGAGTCAGAGAGAAGCCATGTGGCCCTGCCGGAGCCAGACAGAACTTTAGCCAGTAAGCCACAACCACGTGGCGATAAACAGATAATAGAAATGGGTTAAATTAATAGGTAAGAGTCAGCCAATAAGAAGCTAAACCTATTGGGCCAAGCAGTGATTTAATTAATTTAGTTTCTGTGTGATTATTTCAGTTCTGGGCAAACAAGTGGCCTCTTTCCAACAGCATGAGCCACAGAAGACTGAGTCAGAGGAACTGTTTTAATGCAGAGTTAAAGACTAGCCTGGGCAATATAGTGAACTCTAATTTATAGCAGTAGCTGCATGCTTGCAAGTGAGGGTCCTACTGGACCCATCTTTGGGTGTCCAAGTTTCATCCATTGGCTGTCAGCTTGGGAGTGTGGGTGGGAAAAGGGTGAGTCATTTCAAAGCATAGCATGTTGATTTCAATATCCTTCCATTAATGGTATGATACCATAGCTCATTGCAAGTGTACCTCCCTCTCAAAATGTCATTGCTGATATTGCAGTGGTTAATTGTCTCCTCTTCCTGCTGTTAATCACATTCTGCTGGAAGTTATAGTCACGGTATCTATAGCTACCATAAAGAGCAGATGTAAAATTATTCGTTGCATTATTAATGTCTTTGATTATAATATCTTAATAAGGTCACTGTTGCTATGGTTATTGATGCAACATTTTGCACATCACTGCCCAAAGGACATATCTTGCCAGGTGTGAGTTCCAGAGAAAGGGAGTGGGTACAAGACCATATCACTGACAACTAATGCAAAGAAATAGTGGATGCATCCTCTGAGAGAATATGAAGGATAAAAGTCTTTATTCTACAGGTCATTCAGACAGCTAACAGATCTTAGAAACCAAATGAGCATAATGGATATTTACAGTACATTTTCCCCAAATACAAAAGAATATACTTTCCTTTCAGCACTTCTTGAAACTTTCTCCAAAATGGACCACAATCTTGGACACAAAGCCAGTCTCAATGGATACAAGAAAATTGAAATAACTCCCTGCATCCCATCAGATCACCACAGATTGAAGCTGGATATCAAAAACAACAGAAAGCATGCAAACTCGTAGAAACTGAGAAACTCTCTACAGAATGAAAAATGTTGGTTAAGATAGAAATCAAGAAAGAAATTAAAAACTTTCTAGAATTCAGTGAAAATGAATACACAGCACACCCTAACATATGGGGCACAGTGAAGGCGGAGCTAAGAGGAAAGGTCATAACACTAAGTGCCAACATAAAGAAAACTGGAGAGATAAAATAATAATAACTTAGCAACACATCTGAAAGTTCTAGAACAAAAACAAGTAAACACAACCAAGAGGAGTAGATGGCAAGAAATATACTGAGGGCTGGAGTCAATAAAGTAAAACCAGAGACCAGTTCAAAGAAACAATGAGACAAAGAGTTGGTACTTTTAGAAAATTAACAAGCTATGCAAACCCTTATCTGAACTGACTAGAAGACACAGAGAGAATATCCAAATTAACCAAATCAGGGAAGAAAAGGTGGTCATAGCAATAAACACTGAGGAAATCCAGAGAATCTTTTTTTTCCTCATTTTTTTATTAAAGATTTCCATCTCTTCCCCTCCTCCTCCCCCTTTCCTCCCATCCCTTCCATCCATACCCCTACTCCCTCCCTCTCCAGGTCAAAGAGCCATCAGGGTTCCCTTCACTATGTTAAGTCCAAGGTCCTCCCAACTCCCCATAAGTCCAGCAAGGTGAGCAACCAAGCTGACAAGGCTCACAGTGAGCCCGTCCATGTTGAAGAGTCCAAGCCCATCGCCGTTGTCCTTGGTTTCTCAGTCCTCCTCTACCGTCAGCCACATTCAGAGAGTCTGGTTTGGTCTCCTGTTCCATCAGTCCCATTCCAACTGGACTTGGTGGTCTCCCGTTAGTTCTGTCCCACTGTCTCAATGGGTGAATGCACCCCTCACGGTCCTGACTTCCTTGCTCATGATCTCCCTCCTTTTGCTCCTCATCAGGACCCTGGGAGCTCAGTCCAGTGCTCCAATGTGGGGCTTTGTCATTTTCTCCATCCAACGCCAGGTGAAGGTTCTATGGTGATATGCAAGATATTCATGAGTATGGCAATAGGATCTGGACATTTATGGCTCCCTCTCCTCAGCTGCCCAAGGAACTAGCTGGGGGCATCTTCCTGGATACCTGGGAACCCCTCTAGAATCAAGTCTCTGCCAACCCTAGAATGGCTCACTTAATTAAGATATATAATTCCTTGTTCCCATATCCACCCTTCCTATATCCCAACCATCCTATTTCCCCAAGCTCTCCCCATCCTCCACTTCATACTTTTCTCTCCCCATCCCCCATCCTCCCATCCCACCCCACCCCCAAGTTCCCATTTTTGGTCCGGCAATCTTGTCTACTTCCAATATCCAGGAGGATAACTATATGTTTTTCTTTGGATTAACCTTCTTATTTAGCTTCTCTAGGATCACGAATTATAGGCTTGATGTCCTTTATTTATGGCTAGAAACCAATTATGAGTGAGTACATCCCATGTTCATCTTTTGGGGCCTGGGTCACCTCACTCAGGATGGTGTTTTCTATTTCCATTCATTTGCATGAAAAATTCAAGATGTTATTGTTTTTTACCGCTGAGTAGTACTCTAATATGTATATATTCCACAGTTTCTTCATCCATTCTTCCACTGAAGGGCATCTAGGTTGTTTCCAGGTTCTGGCTATTACAAATAATGCTGCTATAAACATAGTTGAACAAATGCATTTGTAAAATGATTGGGCATCTCTTGGGTAAATTCCCAAGAGTGGGATTGCTGGGTCCTGGGATAGGTTGATCTCGAATTTCCTGAGAAACCGCCACACTGCTTTCCAAAGCGGTTGCACAAGTTTGCATTCCCACCAGCAATGGATGAGTGTACTGCTTCTGTAAAGCAAAGGACACTGTCACTAAGACAAAAAGGCAGCCTACTGACTGGGAAAAGATCTTCACCAACCCCGCAACAGACAAAGGTCTGATCTCCAAAATATATAAGGAACTCAAGAGACTAGACTTTAAAATGCTAATGAACCCAATTAAAAAATGGGGCACTGACCTGAACAGAGAATTCTCAACAGAAGAAGTTCGAATGGCCAAAAGACACTTAAGGGCATGCTCAACCTCCTTAGCAATCAGGGAAATGCAAATCAAAACAATGTTGAGATACCATCTTACTCCTGTCAGATTGGCTAAAATCAAAAACACCAGTGATAGCCTTTGCTGGAGAGGTTGTGGGGTAAGGGGTACACTCATCTAGAGAATCTTAAGGACATACTTTAAACATCTGTACCCCATCAAATTGGAAAACTGAAAAGAAATGAATAACATTCTCCATAGCTACCTAGTGGTAGCTATTTTATACCAAGATCAAATAAATAGTTTAAATAGGCCTATAATCCCTAGTGAAATAGAAGCAATCTTTAAAAATCTCAAAAAAAAAAAGAGAAAAATTCCAGTGTCAGTTTTAGGGCAGAATTCTACTAGATTTCCAAAGAAAAGTTAATGACAATACTTCTCAAATATTCCACCAAATGGAACAGAAGGGATGTGGCCCATTTACACAATGGAGTAGTACTCGGTTGTTAAAAACAGTGACATCAGGAAATTTACTGGCAAATGGATGGAACTGGAAAAGATAATCCTGAGTGAGGTAACCCAGATTCAGAAAGATTACATATTTACCTATGTACTTACTTATAAGTGAATATTAGCCACAAAGAGCAGACCATGTTACATCCCCCAGAACAGGAGATGCTAAGTATCGAGGGTTGGGGTGGTGCATGAAGCACACCATGAAGGGGACATAGAATGGACATTGCCAGTGGATGGGAGGAGGGGGCTGGAAGGGAGAATGGGGGTGGGAACAGGAGGAATCAGGTGGTGGGAAAGTATACGGGGAGAGACAACTGGAATCTGGGGACATCTCTGGGCTGAACTAGAAACCTGGAACAATGGAAACTCCCAGGAATCTATGAGGGTAACCCTAGCTAAGACTCCTAGCAATAGGGGCTATGGAGTCTGAACAAACCATAGCCTGTAACCAGGCAAGACTTCCAGTGGAGGGCCTGGGACACCAGCCCAACTACAAACCCTTTGGCCTACAATTTGTCCTGCCTACAAGATGTGCTGGCGTAAAGATGGCACAGCAATTGTGGGAGTGACCAACTAATGACTGGCACAGTTGGAGACCTAAACCCAGAGAGGGAGCTCCCCACTGAGGGCCAGGGTCCAGAAGCAGCATACCCCCAAGACCTAGAATAGAACCAAACATAAATTGCAAGATGTCAATAAAATAACTCCTAATGATACGCTGCACCACTCATAGATTGGTGCTTAGCGCAGCTGTCATCAGAGAGGCTTCACCCATTAACTGATGGAAACAGATGGAGAAACCCACAGCCAAACATTACATAGAGCTCAGAGAACCCTGATAAAGAGGGGAGAAGGGATTGTAGGAGTCAGTGGTGTCAAGGACACCACAAGAAAACCTACAGAATCAACTGACCTGAACACATAGGGGCTCACAGAAACTGAACTGACAACCAGGAAGCCTGCATAGGACAGACCTAGGTCCTCTGCATTTCTGTTATAGTTGTATAACTTGTTCTTCATATGGGACTCATATGAAGCAGTGAGAGTGGGGTGTGTCTCTGACTCTATTGCCTGAGTTTCGGACCCACTTCTCTTGATTTGCCTCATCCAACCTTACTGAAAGAGGTGGTGCCTGGTCTCTGCAGCTTTATAGACCCTGACTGGCTGGTATCCACGGGATGCCTTACTGTGGTTGAAGAGTGGAAGGAGAGTGGATGGGGCAGCAAGGAGGAGGGGAAGGTGGGTGGACTGGGAAGAGTGGAGGGAGAAGAACCTTTGGTTAGATTGTAAAAACAAGAAAATAAATTTTAGAAAAGAAAAGAAACAGAAGAGACACTACCAAATTTATTTTATGAGGTCACAGTCACCCTGATACCCAAACTACACAAAGACTCAAGAAAGAAAGAGAATTACTGACCAGTTTTCCTCATGAACATTAATCAAAAATACTCGACAAAATACTTGCAAACTGAATCCAAGAATACATTGTAAAATGACCTACCATGATCAAATAGGCTTCATTCCAGAGATGCAGAGGAGGTTCAAAATATGAAAATCAGTAAATGTAATACACTATATAAACCAACTGAAGGAAAAAGAACCATATGATCATCTCATTAGATACACAGGAAGCCTTTGACAAAATCCAACACCACTTTATGTTAAAAAGTACTAGAGAAATTAGGCACACAGGGACATACCTAACCACAATAAAGGCAATTTACAGCAACTCTTCCAAGCAAGTAAAAGACTTGTGTGATTAAAAATTTGAAGACTTTGAAGAAAGAAATTGAAGAAGATATCAGAAGATGGAAAGATCTCCTATGCTCATAGATCAGTAGGATTAACATAATAAAAATGGCCATCTTACCAAAAGCAATCCATAGATTCAATGCAACTCCTGTCAAAATTCCAACAGAATTATTTATAGACCTTGAAATGACAATTTTCAACTTTATATGGAAAAATAAAAAACCCAAAAATGCTAAAATAATCCTGAATAATGAAACAATTGCTGGAGATGTTACCGTTTCTGATTTCAAGTTGTTTTACAGAACTTTGTAACAAAAACTTCATGGTATTGGCATAAAACAGATACATTGATCAATGGAATAAAATTGGAGACCCAGACATAAATGCACACATTTACAGACACTTGATTTTTTATTAAAAGTCAGAAATACACACTGGAAGAAGACAGCATCTTCAGCAAATGGTGTTGTCAAACTGAACGTTTACATGTAGAAAAATGCAAATAGATTCCTCCACAAAACTCAAGTTAAAATGGATTAAAGACCTCAACATAAAACCAGATACACTGAAGCCAATAGAAAAGGAAGTGGGGAATAGCCTTGACCATATTGGCACAGGAGTAGACTTTCTAAACAGAATACCAATAGCACAGGCAGTAATTAATAAATGAGACCTCATGAAACTGAAAAGTTAAGGCAAGGGGTTTCATCAATTGGACAGAGAGGCAGTCTACAGAATGGGAAGATTTTTTTTACCAACTCCACATTCAGTAGAGGATTAATATCCAAAATATATAAAGAACTCAAGAAACTAGATACCCAAACCCCAAATAATACAGTTAAAAATGAAGTACAGATTTAAACAGAATTCTCACTAGAGGAATCTCAAATGACTGAGGAACACTTAAAGCAATGTTCAACATCCTTAGCTACAATGAATACTATCAGAGAAACCACAGCCAGGCATTATGTGGAGAGAGAGAGAGAGAGAGAGAGAGAGAGAGAGAGAGAGAGAGAGAGAGAGAGAGTCAAAATTGGTGATCTCCATGGGCCTCTCTGCTTGGATCTTGGGGAACCCTGAGGAAGGGGCAGTGGAAAGATTATAGGAATCAAAAGGGATGGAGGATACCAGGAGAACAAGGCCCAGTCAATCACTTAAGCATGTCTCATATGGAACTCACAGAGACTAAAGTTACACCAGGTATATGTTGTGGCTGTTAGTGTGGTATTTTTGTGGGACTCCTCACTGAGGGAAGAGCTGTATCTTTGACTCTTCTGCCTTCTCTAGGGACTCTTTTCTTCCTGTTGGGTTGTCTTGTCTAGCCTCAGTGTGGATGCTTTGGCCTTGTCTTCTTGTTTCCTGTTTTAGTGTGTCTGGTTGTTGTCCCCTGGAGGCTTGCCCTTTTCTGAAGGAAAATGGAACGGGAGTAGATCTGGGGGAGTGAGGTCGGGAGGGATAGGAGGAGCAGAGGGAGGAGAGACTGTGGTCAGGATGTATTGTATGAGAGAAGAATCGATTTTCAATAAAAAGGAGAAGTCTTTAGTTTAAATTTTAACATGACATTCAGAGGATTCTGGGTAGAGATGAAATGCTCAAGAGTTGTTTGAAGATGGAAGGAAGAGAGCACCTTTATCCAGACATCTGTAGGGTCGGGAGGTTCCATAGTCAGCCTTAGTTCTGACTCTGAAGGTCACAGCTAATAAGGTATGAACAAAAAGAGAATATGTCCACAACTCATCACACACCAGACAGGACCGCTAATTAATGTCTGATCCCCTCCCTTGCCCTCGTCATCCTCCTCCTCTTCCCTCATTTATTCTCAGTAGCAAGGAAGTCATATTTCTATATTGAAAAGTCAGCACAGGACCATCTTCCACAATAGTCCCAGTCTCCATTTGGAAATGGCACCGACAGTAGTCACTTGAGGGGTTGATGAAACAGTAGGTCCCACACCTCTGCAGGACAGAAAGTAGAGGAGGTAAGATTGGGTTGTTGGGAAATGGCCACTGGGAGAAGAGTGAAGGTGTGGTCCATCCTGGACATAAATGACCAGGATCTGACAGTCAGCTGTCCTCTGCACTGATAGGAGAGGAAGGTGGTCTGGCTTGCAAGGGTGTGACTTGGGAGGGGGGAGGGGTCAGAATACCAGGTCTTGATGTTATCCTGGTCCTTGCACTCTGCCAAAATCCTCTGCGGGAGTAGAATCGTGAGTGAGAGACCAAGCCCAGGAGTATAATAAATGCTACTGGGGAGAAATGCGCACATCATTAGCAGCCGTTGTCCTCCTCCATGGTCCTAATGGAATCTCTTCACATTAAAACAAAACAAAGCAACACACAAACAAATCAACCTTTCAGAGGCTCTATAGTGGATGGAATAAAGCCCATCTTTATCTACAGTGAGGGCTGGTGCTAGTCAGGCAGAGGCTTCCTTTCCCTCCCCCACTCCTGTTTGCTGTTCTTTCTTCACTCTCTGGCTGCTCCTGGACATTTTAGAGAACTCTTTACCTCTCTCAGTGACCTGATTTAACCAAAAGGCTCAGACGAGCACAGCTGCTCCGGGCTTCCCAAGGCTTAGTTAAAATGGGCACTCACCACCCAGCCCGTGACACAGCACCTCCTTGAACACTAACCTGGTGCTCCCATCCCAGAACACCGAGGAGCTGAGCTTTGACCTTGAAATTTTCCTCTTTCAGGCTGACAGCAGACACTGATTTCAAAATACTTTTGGCAAAGTTCCTTTCGCTAGTAAAACTACCAGGGAAAGAGGTCCGCTATGGCTCCACAGAAAGTGGAGCTTCAGATTGGTCAACCCCCAAAGTCATTCTGTCCGGTAGAACCCTTTCCTTCTTCTTCAGACTCTCCGCTCACCAAGGTGGCAAGAGGCGCCAGGTGTTGGAATGAGTTAAATTACCTAATGAAACATTTGCCTCAGTTTTGAGAATTTAATTTCCTCTCTTTGTTAAGAGCAGGGTGGGTGACTCCATCCTATAGAATAGAGTCCCATCTCATACACAACAGGAAATTATGGGAACAATCACTCAGGAGGTCGCAAGAAGGCCCCTCCCCTGGGAAGGGGAATCCTTACTCTCTGGTCACTCAGTGTGCTCAGGCTGACCCTGCCGCCACCCATACCCATTCCCTTAAGCTTTGCTAGAGAGATGCTCAAGGAGCCGGCTTTACAGATGCAGTCTCAGGAGTCCATCTGATTGGGCGCCACCCTCTTCAAAGACAGTATGCAAATGATCTGCCCAGCAAATGTCTGCTCACTGCCAGTCATTGCGTGGAAAAGTTTTCTGAGTCTCTGGGTAGTGACAGCTTTCCAAGAAAAAGGCGAGGGAAACACCCTTCACAGGTGGCCCAAACCACAGGGGCCAGCTGTGTGCCAAGGACAAGGCAGGCAGTTTCTAGAGCATGCTCAAGGTCATTCTTTTATTTGAAATTTACAAGCTCCAACGACTAAGGGAAAATGTGCTTTTGGTCTGTGTCTTAGTTTCCTCTCCTGTTGCCATGATAAAAAGAGCCCCGAGACAAGCATCTCAAGGGACAAAGGATCTATTCCTTCTCAGAGGTCAGGCTCCAGTTTATTGAGGTGGGGAAGTCAGTGTCCAGAACCGGAGGCAGCCGGTCACATTCCACCTGCAGGCAAGGAGCAGAACGAAAGATCCATGCGTGCACACTGCTGTCCAGCTCCCTATCTGCACGGATACAGCTCAAGACCCCACCTAGGAAACAGTGCCATCATGAATGCTGTTGGGAGAATCCCTCCTAGACGTGCTCAGAGGACAAGCTGACAGCGCCAGCTCTCACGGTCATTCTCTTGAGCTATTCAAAAGCGGTGTTCAGAAACTGGCAAAGCCGCTCTCTGAAGCCAAAGTCTAGGATTCCATGTCTCCAGTTGTTGGCAGTTTCTATCCGATGCCAAGTGCTCCTAACAATTGATAACAATTGTTATCAATTGATAATAAGAGCTACAGTTAAACGGCCCTGTGCCAGTAGCTCGGCGTAGAGCTTTCCCTGTGTCCCTCCGACACACGGTCTGTGAGACGGGTACCGATGCATCCCTGGGAGACTCAGTGGAGTTCAGAGAGATCAGAGCTGCCCAAGGTCACCTGACCCTGGATGCCAACCTAACTTTACCGTAGCTAGGAAATTTTTCTAACCTCAAGAGATAAGTTCCGCTCACACTTGTAAATTCCGGTTCTACCCTTGAGCATTTCAGAAGTCTGAAAGAAACTCTCACATCCCACACTCACAGCAACTTCAGCAGGAAGCCTCCTCAGAAGACTAAACAGGTGGCAGGGAATCATGGAATATGAGGGCAATTCTACTTCTATAAAATGCTCAGGCCACCTTACTGATAATGCAGGAACGCTCTCATCTTACAAAGTAGGGCTATTAATGTAGCACGACGGTAGGTGATTTGCTGAGAGTACCCTGAGGCCTACTGTCCGATCCTCAGCACCATAGTGCCATCATCACCATGGTTACCCATTATCATCACAAGTCAACAAAGAGTGTTCTGACAGGGGCTGTAGAGCAGTTTGTAGAATGTAGCAATCACAAAATCCTGATTCCTGTCTGCAGCACTGTTTAAAATCAGGTATGGCGGTACACATATATAATCCCAGCATTCTGAAAATGGAGTCAGGGGGATCAGAAGTTCAACGTCATCCTCAGCTACATGGCAAGTTTGTGTGCTTATGTGCATGTGTGTGTGTGTATGTGTGTAGTCCAGAAAGGTCTAACTATACAAGGAAGATCCACCCAGAATGTGGGCACTGCTATCCCATGTGCTGGGATCTTAGACTAAATAAGAGGAGAAAGCAAACTGAGCACTAGGATTCACCCATCTCTGCTTTCTGATTGCAGAAGCCATGTTGCCAGCTGCCCCAGGCTCCTACCGGGCCTTCCCTGCCATAGACTCGACTTTCAAATGCTCTGCTAAAATAAACCAAACCCTTCCTTCCATAAGTGTCTTTTGTCAGATATTTTTGGTGACTGCAATGAGAGTAACTAACTCATCACCCTCTTCCAGATGTATCCTGTGACATTTGTGGCATGAGGTGCCTGGGCACATAGGAAATGATTACCCATAGAAGCCAGTCTTGATTGAGACAGCTGTGCAGACCTTTACCCCACAATTTTCTCCTAGGAAATAAGCATGCGCGTAAGTTTAAATCTGAGTTAATTGCTAATGACTAAGGAAGAGGACTTTGGAGCTCATGATTAATAAAATAAGAATGCTTAGCTTTCTGCTCTCAAATCTCATGTCTTCAGAAATGATTGCTTTGTAAGCCGTGAGATTTCTGACTGTTTGAAACGTCCAGTGGTATTTTAACACATGCTCTCTTTCCTGTCGTTATCAGAGATCCTGCCTGAGCAAGTATTATATGCTCAGCCCAAACAGCTTCAATTAAATCAGAGACGCATTATCAAATACGTTGCAAAAGAAGCTCAGAGTACACACACTTGATTGTTAAATCACCCAAAAGCAATATGTTGTGGCTTAATTTGTATCTACCCACTGGAGAAGAGTTATTGCTAGATTAAACAAGTATTTTAAATCCTTGACTGCACAGATCATTAAAGAAAATAAGATAATGCATGAAATATCAGTTTCTTAAAAAATAATCTCAAGGGGCTGGGATGTGACACAGTGGTGGAGCCCTTGCCTGTCATGCACAAGGCTATAGATGCTATCTCCAAGACCACAATACTCACAGATAACACAGGAGAACAAAGAAGGTCTAGTCTTATTTGTTGTCCTTTGGAGGAAAGCCTTGACAGGATGATAGTATGGAGAGCCTCAGGCAGCTGCCAGAATGGGGAGAAACAAGGGGCATAGCATGGAGCACATGGACACGCAGCTGAGTGAGCTGTGTCTCAGCCACCAGGAAGCACACTAAGAATTTAAAGATGGCAGACACCGTTGAAAGGTTGAGCAATCTAGGCAAATGCACTTAGTTGTTTACTTTTGCCCATTCCTTGTGTTTCTTTAAGGGATGTGTAAGGATTTGTCCTTTTTAATTTTGGAAATTATGGCCAGACTATTGGAACACTATGATAAACTGTCTGAGCTCCAACAGGCCATTGAAGGCCTCATCCCTATTCATCAGATGTAAATGTAATGATTCGACTATAGCTGTCATTAACTGGCTAATAACTATTTATGACCTCAGGATGCAGTTTATACCCAGCTAATGGGAGCTGTAGTAAAGCTATGATTTTTATCTCAGCTGCTACAGTTGTTGGTCTCAGTGGCTTTCATTAAGGGACAAGCAGGTTCTGCTGATTATCCACATAATAAGGGATCAGGTTCTAAGGGCCTTTGGAAAAAAGTCTCATCAAGTAAACCTGGAGTTGTGCCTGAGAAGGAAACCTCCCAAGTAACATGCTGATTGCCCCCAAATAATCCTCACGAATCATGCTTAGCAAGAAACTGATCATATATTTTTCCCAGCCACAGTTACTCTCTCTCTCTCTCTCTCTCTCTCTCTCTGGTACCTGCTGATACTTACTCAACATGATTTTTCCAAGCTGTTTCCACTTGGCCTAGGAGGTGCAACCTACCACTTGTAGACACAACTCTGTGGTACATGCAAAGTCATGCCTGGATGAGAGATAGGTTCAGGGTGCAGGGCTGTTTCTTAATTTCTCATCAGATGGGCCCACAGGAAGCAGAAGACCTAGAGATGCTCACATGCAATGTCTGGAGCAATCCTCAAGCCACACACAGCTTCTCTCTTCTCAATGTTCCTTGATAACTGGGCTTTCTTTTCAAGTTAAGATAGGTTTCCTCCATTCAATAGCAATTCTATGAACAAATAGCACATGCTAGAGACAGACAATCAGATATGTTCTGGGGTTGGCTTAGTCAGTAGTGTGCTTGCTGCAGAAGCAGAAGCGTGAGGACACGGTGCAATCCCGAGAGCTCATGTGGAAAGCCAGTTGTGGTGGTACACATCCGTACTTGTTGTGGGATAGACCTATCCTAGGAAGAGGGAACACACACATCTATTCACCCCAGGAAGGAAAGCTAGAAGAGACCAAAGTAACAATTGCACCAGAGTCCAAATTGCAGAGTCAGTGAGTTTTTTGGGGGGCTACTTATAGGAGTAGGGATGACTTAAAAGCAGCTCCATCATGGAAAAGCTCACCCCAAGATGGATGATAGACTTAGGAAGCCCGTAACCCACTGTAGCAGGGCAATGTAAATATGTCTTCTCTCAATAGTTGACTGGTCAGTCCTCTCCTTAGCAGCTGTCCATTCCTATGCATACTGCTGGGTGGCAGCGGGGGGCTGAGAACCCTTCAAGTTTCTGTTCTTCTTTAGTCCACCTGCCTGCCACCATGATAAAAGATGGCTGACAGGGGGAGAGAATGAGTGGGCGAGGGCAGGGGTGAAGGATGAATTGATGGAATGAGTGTGAAGGAGAGTGAGACAGGGAAGGAGTGAGAGTGGGTGAGCAAGTGGGTGAAAGCAATATACACACAAGTGTTCATTTTCTAGACTTGAGGGTGGAGTCAGGAGAGGAGAAACAGTTGGGTTCAGGTGTCGCCCGCTTCCACCATTCATACTTGACGCCCTTCTGTAATATGAGCCTCGCCCCCAGATTTCTCACTCCTCTAGGGCACACTGGCCCTTTACCAGCCCTACTCAACTGCTTAAAACTTAGACATGTGGCTCAACAACAAAAAATTCTTTTTATTTATTCTTTGATAATTGCACGTACATACGCAATGTATTTTTTTATCATATCCACACTCATTCCTGGCTTCCCTTCTCTACTCCTCTCAGACTCCTTCACCCTGCAGCCACTCCCAACTTTATGCCCTCTTTTTAAACTTTTTTTTAAATGAACTGCCAAGTCTAATCAGCGCCGTCTATGCATCATGGGTGTGGACCAGTGACTAGAATGCGGTCAACCTACCAGAGCCACACCCCTAAAGAGAACCGACAGTCTCTCCCCAGCAGCTATCAGTTCTCCTCATCCAGGGGTGGAAGCCTGTGAGCCAGCCCCCCGCTTCCCTCCCCCCCCCCAGTTAATAATGGAATGTTCCCTGGCATGATCTCGTGTGGGTCTTGCAGTTGCCATGAATCCCGTACTGCATGGCCACGCCATGTCCACAAGATATTGTCACACAGCCCATCTCCCTGGCCTCTGGCACTTCCAGCTTTCCATCCACTCTTTCAAGGTGTTTCGGCACTTTGCAGAGAGGTGTTAGGATATAAATACCACATTTAAGCTGCTTCTACCATCTCCTATTCTCTGTGCTTTGACCAATTGTGAGTCCCTGTATTAACTACCATCTGGTCTACACCTTCTCTAAAATCCATAAAATTAAAAATAATTATTCATGTTTATTTAATGTGTTGGTGCTTTGCCTGAGTGTATGTCTGTGAACCATGTGAAGCACCTGCAGAGGCCAGAAGACGGTCCTGGATACCCTGGAACTAGATAGTAGGGAACCTTCATGTTGGTGCTGGGAATAGAACCCAAGTCCTTTGCAAGAGGAGCCAGTGCTGTTAACATCTGGAGCCATCTCCCCAGCCCCCGAGAGCTACTCTTAATACCATCTTTTGAGAGAATGATTTTAGACTTACAGAAACCTTGAGAAAATAGAGACTGTTCCCCACTGCAGCTGCCCTGCTAGCACCTTCCATCAGCGTGACACATTTTCACAACAGAGCAAAGCAACGCTGGTAATGGTTAGCAATACCTTTCATCCCAATTCCTTTTGTTTTCATCAATATCATTTTTTGCTATTTAGAATCCCACCAAGATGCCAAACTGGGTTCCTATGCCTGGTCTCCAAGCTCTCTCTGACGGTGACCTCCCTGACATTGTAGTGACAGTTTAGGGTAGACCTGTTCAGGTTTTGTAGAACATCCCTATTCATTCACTTTGTGTTGCTGTGACCATGGCACGCAACAGAAACACTGTCAAGGAGGACAGGCTTAACATGGCTCACAGTCTCAGATGACATGTGTCTGTGGTGTTCAGTTGGTGATGGGCTGGGAAGCCAGGGTCACGGGCATGGCCAGAACCAGGGCTGGACTCTAACATTCAATATCATCTCTAATGACTGATATCCATCAGCCATGTCCCAGGCTTCTAAGGGGTCTCCAATGCCCCAAACAACACCACTAGCACTAGCGGGAGAGCAACAGCTCAAACTTAAGTCTGTAGGGGAAGGTTCATGTACAAATTAAAGCATTACAATTCTATTGAAATTTGATATCTTTTTTTCCTTGACAGAGCTGTATGTTTGGGGTAGGGGCTTGGCTAAAATGCCATTGTACCATGTACAACATATACCATGAATTGATGTAGGTGTGTCTTCTATCTATCTGATGATTTCATTGGTTAATTAATAAAGAAACTGCCTTGGCCAGCCCTTAGGTGGGTGGAGTAGACAGAACAGGAAGAAGGAAGTGAGGTGGATGGATCAGCCAGAAGCCACACCTCTTCTAAGTTAGTCAGACTGCCGTGCCTTTCCTCAGGGAGACAGATGAGATGAAGCCAGCCGCCAGGTCAGACATGCTGAATCTTTCCCGATAAAAGACACCACTCATGGTGCTACACAGATTATTAGATATGGGTTAGTCAAGATGTGAGTAAGAGGCTGAAACTAATGGGCCTGGCAGTGTTTAAAAGAATACAGTTTGTGTGTTGTTATTTCGGATGTAAAGCTAGCCGTGCGGGAGCCGGGTGGTGGGACGAAAAGCAGGCCTGCCTGCAACTCCTCTCTACAATGAATGTGGGGGGTTGGTTTGGTTTAGCTGCTGTGGAGATAGGTCTTTTCTCACATTTATGTTGAGGTTGGGGAGGAAGTCACCCTGTCAGTCCCCACTGGAGGAGTCAACTTCCCCCTCCCTGGGGACAGCGTGTCCATCCACACATGCTATCTGGAAGCCTCCTGTGTGAGATGGTGGCCCATCATCCACCTCTGCATGCCATCACTTGTTCAGTTAAAAAGGGATCAATGTTAACATTGTATTTCTCAAATGGATTCAGTTTTATGCCTCCCTCTTCCAGTTGACTTCCATGTGCCTCTGGGTTATTTCTGCCTTTATTGTTTTAATTATTTAAGCTACTCCCCTCTGTTGACTCTGAGGTTATGTTCCTGTACCTCAAATCTAAGAGAAGACATTTCTTTGGGGATGCTTTGTTTCATCCACTTATTTATTTATCTTTGATAATGCAGCAGACATAAAGGCTTAACTTTTACACTAAATATGGCAGGGAAGCATGCTGGAGAGATGGCTTGGTGGGTAACAGTACTTACTGCTCTTGTTATGTGCTGGGGTTTGGATGTCACAACTCAAGTTGGGTGGATCCTTTAACTCCAGGTCCAAGGGATCAAACATGTTTAACTTCCATGGACATCTACATGCCCATGTGCTCATGCACACAAATCACAAATCACACACACACACACACACACACACACACACGCACACACTACATTAAAAAATACAAGGGCAATAGGCTGGGCAGTAATATTGGTATTGCCTGTTGCCTAATTTACTTTATTAAAGAATAATATATAAAAATGAAAATGAAGCAACAAGTTTTAGGCATTAGATACATATATCACTATGAGAGTATTAGAATATCCAGGTCTCCTCAGGGGCCAGACAGAAATCTATGGAAAATGTTGTTAGTTTGAACATGTCCACCATAGGATTATGTGTTTGAACACTCAGTTGTTGGTGTTGTTTTGGGAGGTTATAGAACCATTAGGAAGTAGAGCTTTGTTGAAGGAAGAATGTCACTGGGACCGAGCTTTGAAGCTATATAGCCCAGCCCCATTTCCTGTTCTCTCTCTGCTTCCAGATTGTAGAAGCAATATGATAATATGATAGGCAAGCTCCATGCCTCCCTCTGTACCCTGGCCCCCCATGGCCTGCCTCCCCACAGAACTTGGAGCAGGAATTAACCACTTTCTCTTTAAAGTACTTTGGTCAGACATTTTGTTGCAACAGCATGTAAAGTCACTAATACAGGGAGTAACTGCAGAGAATTCAGGGGTTTCTGTTACAACTATACATATCTGTATTACGTTTGTCTTCTTCCTATTGCTGAGATAAAATTCCCGGAAGAAAGACAGCTTCAGGGCATCAGAAGAAGGAAAATGGGCACAGTTTCATAAGGCACAGAGTCTACCCTGGCGGACAAGGTGTGGCAGCAGAAGCTTGAGACTGGCCTGGCAGTGAAGAAGTATAGAGAGAACAGGAAGTAGGGCCAGGATATAAAAGCCCAAAAGCTTCCCCTATTGACATACTTCCTCCAGTAGGGTGCCACATTCTACAGGTTCCACAACTTTTCCAAACAATAGCCCCAGCTAGGGATGGGACATTTAAATACATAAACCTATGGGGAAGCATTTCACATTTAAATTCCATAGTATATGAAACTGAATATTGAGGTCTTTAGAAACTTAACAGGAAGGATTATTGGTAGAGGAAGGGCTGCCATGCCCCCAGCTGACTCATTGCCACCATGGTGGATAATAACCAAGTTGAGTGGCAACTGAAGGGACATAGCACGTACATTCAGGAGACTTCCTACCACAGGTGCCTTCTGCAGCCCAGGACACACTTTGGCCAATGCTTTCATGGAGGCAGAAGATGTTGGGCCAGTTCTGAGTTCTTTTCATCAGACTCTGTGTCTCTGGTGGAGCCTGGAATTTCCACATGGTAGTCACATCCTGTTTACATGTCTCTCCCTTTGTGCTCTGTCCTTCTTCCCTGGTGTTCATTATGACGCTCTCAGTGCCAATAACTGCACCCACAACTATTAGCCTCTAATGCCTCTCTTACATTAGACTGCAGAGTCTGATGAGGCAGGAGCACGACTTGCTGTCGCCAGCAGCTCTGCCAGCTACTAAGGGTTCACCAAAGAGTGATGATGATTCCTCCCCTTCCAGGGCTCACTCTGGTACCATAGCCGAGGAATGCCATGTGTATTATAAGCAGCAGTAGGAGTAACATCCAGATAGATGTTGAGAGAGGAGGAAGGAGGGGGTCTAGAAAGGTCTTCATGATTGAGCCCATGGTGGATGGAGCTATTATTAAAGAGGTAGAGGGATCCATAGGTGAAAAGGTGATTCCTTCATGGAGGGCATGTTCAATTTAGGCATCCAAACCATCACACAAAGCATTCGAATTCAGTATCTGATGTGCAGAGGTAAAGCATTTCAAGATTTTGATAACAGGTCTGGATAAAAGGTTTGTATACTGTTTAGGGATTTATCTTAAAACTATTTTTAAAAAAGAAAGAGTCCTATGAACAAAACTCAACCAAGAATAGATATTATTTATAGTCAATTGGAAGCCTCTGATCTAAAAGCTTAGGCAAACTAATCTTCACAACTCATTGTGTACGTGTGTATGTGCGTGGGCATGTGTGTGTATACACAGGTATAACTGCCTGTGTGTACATGTGGAGGCCAGAAGTTGTGTTGTGTGACTTCCTCTATAACCATCCACATTATATTTAGAAATCAGAGTCTTTCCCTGCACGTGGAGCTCACAGATTGGCTACAGTGGCTGGTTAGTGACCCTTAAGATATCCCTGCCTCTTGTCCTCCCCTTGGGCTGGTATTATGATGTATATGCCACACCATGATTTTTATCTGGGTCTGGGCATATCAACTATAATATTTACTCTTGTACATTAAACACCTTAACTACTGAACTCTCTTCCTAGCCTGAGTTATAGCAATTCTGTGGAATAGATATTGTTATTATGATCCTTATTCAAAAGACGAGGCATCTCAGAGAGAAATCTAAGTAATTTGTTCATGGTAACACCAGGAGCAAATGGCAGAGGCAGTGAGAATTTCCCCCACTGCCTCAGGGCTGGCCTTCTACCTATCATACAACTGTTGCCATGGGAGCAGACAACTCCATCAGATCCCCATCACCACATCCTGTTGCTAGCTGTTTCTTGCCAGAGGAGGTGTTTGTTGTTTGGCCTTTTCCTTGTCACTTACAGGTAAAGACTTCGGGGCAGGGTGACAAAGAAGCTTCCACAGGGTCACACGGCCCAGGACCAGTTGAGCTGGCACTGGAACTTGCCTCACCCTGTTCCTAACTAGAAACTCCAAGTGCCATACCCAGCCTTTATACACACAAATCTGTTTATTTTATATGCACTGTTTTGTTACTTAGGGGGCCACAAAAAGGGGAGGTTTTGATCCCAGACAATAAAATGAATTCTAGGAACACCCCTAAACATGTAATGTCTGATACTACGGCTCCTGTCTGATCTTTACCTGGAGCTGTTCACAGAACATAGTCCATCAAGCCTTGAACTTGGACTATTTTATGTAACTTTACTTGTGAGAAGGCAAATGAAATGTGTGGGACTCTCCAGAAGGTACCAAACAGGCTTTAACATCCCAAATGTCACTGCTGTTAAATAGAGACTACTTTATAGTACCTCTCTTGATGCTCACCACAAATCCACAAGGTGGTGCTCTGATCTGTCACCCATTACAGCCTCTACTACTTTATCCCAAGGGAACCCAACCTTAAGCCAAGGCAATAATTCTCAAAGGCACCTTCTACTAGTTCAGGAGAGAGCAATTTACAGACCCGATCTGGCTCATGTTCAAGGTGAAGCTCTTAAACACCTCATATTACTTCTCTTCGACCTTTTAAAGAATCTATAGTGCTAGGGCTGGCGAGATGGCTCAGCTGGTGAAGTGCCTGCCATGCAAGCTTGAGGACATGAGTTTGATACCAAGAAGCCAGGTTTAAAAAGAAAAAACCCTCCAGTGTTGTGGTGCGGGGAGGGGAGATGGGAGCAAATCTGGAGCTTGCTAGCCAGACTATCTAGTCAAAATGATAAAGTCCAGTTTCAGTAAGAAACTGTGTCTCAGAACTAAGGTGGAAGGACTGAAGGGTGTGGGCTGTTCTTGCAAAGGACCAGAGTGTAGTTTGTAGTACCCGTGTAGGGCGGTTCAGAACCACCTGTAACTCCAGCTCCAGATGATTGGCTGCCCTCTTCTGGCTTCTACAAGTAACTGCGCACCTATGAGTGCAAATGGACATGCACATGTACACACACACACACACACACACACACACACACACACACACCATCAACATCAACATCATCACAGAAGTCTTAAAAAAAATAAGGCAGAGCATGTTAGATGAGGGCACTTGACTTCAAACTTTGACTTCCACAAGCATGGGCATGCATACAGTGGACACATAACACACAAGCACACAGTTGGCCACATGCACTATGTGCACACACACACACGCACACGCACACACACACACACACACACACACACACACACCACACTGCTGCAGGAATTGAGGTTTGATGAAGAGACAATTGGAGATAGTTTATTTACCCCAGAAAACCTTGAGAGGGCTGAGATCCATGCCACAATGAAATCTTTCTTCCTTATTGAAGAGGCCAGGCTGTTCTCACTAAATCAGCATCAGTGGCCTCTGCTTTGATTCAGCGGCATAAAGGATATTGCAGTGGGATCTACTATAGTGACTGTGTTAGGGAGGGCTTCAAAACGGGACTATCCCTGCTGTCATTGACACTGGCTTAAAAACAGATGCCAGGAAAGGAACAGCACTTCTGAGGGTGAAGGGCTGCATGTTTACACAGGTGTTTCTCATAACGGAAACTATTCTTAGCATTGCATTTGGATTCTTACATTTTATAATTCTCTTGAACATTACTTAGATTTTTATATATGTCTGGAAGATTCTCTAGATGGACAATTCCACAATATGAAGAAATGGGGAAAAATCAGAGAAAGGGCAAGGTGGGCCAAGACTGCCACAGGAGGCAGGGTAAGATGTGTGAAGGCTTGATTCCCAGTTGCCAGGTCTCCACTTGTTTATGTGGCTCAAATTTTCTCGATTATTCAGTCACATGCTATTGTGAATGCTTCCTTTTGGAAATTGTAAATAACCATGAAAGGAAAATAGGAAGATGGGGAATCAGAGTTTAGTATGAATTAGTTTCTTCAATAATTTTAGACAAGTTCCTGAATTAAGAGAGGATAGGGGAAATTACCTTATCTAGTTCTTAAATTATGGAGGAGTGCAGAGGGATCTAGCTTAATCAGAAATGCTGTGAGATAATGCTCTTGTACCCTGTAAAGTTTTGTCACTGTATTGGTTTAATAAAACATTGATTGGCCCGTAGCCAGGCTGGGAGTATAGGCAGGGCAACCAGACTAGGAGAATTCTGGGAAGAGGAAAGGCTCAGTCTGCAGTCACCAGCCAGATGCAGAGGAAGCAAGATCAGAATGTCTCACTGATAAAAGGTACCAAGCCACATGGCTTACATAGACAAGAATTATGAGGTAGTTTAAGTTGTAAGAGCTAGTTAATAATAAGCCTGAGCTAATAGGCCAACCAGTTCATAATTAATATAAACCTTTATGTGTTTAGTTGAGACTGAATGGCTGTGGGAATGGGCAGGACAGAAACTTCCATCTATACAGAAATCAATAGTTAACTTCATTATTAGGACATAAGCATAGCATGGACAGTCTGTATAATGTTCTTATGCTCATATTGTGTTTTCACAGCCATCAACATACATGATGACTGTGTGATAGATGATTGTGTGATAAACCATGTCACAGTTATGGCAAAAGAGTTTGAGCTGGATGGAAGGGTCAGGGAGACAGATTCAGAGTGCTATTCATGCAAATATTAGGACTTGATTTCAATCCTCAGAACTCACATTAAAAATCTGGGCATGGTGATACACACTTATAACCAAACCTCTGGGAAAGCAGAGGAAAGCAGATAGTTAGGGATCACTGTTTAGCCAGCCCAGCTTAGCTGACATGTTATAGGTATGTGCATTTTAGGAAAAGCACCTAGGTAGACAGAAACTGCTTGTTTGTTTCCTAGCCTCCAGAATAATAACACAGAAACTATCTTAATTACAACACTGTTTGGCCAATGATTCTGGCATATTTCTAGCTAGTTCTTACATCTTTAATTAACCTGTTTCTATTAATCTATATATTGGCCCAATTGTGGCCTATTGGTAAGGTTCTGGCATCTGTCTCCTTTGGCAGCTACATGAGTCTCCTCAGCTCTACCTACTTCTTCTCTACATCTCTCTTTGGATTTTCCACCTGACTTTATTCTACTAAGTCATTGGCTGTAACAGCTTCATTAATAACCAATTGTCATAAAACAAACATATTCGTAGCATACAGAGGAGGTTCCCACATCACACCCACATTGTTGTGGCTAAAGAAACTCTATCTTATGTTAGATACCCATCTTGGTACCCATTAGCCATTTGTCTCTGACTCTAGCCCCTGGAAAATGAGTTCCTAGCAATCCTGACTCAGTGATCCCCCCACCTAGAAATGTATAGCCACGACCATCCCCTTGTTCTGGAAAAACTAACTGCTTTTTGGATTTCTGTAGCTTGCTTATACAAAGTCTGTTTCGAGTCACCAAAACTACTTAGCAGAACTGCCCCACCCCATTTTCTTGCTTGCCTAGTTATCAAAGATCTTGTGGTTTTCACCTTTAAAAAACCCTTCCTCTTTACCCCATAAAAGGCAGCATCTAATTTGGCTCCAAGATGTTGTCCTGCTCAGAGCTAATCAATACATCTTTTAATTATAATTGGATTGAGTCTATGGTCTTTTCTCAGGTGTCACCTACTTCATAGCAGTGCTCATGTCTATATGTCCATCACCCTCCCAACACATACACACACACACTCACACACACACACACACACACTTAAAACAGAATAGGATGAAGACAGATCTTTTGCACAATTATTCTGGGTACCTAGAAATGATTTATATCTTCTCTGACTTTCCATTTATTCTTTGGAACAATAGAAATAAATATTAACTATTCATCTATAGTTACAAATACAAGATAGAATTATGCATTTGACACTCTTATCATAGTGCTTGATGTCAAGGAACTCTGCAATACATCCTAACATTTAAAAATGTATTACTTTAGCTCTAAATGATTCAAACCTTGGAATGCTCTATTGCAATAAGGTGGATTAAGAACTGGGCTGGGTACTTTCATCAGTGACTTCTGACCTGCCTAAGCCTTAATCAATCCTTTGTTTCATGTGGGTCTCATAAGCCACTGTGAGACGCCAAGCTAATGGGCAAGGAACAATATGCGACCTTCAAAGTCCCTCCAAGCTCCTCCCTAAGTGAACCAGGCAGAGGATACCTTGTACAATTAGTAATATATTAAGATAGATGCTGGTTTATTATAGGAGGGTTGACCCCTCTAATTAACCCCTGCGAGTTTCCAATGTACAAGAAACCCCTCTGGAATTACTAATTAGATCTCAGAACTGTCAAGTGTTTGAAGATCTTGAAGAAACAAGAGATCAGTGAGAATTTTTAAAACAGGAATGAAACTAAAATGCCTTCAAATGTTAGAGGGGTCTTGTGATCTGAACTACCAAAAAACAGTTGCGAAAACCAGTTTCCCAGGAGCTTCAGAACGGTTGCGTGTCAAAATTCCAGACATGGTTGAAGCAACAAATAGGATTTTAGCAACTTTTCCTTCAGAGCTTAAGTTTGGTGGCAGCGAAATCAGTTGCATTTAGAGGTCTCAGTCACCAAAAATATAAAATTAAATAACAAAAATGGAACAGCTAATGGTGTCAAGGCAGATATGCCCCTGGTTTCCAGACAGCAGCTTGACCAGACATCAGTGGTTTTAAAGTAGCTTCAGACCATGTTACTCATCTAGACCCTGTGCATGCATTTAAGAAGTGAAAGTGGTTCCTACCCAGGCTTAGGGGACATTAGGTCAGAGGAGCCAGAAAGAAGGGATGAGCTGGAGTGCTATGTAATGATCTCTTCTAACCTGACAATGGTTGCCACATTACAGACTCAACAAAGCTGTGGTTACTTGTATAAGACAGGCATACAATCAAGCCAATCAAATACTAGAATAGAAGGGGAGGAGCTCTCAAGCCCCCACTCCTTACTAAGAAGCTGTTGGGGACTGTCTTTCTCCCTTGAAGAAGTAGCCACTGGTAGGTACCAATGGGGTGGCCCCACATCCATGTACATGTGAGTATTATTAATTGGGCTTAGTGGGTTAAGACAAAAGAGGATGTAAAGTAGGGAGACCCAGGCATGGAGCATTCATAACTGGAGAACAGTTTAGACTACATAATGAGATCTAGATGAGCCTGAGTACAATGTCATCTGTAAAGCTAAAGAACAAAGGGCTTGAGAAATGGTTCATCAGTTAATAGCCTTGGTTGCTCTCGCAGAGGACCTGGATTAAGTTCCTAGCACAGAAAACCTCTGGAACTCAGTTCTAGGGGGCCCAACAATCTCTTTTGGCCTTTGGAGATCTCGCATACATAAAGTGCACGTATAAAGAGACAAACAAAACATTCTTGCACATAAAATAAATACATAAAAAAACAAATAATACCAATAAAGTGTCAATTAGCTACTGCACAAAGGAGACAAATACCAGAGTAAAGAGAAAAGGATGTGTGGCAGATATGCACAGTGGGGTTGTCCTCAGCCACAAAGAAGAAGGAAATGATGTCATCTGCAGGAAAGTGGGTAGACCTGGAGATAAACACAGATTCATAACCACTCCAGTGTGGAATCCAGATGGTGAAAGATGGCATGAAGTAGAGGGGAGGTTATGTGGGGTGATGAGGGAACAGAAGCAGGGAGAGGAGACAGATGGAAGGTGACTACAGGCTATGACAAAAGCACATCCAATGCCTGTGTGAAAATGTCGTTCACAAAGAAGCAAGACACAAACCAGGGCAGCAGGCGCTCTCAAAGGTCCAGTGAAAGTCTGAAGACTAGGGTTGGTGCTAGAGACGTGGTTCATTCAATAAAGGGCTTGCCATTCACCAACGAGGAGTGGATTTTGGTCCCCAGAAGACACACTAAAAGAGAGAGGATTGGAAGGGAGGGAAAGGAAGAGAGGGCGTGGTGCTTGTAAACCCAGCTCTCGGGGTGGCAAGAGATATCAGTATCCCCAGTGATAGGCCCTGTCTCAAACAATATAATGGATGGCTTCTGAGGAACAACACCTAAAATTAAGCTCTGGCCCCCATGTGTACACACACACATACACACACACACACACACACACACACACACACACAGCAACTGTTTATATCTGGGCACACATATGAACACATACACAGAAGTCTGAGGAAACTGTTCAATGATAACCATACGTCTTTAGGCCTCTTTCCTTCAGAACAGGTTTCCACCGTTACTGGTGAATTGATCACTATTGCCTCTGCCTTTCTGGGCCATGTTTTTGGCACAAAAACACAGACCTCATATCTTCACCTCTACTTCTCTGGGCTTATATGTGAACTTTGCTTCCTAGGCCAGCTTTGATGATGAAATCAGTCTGTTATAAGCACCAAACTGCATTTTTGGTAATTAATTAATTGACATAGGAAAAAAAAACTCTTCTGAACATGACCTTGGAAGTGCAGGCATTGGGGTGAATAATTAATCAATTAATTAATCAATGTATGCATAAATAAAAAGGGATTTAATAGAGTTACCTTACAATGGTGGGGGGGGGGCAATACCTCAACTGGAGACACAATGCTGGTCAACAAAAACACCTGCAATTATTTATTGCTTGCTTACTTTCCAAATATTAGCCTGGGAAGATGTACTGATCACAGACTGTAGGTGACATCTTGGCTTCCTCTGTGGCTCAGGAATTGCCTCCCAGCAGGTAACTACATTCTGTTATGCAAAAGAAGACAACATGAAATAAAGAAGACACGGGATGCTGCATTTATTCACTGAGTCTGTAATTAACAAAGGTCTTTGGTCTGAATCTCCAGGTCAGCAGAAGGATGCATTCCTTTTCTTAAAAAATTCGGTGTGTGTGTGTGTGTGTGTGTGTGTGTGTGTGTGTGTGCATGCTCGTGCACACAACTTGCAGGAATCAGTCTCTCTTCTCACCATGTGGGTCCCAAGGATTGAACTCAGGTCCCCTTGTGTAACATGATTGGGCCTTTGGCCACAGGCGCCTTTATCCATGAGTCCTCTAGTTATCACGAGGGAGACTGTGTTGGTAATGAATTCCTCATACAGTTCACTAGAGAAGAAACTAGCAGTGCCTTTGACCAGTGCTGATCAGAGCTTGCAGACCTGGGTATTTCTTTCAACTGCGAGAGTCATGAAGCTCTTCAGGAGAAAAACAGCACTGCCCACGTAGGGGGACTCTGCCCACTAGGAGACTGCAGCCATGCCTCCCAGTCTATAGTCACAATGTGATTATAACACTGTCTGTTTTAAGCCTCTCTTTTTTTAACCCTTTCTACACAGAATGACATATGACCTCACAGCTGGAAGGAGAGATATCTAATAACAGTGAGTGGCTTTTTATTTCCTTATTTTCATTTTTCTATCAAAGGATAAAATCAGAGATGCTTGCCTCAGTCTTTTCAGCCTCTAAGAACCACGCTTTCTCTTCTGAACTTATTGAAACCTGAGCTCTTTTCATCTCCAGTGTAAATATCCCTGGTTTTCTATAGCCACATCCCACCCCCAAAGCACGATAAAAAATTAGCAAATTCTAGAAAGCTGAGCGCTGAGCTGTGCTTGGGTAGGTAACGTGTCTGCCCATGGGAACCTGAGTCAAGGAATGGTCGCTTGACTGTGTATGGACTTGGAGATGCGATGTGCTACAAAGCCAGGGTGGAAGGCGCCGCAGCAGCTAAAGGCAGAGGCAGGACCAAAGCAAAAAGCCAGAAAGAGCATGAGGACAGTGTGAGGGTTGAGAGACTCCGAAGGGCCTAGAGCAGTGCTACTTCCTGAAGGGAGAGTATAGGAAAGTCAGAGATGGGAAGACAATCAAACAAGGGCCAGGGGTGAAGGTGACAGATACAGGCAGAGCCAGGAGGGGCAGCATGCAAAATGCAGGGTCCATCCCTTTGACTGACTTGCCCTCCCTCCTCTCTTCAACCTTCTTTTCCCTCCCTTCTTCCCGGGTCCCTCTGCCCTTCCTTCCATTCCCTTCCTTCACTCTTCGATTTCCTTACAACCCCTTCTTCCCTTCCTTCCTCCCTCCTCTCTTCCTCTATCCTTCCTTCCTTTTCCCCCCACCCCCCTGCCTCTATCCCCCCTCCATCCATCCCCATTTCCCTATTTTCCTTCCTATTATCTTCTTCTTTATCCTCCTCCTGAGTCTTCTCTTCTCTCTCTCTGAATTGAAAATTTAACAGGTTAAAAAATGTCAGGGAGTTGGGAGGACCTTGGTCTTAATATAGAGTAGGGAACCCTGATGGCTTCTTGGCCTGGAGAGGGAGGGAGGGGAGGTATGGGTGGAGGGGAGGGGAGGGAAGGGGGAGGAGGAGGGAAGGGAAGGGGGAGGAGGAGGGGAGGAGATGGAAATTTTTAAATATAAAAAAATAAACCATGAAAATAAATAAATAAATAAATAAATAAATAAATAAATAAATAAATATGGGTTAAAGCAAAAAAAAAAATGTCAGGCTCTTCCAAATATCGCTCATCTGGCTTCTACAAGTTAACTTAGTGCAACGCTGTTGTGTGGGGTCCCTCAGTAGCAGCTGCTTCCAGTCTCACTTATTTTGAAGCAAAGACAAGATCACATGTTTTCTTGGTAACCATTTCAGTTTTCACTTCAAATTAATACGTCTAAAAATATTAGACACAAAATCCTCATACTTAAAAACTCCAATGTTTTACTATTACCAACTCTAGTCAGTGTTCAGATTGTGTGTGTGTGTGTGTGTGTGTGTGTGTGTGTGTGTGTACACTTTCTTCATATTGGAATTCTCACGAGGCCTATGCAGTGTGTCTGGTATAGCTTGTCTCTTTTCTTCTGTGGAGTTCACTTTCTCCTTTTCATTTTCTGAGACTGGAGAAGCCGGACATTTTGTATGGTAGACGATCTCATGGCCAGGGCTGCTGGGGACTGTCCATGTTGTTGCTGAACATGCTTCTCAAACACAGGTACTTTCCCCAAATTAGTGCAGGTGTGCAGCTGGATCTGGATTGCTTCTCTTTCAATGTCTTATGGTGGTGGCTTTGCCCTTCAGGAGGTTCCTGTCCTCTCCATGTTAGCAGTCACCAATGGTCATGACCGGAAACCATTTTCCCCTTAGAATTTCCACCATTAGGTCTGGTCACTACCCTGGAGCCAGTGAATGGGAGGAGGGCTCCCGGCTGCGAGTCTCCTGAAGGAGGCGAGTTGACAACATGATGACTGAAGGTTTGGTTTGTTCGTTTTGTTCTGTTCTGTTTCGTTCTAAAAACTATTGTCCACTCTCAGATCTACATGTGTTTTTTGTTTCAATGCCAAAGTTTTCCACATTGGGGCAACGGGTGGCTCTTGAGTTGCCCTTGGACGGCTTTCTCACTCTGGGTCTGATGGAGTACTTAAGGGTCAGACGTTAATTCAGCCATTCTCTGTGGATACTTTAACCCCATTCAGGGATGACTGTTGAGTATTCCCCAGGAGAGGAACTTCCTGAGGGACACCTCCAATTGCTGTGCAGTGATTTTTGTCTTTATATAGATTTTCATTATAGATTTTTTTTATTACTTGTGTTTCTCCACGAGATGAGTAATTCTGTGCATCAGAATCAGATTTCTCCTTTCTTCTCTGCCCAGACAGGATTTCTATTTATTTGAAGAAAATTTTTCCATTGAAAAAGATATTAACTGGTAGCTTCTCTTTCCTTTTCCTTGAATAAATGGTAGTACACATGCCATAGGCTTATTCTGCTGTGGTTTTATATCTAAAACATCACAGCAATCCAAGTGTTTTACAGATTCACCAATTTCCTCTTACTGAACTCCAGAGGGCAAATGCATCATGGGTTGTAACACAAATTCTCGTTGGTCTTAATAATAAAAACTCAGAGTCAGCTATCAGAGGGTGAAAACTACAGGATCAGAAAAGCAGAGTGGCAGCCACTAGAGAGTTCTTACCTCTGCGAAAGGGGCGATCTTGTCCTCAGACTCCCTCCTCAAACTGCATCCTCAGACTGACTGCCTTGGACCATGCTGATCCTCTGACTGCACGGAGCTCCTGTCTCCCCCTGCCTTATATTCCTCTCTCTGCCCAGCCATATCACCTGCCTCCCTAGTGCTGGGATTAAAGGTGTGTTACACAAGTGCTGGGATCACCTTTGTGTGAGCTCTGTTTCTCTTTTAGACTGGTTCAATTTCTTGTAGCCCAGGGTGGCTTTGAACTAACAGAGATCTGTCTGTCCCCTGAGTCCTGGGATTAAAGGTAGGTGCCACCACTGCCTGACATCTAGTGGCTTAGCTCTACACTCTGAGCTTCAGGCAAGTTTTGTTTGTTAAAACACAAACAAAATATCACTACACTGGGTTGTTTACTCGAACCTTTACTGATGGACACATAGATGGTCTCTAGGCTTGTCATTGCAAAGAGCTTCAGGCCAGAGCAGGCTACATGTGCCTCTTCATGTTTGGCCTGGAACGACCTTATATTAGTTTCCTAATGAATGGCAGGTGACTGGGGTGAAATGGGAATGTGTCAGACCCCTCCACAGGCTCTCTGACACCCTGGGCTAAGGCTGTATCACGGTGAGCATCTCCATTATGTGAGTAAGACATCTTTCGTGTGGCAATGTCTCTGCCAAACTAAAAGAAAAGTCATGAATCCCAACATGTTAGTAATGGTGACAAGTAGAATGGAAAGGCTGGACCTACCAGAAGTCCAGGAATGGTCTGGGTGGTGAAGGGAATGAATGTGGTTTATAGCTGGACTTGGAAAAGAAAGTCACCAAGATTTGGTGTAGGAACAAACCTAGAGCTTGAGGGAAGGGCACACCAGTCATAACGGTGTCACTACTATTGCGATTTTGAAGATTAACATATGGCCTCATACCCATATCTGTAACACCCTGTGGGGGCTCTTACTTATGAATAAAAAATTATCAATTTTATTTTGTTGCTCTTGGCTTCTCCTTCCCTCCCTACCTTAAAAAAAAGGTCTGCACTCCCCTTGCTTCATGGAACTCTTTGTTCTTTTCATGGTGATACTCTTTGGAAGACACTTTCTGAAATATGTGGGAACGTGTTTAGTGAGGCGGATGGCCCTGATGCTCTTGAAGAGGTTTGAATGGAATGAAATGAACATCTGGCATTTGAATTGTGCCTATAGTTTGTCTCATCTAGGGAGCCCCATATCCTCCCTAATCCTAGCAGCAGCTCAGCAGGAGATGATGACAAATACATCTTTAACAACCCAAATGCTGCTAGAGAGAGAGGGTCATGAATTAAGCCCAGTTCTTCTGGTGGAAGCACTGCAGAGCATCGAGTTACTTGCTGCAACCCCAAACACCATGCCCAGCCCCTTCTTTTTGCTTCCCATTCAGTCACAGTCAGTCCATCAGCCAGTCTGCTTATAGGCTCTGCAGGGACCTATCTGATAGACATCTTTATGCATGGAGCTTGACTCTGTACAACATGAGTCCAAACCCAACTTCCAGTTCCTAGCCTTATTTATAGGCATCACACATATTTCCAGAAACTTCCTTATGTATTTTACCTTTCTTTGTGTGTGTACACGTGTGTGTGTGCACACGTGTCCATGTATATGCATAGATAGGGCAGAGGATGGCATACGGCATTGGGTATCTTCCTCAATACTCTCTGCTTTAATGTTTGAAATGGTGTCTCTTAAGGACCCAGAGCTCACTGACTTGTCAGACTGGCTAGCCAGAAAGCCTCAGTGATATGTCTGTGTCTACATATTCAGTTCTGAAATGATGGGCACATGTACCCCTATACCTTGCCTTTTATGTGTGTATTAGGGAACCAACCTCAGGTCCTTATGCCCACACAAGTGCTTTACTGCTGAATCCACCTACCTCCCCACTCCTTACACTTTTACTTCCTTACAGTTTTTAACACTTCTTTATTTTATGTATACATGGGTGCACATATCCTCAGCATGCAATGAATATAAAGGAGACATTTTGCTAGAGAACAGCTCTTGCCTTCAACTCTGTTGGTCCCAGGGATTGACCTAAAGTCTTCAGGCTCGGCAGCAAGAGCACTTACCTCTCAAGCATCTTGCTGGTCCTGTTATTACTTCTTATCTGAAGTACCTGGAAAACATACCCTTAGTGTGGAGTTGAGTTGGGAAAGAGACCGGAGGGCTGGGGAGCAAAGACCAGATTTCAACGTGAACCAAGACAAGGTCTTTATTTTTCACCTTTTCCTTGAGTTTGGAGTCAATTTAACTTTGTGAACTCGAGTCAATTACTCAGAACACTCCAATTCTGTACCCTGACTCTCCCCATGTACAAAGTATAGGAGGGAATGCCCGACCTAGCCTTTCATGGAGTGGTTGTTGAGGGAAAAAATGGGTAGCTCTGGAGTTGGCCACTCTCCACAGTTCTCAGTGACATTTTATTTCGCATCCTCAGCTTCTTTCCAGGTGTGCAGCTGCATTCTCAATTCAGGAAGGCCACTCTCCAGTTAATACGACAGAAGAGCACAGAACAAGGTTTCTAATGGATACAGTTTTAGAGCTTAGACTCTGAAAGCAGTGTGCTTAGCTTGAAGTGGACGGGAGGTGTATGTGCACACATGTGTGTCTACAGTATCACAGAAAACCCATGAGGAAAACTGTACAAAAAACCCCACCTTCCTCTAGTGGGTAAGTGAAATAGGAGAGTATGAAAGTGGATAACCATAATTTATGCAAATATTTTGGAAAAAATACTGATTATAGGTACTTGAGGAAAAGTGGATTTAATGAGAGGAAGTGCCTGATGCAGATCTTTCCCAGAGATCCTGAAGGAGATTTGGGGACACTTAAAAGCATTACAGAAATTTATGCCACACATTTATAATCACACGTTATTTAATTTCAGAGATTTCTTGGCATCAGGCACGAGCACTTGTTTTTCCCATGTCATGGTGAAGGTAGAACAGCAAAGATGGCTGAGGAGATGGTTTTCTAACGTGGTCACCAGTAGAAGACAAAGAGGCTTGGAATGTCAAATTTAATAGCCACCACTGGTTGACAGGTTAATAGAAATCAGGGTGCAGGGTGGTTTACCCATCCTCCACTACTAATATCCTTATTCAGTGGCTTTTTTGTTTAATTTGTGGTCAATTTTCTAACCCAAGGATAATATGAGTGTTTTAAAAGCCACAAGTCATGAAGTGAGTGGTCGTCCCATGATCATTACAAGACACTTCATACCAAGTTGATGTCTGAAATGGAACTTCTACCTAACCCTGCTACTACGTTTTTCCTATTCACAAATATCCAGTCTTAAATGGTTTACTGAGACTGGCCTCACTATGCTGTTCTGACTGGCCTGGGGATTCTCTGTAGGCTAGATGACTTTGAACTCAAAGCAGTTCACTTGCCATTCCCTCCCTAGTGCTGAGATCAAAGGTGAGTACCACCATACTTTCTAAAATTTAATTCATGAATTAGAGACAGTAAGAGATAGATAACGGTAATAGGGCAGAACTGTAACCACACACTACATTAAATTAGCCGTTATCACTCCCGCTATGGTTTGGGTCATAGATTGGTAAAGTGCTAGTTACCTGACCCCAATCACTGTGATCCACAGTTGACCTGATATGGAGGCCACTGTTGAATGGACAACTGGAAATGGTGATATTCTTCACACCCTGGGAATACTGGGCAGAGGGATGACTCTCACCCCAAGCAGACTTTACTGAGGCTTCATTGCTGCCAAGAATGGGAGAGGGGACGAGGGCACGGCTGCCGTACAGTGTATACATCACTATAAATACAACAGTGGGCCAAATAATTTGAATAATTCATGTAAGCTAAAGGAAAAATTATGGAGCCTTAGGGGATGGCTCAATGAAAGAAGACTTACTATAAAAGCATAAAGAACTGTGTTTGGATGCCCAAACCCATGTAAAAGCCTGGTGTGGTGGTGTGTTCCCGTAACTCTAGCATTGTGATGTGGAAACAGGAGAATCTCCACATCTCAGTGGGTAGCTAGTCTGGCCAAAACATCGTCGAGGTGCAGGTTGAGGGAGCGACCCTGCTTGTGAAAATAATGTGGAGAGCCTTAGAGGGAGACACCCAACATTGACTTCTGGTGTCCATAGTCTCACACATGGGCGAGCACACACCTAACCCCAACACACATGCAAACACACTCACACACAGACATACATTTAAAACCAGGGATGCACATCATTTCTGTAGTTTTTAACTCTCCTTACAGCTACGTTAAGATTTTGAAGCAAAGTAGGAAGATGTAGGAATGTTTATTTCTGTAATTTTCCATTAATCCTCCCAAATCACATTGACGGAGGTAATGGAAACCGCAAAGTGAGACCATGGCTAAGGTGCAGGTCTACTCTCTCGATAGAGTTTCCTAATTCGAACCCACATCATGAGAGGGCACCTGATGTCCTGCAAAACAACCAGGTATTTACCAAGCACACTTTCCTTGTGTATCCTTTGGGGTCGCAGCCTGCGTAGTCATGCGACTCACAGTCCACAGTGCATGCTTTCCCTTTGGATGTCTTGGTCCTGTGGATTCAAGAGTCACACCCAGTGCCGTTTGCAACTGCAGTGTGTTTATTCTGTCATAACTGCAGCTTCATTGATGGAGCGTCCATTAAGTTTTGTGCTTGAAATTTAAATTATTATTCTTATTATTTAAAGGTGATAATGCATTTTTTTTTAAAAAATTAGATTGCTCTTACACAATTTCACACATGTACAAGATGCCCGCTGACCACTCTCCCCACCCACTTCCTGACCACTCCTGTCTACTCTCTTCTTCCATACCTATCCTCCCTCATGCTCATGTCTATTCCTTTTGTTTTGAGATCCAGGGCCATCTGTGTGACTGGATTTGCAGCTGTCCACTGGGGCCGGGTATGCTCAGCCATAGATTCACAAAGATACTGGCCCTGCCTCTCCCACAATCCATATAGCCAGTGGTTCAAAGATAAAGAGGAGGAATCCTTGCTGATGGTTTGGCCAGTCTGATGTGTGCGCAGTGCAGGTCACCACTGAAACTGTGAGTTAATGGCTTCAGTGTTTGTACCACATGTAAACTGTCTACGATGTTTCCTGTGTGTATGGCACACATGTATGACACACACGAGAGGTGAGACTGCTTTCTTCACTCTGCTCCCATTAGAGAAATAACATGCCCATTCATTTTTACTTCATTTGATTGTGTTCTTTTTTTGTACATGTCTTCATTAAATGGAAATTAGAATTGAAGTTTTTATTTTACACTTGGTTGTGCTGTGTGTGGACTTTTCCTATTTAAGGGATGCTGTGTTTCCCAGGGTTGAGAAGATCTCTTGCCATGTTTCTGGTAGACAGTTCTTTTTTTCATCTCTGTATTCATTTATTTACCCTTTATTATTTAAGTTGTCACTTCAGATGAATTTTTTTACGCTTAGTGTCAAGTAGAGGGTTATGGCTGCTATTTTGCCACATCTTAGCTTGAAGTCATTTTAATGTGGCTTTTAAAAATTACCACAAACATCATGATTTAAAACAGCACAAATGTATTCTCTTATAACTTTCCCATTAGAATCTCATCAGCTACCAGGAAACTGTAGGCAGAGCTGTGTTTCTTTAGCAGCTCTAGGGGAGAAACTTACGTAGCCTCTCCCAAGTGAGGCTGTGTTCATGCCTTGCCTGATGCTTCTTAAGTCAGCACCGGGCTGAGGTCTTCTACACTCCATTGCTCACCTGTGATTACACCCCTTCACCTTGGCCTCCTTTTCTTTTGGCAATGATTGTGACTCCATTAGATCCAAGCAGTTTCTTCAGGGTACTGTCTCTGTGTTATGGTCAACTGAGCCATGGTCTTAATCTACAAAGTCACTGTTGATCTGAACTTGTCTGTCCTAGTTTCTTCTCTGCTTCTGGGATAAAATTTCCAGATAAAAGCAATCCTCAGAAGGAATGCTTGATTCTAACTCATGGTTTCATGTTAGGGTCTATCACTGCTGAGAAGCCACAGTGGAGGAGTTTGTGGCAGCTGACCACATCACATCCATGGTCAAGAGCAAAGCCATGGATGCAGCCTTGCTCCTTGCTTTCTGCTTAACCTACCCTCTCTAGACTTGTCCATTTTAGAACCCTACCCATGAAATGACCTCAACCACACTCAGGATGGGCTTTTCAACCCATACCAGCTAAGAAAATCCATTCCTGGCTTGTCTGTGTGTAGTGAGGAGCTGTGGGCTGCGTTCCTGCCATCCGGATCCCAGCTGCCTGGCTAGCTTATGCCCCGAAATAACAACACACAAACTGTATTCATTTAAACACTGCCTGGCCCATTAGTTTCAGCCTCTTACTCACATCTTGATTAACCCATATCTAATAATATGTGTAGCACCACTAAGTGGTGCCTTACCAGGAAGATTCTAGCGTACGTCCATCTTGGGCTGGAGCTTCATCGCGTCTGTCCCAGAGAGCAGAGGCATGGCAGTCTATTAACTTCCCTTCCCAGCATTCTGTTCTGTCTACTCCGCCCACCTAAGGGCTGGCCAATCAAATAGGCCAGGCAGTTTCTTTATTAGCCAATGAAATCAACTCAAACAGAAGACCTTCCCACATCATCTGTTGTTCAATTTCATCCAGATGATTCTTCATTGTGGCTCGCTTCTCCATCACTCTTGATTGGATCAATTTGACAATCAGGCCTTGCTATCACATCATACAGATTTCTGCAGATTCTATACATAAGGCCATAGACCTCTTTGATAATTTACCTTCTTCATCAGTGTATCTATCCAGCTGATGGCAACTTTGCCACTGCATTGATTTCTTGTTTTAAGGATCTTCTTTTTAATTATGTGTCTATATGCTGAGGCATGTGTACATGATTGTGGCTACCTATAGACCAGAGGAGGTTCTAGAGTTCTTGGAGCTACAGTATTTGATGCTGGGAACCAAATCTAGACCATCTGTAAGTGTAGCAAGCCATATTAGCCACTAAGCAATATCTCTGGATCCTTGTTTTCTTTACAAACTCTTTGCATGTGTGTGTTTAAATTGCCGTTATCTTTTCTATGTTATGTGGAAGTATTCATCGTTGAGCCTATTGGAAACACAACCTTCCTTTGGTTCAAAACTATAATAACTATATCTTATATTTCAAGGCCTTATAACATCCGCCAAGTCCAGTATTATTTATATCTGTTTTGATAAGTTATATTTTCTGGGAATTTGTCTACTTTGAACTTCTTAGCTAATGTTCATAAAATACTATATTTTAAATTTTTGAGGGATATAACTCTACAATCTAATGTCCATCCTTTGGTGATTTGTTCATTTTCTTCTTCCCCTTGGTTGGCTGTATTAACTTTATTACTTTTTCTTATGTACCTTCTTATTCAACTTTAGTACTTCCTAGTCTTATTTTTATTACCCAATTCTCACTTTCACTGGGACTGGGTTGCCACTCTTTGGGTCTCACTTACTCTACAGGATATATGTTTTATTGGTTTTTCAGCTCTTCTTTCATCTCCTAATATTGTTGAGATTTAATTTATATAACTCAGACCCCATCATTTTAAATTATATAGTTCAGTGGTTTTCCATTACAACTTTTGAATTCCAGAACGTTTCTTTTCACCTTGTCATTATAATTTTAATTCACTTAAAATTAATTTTATAATTAGGATAAAAAGTGATAAATTTAAAGAAATCATTTTCATGCATATGCATTATTATGCCATCTTCCAATTCATCCCCATCCCCAGCTGCCCTCCTCCACCCCAACACAACCTTCTTGCTCTTCAGCTTTCTCCCCTCAAATAGACCTTTAATGCAGAAAATTATGGAATATTTTTCTCAACTCATTAATAACAATCCATTCTTATTTATGGATTTACCTACAATAGATGTTTCAAGTAAATGAATCACATGTATGACTGTCCATCTTGATCACTTAGCAATGACACATTCAAGGTTTATTTATTCTGATGTTATGTAACAGTACTTCAGACCTCCTTTTTATGATCTAGTATCTCCCATTCTCTCTCTCTCTCTCAATCTCTCTCTCTCTCTCTCTCTCTCTCTCTCTCTCTCTCTCTCTCTCTCTCTCTCTCTCTCTCTCTCTCTCTCTGTGTGTGTGTGTGTGTGTGTGTGTGTGTGTGTGGTTTATGTGTGAGGAGGCCAGAGGAGGATGTCAGATGTCCTTCTTCATCATGCTCTACATTATTCCTTTGAGACAGTTTCTCAGTGAATCTGGAACTGGGTTGGTGGCCAACAAACAGAAGCTATCCTCCTGTCTCCACACTCCCCAGCATCTCCAATGGTCCTAGACTTAGAATGTGTATGATGCCACATCCATGGACCCTGGGGATTTGAACTGAGGCCCTGATCTTTGTATAGAAAATATTTTCATCCACTGAGTCATTTCCCCAACCATTTTCTTTTTGACCTATAAGTAAATCCACTATGAGCATTCATATTCATATATATATATATATATATATATATGTGTGTGTGTGTGTGTGTGTGTGTGTGCGCGCGTGCGCGCGCGCACACACACACACATATGCTACACCAGGGAAAGAAATCCAAGTCATACAGGAATACTATACTTGACTTTCTGAGGGTCTATCATGGCTGCCCCATTTCCATCAGCAATGTCCCAGGACCACAGCTTCTATGTGTCCTCTCTGACTTCTGCCATCTGGTCTTCAGCATGGGGGCTGTGAAGTGGCACCTCTCTGGGTTTTTGATTGACATTTCCTTAAAGACTATGGATTGGAGGAGCTTTTTATGTGCTGGCTGACTATTGTACATTCTCTCTTAAGAAATGCCTACTCAAATCTTTTACCCATGTTTTGATGGGTGAGTGATCTTTTTGTTATTGATTTGAGACTGTGCTTTCAGATTGTTAATCGAATGTCTCATTTGTAACTATTTTTCTGTCATTCTGTAGATTGTCTTTTCACTTTCTTGATAGTATTTTTTGATTTTTAGAAAATTGATATTTTTAAACATTTGTTTTTCAATTAGCTGTATTTTTGTCAGTGTGTGTGCACATGTGAGGGGGTGACCATGGTGTCCAGAAGAGAACATGGGATGGGACCCTCATTCATCATGAATTTCAGATGGTTGTGAGCTGCCTGATGTGACTGCTGAGAGCTGAACAAAGGCCCTCTGTAAGAACAGCTTGTGCTTTTAGCCATTCAGTCATTTCTTTAACCCATGGTTAGTATTTTCTTTCCTGTTTTTTTTTTCAGTTTCTCCTTGTAGCTGTGACTGCCCTGGATTTAAGGCATGTGCCACAACCGTCCAGCTGGTTAGTATTTTAGTTAAATTTAAAGTACATGTATTTCTGTGTTTACCTTTATTAATGCTGTATACTAAATAAACCTGTGCTTAATTTAGACAAAATTTTTAATCTATATCGACATCTAAGAATTTTCTAGTTCCATATCTTGCAGTATGGACCTTTGAGTCATTTTAACACATTGGATGTAAAAAGAAAAACAAGGGTACATATTCTCTATTGTATAGATACCAATTTTCTCAGTGCTATTTGTTGAAAAAATCATAGAATGATCTTTTGAATGGTATTGATGCCTTTGTTAAAGTTCAGTTGACCAGGGATAGATGGGTTCATCTCTTTTTATGTATTTTATTTTATTTCATCAACCCATGCACCTGCTCCTTTGCCAGTAATGATCATACAACTACAACTTTGCAGTAAGTTCTGGAATGAGGACATGAGAGCCCTGAGAGCTGGGATATCCTTACTCAGGCTCTTTGTGCAGGTGTGTCAGAAACAGATTAGGACCTCAGTAAGGAGACCCAGCGTAGAAGCCCTGCTTCACTGAAGAGAGAGGGGGAGGAAAGGGAGGGAGAGAGAGATATCTAGAGAAGTGTGGTGTGGTGTTGGTGGTGGTGATGGTGTGTGTGTGTGTGTGTGTGTGTGTGTGTGTGTGTGTGTAGGGTAGCATCTTCCTGTCCACTGAACGCAAACATGGAGAACAGAAAGTTCCTTTCTGCATCTGAGACATGAATAATCTGTTGGTACCACAGCTCCTGTCTCAGCCTCCTCACACTTAAGCCTCTGCTCTCCCCTTGGTGGGTTTTTGGATTCTTAGCCTTGGACTTAGATTTACAGGCTAGAGGGAGTGAACAACAGCGTAAGTAGCCCCGGGGAGTAAAAGTGGCTTTGACTAAAAATTCTCATAGCAGCTAGAATTTAGGTAACTCAATTAACTTCCTGAATAGATGTGTCTTCCATGGCTAACTAAGGATTACCATGTCACATGTGTTTGCTTTGCGGTTATAGTCAAATAAAATATTTAAAGCCCTCCTGCCTTCCAGGGAGCAGACACCACATAAATAATTCGTGTAAAATTATCAGAATTAAAACTATAGTGATTAAGTGTTCTGTGTTTTTATATACCAGAAATTTCTTCTGGAAGAGATACCGGATGACGTAAAGTCCCACCAATACGAGACTATGTGACATTGAAATTGTAGGCACAGCACAAAAGACAGTTCAGGGGAGAGCAACACTTTGGGGGAAAACATGCTGTGTGTGCATAAAGAACACATCTGTGAGTCCCACATCAGTGAAGAAGGGCAAAGAGTCCAATGGGAAATTGGCAAACGCTGTGAACCTGCAAGTCGCATTATGCCAACACAAACATCCACACTCAAGGATGCTTGGCATTACAGGAACTGAAGACAGCCGAGCAAAGGTCGGCTAACCATCTAAGTGACAGTAAAGTAGTCAACAATGCCAGTTATTCTTGTAGGATAACGATGGGAAGGAGAGACATGTTAACAAGTTTGTATGTAATTGAAAGATTTAAAATATAATTGTATGACTCCCCCTTCCTTTTCCTACCTCCAAATCCTCTCATGCTCCCCTTCATAGCCATGTCCCCTTTATCTTCATTGTTATGTGTATGTATCATTTTATTGGCAAGTAGAGAGAAATTTTTTCTTAATTTATATTCCCTTAATTTTCTTCTCTTATTGCTTGCTCTAGCTAGTGCTCCTGGCACTGTATTAAAAAGGAGTAGGGATAGTTAACAGTGCCGTCTTCTTGGTTTTAATGGAGTTGCTTTAAGTTTCTCTCCATTTAGGATGCTGTTGGCTATGGATGCGTCATGCGTAGCTCTTATTATATGGAGTTCTGATCCCTCCAGTCCTACTCTCACTGTGACTTTTATTATGAAAGCATATTGGATTTTGTCAAAGTCATTTTCTACACTTACTGAAATGATCCTGTAATGCCTGCCTCTAAGTCCATTTATATGATGTATTACATTTAGTGCCTTGTTTATGTTGCACCTGCCTCAATAGGATAACACTCATTGATTTTTGTTGGTTAATCCATTCAGCCAGTCTGTGTCTTCTTATTAGAGAATTGAGGCTATTATTACATAAAATTATTATCGAAAGGTGTGTATTGATTGCAGGCATGGTTGTAATTGCTGTTTTTTTCTGTTTTTATTCTTAGGCATACTTTGTTTTCGGCAATTATAACTTCATAACAGCCTCTTGGCTCTGTTTATTGCTCTATTCAGTCCAAAGTATTGCTTCCCATGCTCTGTTTAGAGTTGGTCTACCGGTTATGAATTTTTAAAGCTTGTTTGGATAGGTCAAGGTTTTTGTTCCCTTCACCCTTGGCAGAGAGTTTTGCTGGGTATATTAGTCTAGGCTGGACATTATAGTTTTTTAGGACTGGGAATGCATTGAGCCAAGATAGTCTGACATTCAAAGTTTCCATTGAAACATAATCTCTTTTCCTCAAGGATTGCCTTTTATATTGTGTTTTTCTCTTGCAGGTGTCAATACTCTTTCCTTGCTGTGTGTATTTAGTGTTTTAACTATGATACACCATGGGAGTTTTTTTTTTTTTCCTGTGGGGACTTTCTTTTCTGATCTTGTCTATTTGATGTGCTGTGTACTTCTTGTGTCTGTGTGCATGTGTCTTTCCTTAGTTTGAAGATGTTTTCTTCCAGGATCTTGTTGAAGATCTAGCCTATAATTGATTCTTCTTCCCTATGCATGCTTATAACTTGGCATTTGTCCCTTTTGTGGTACCCCGTAGTTCCTGTGTGTTACTGTTCTGTTGTTTGCTATTTCCATGTTCTTTGCCTGTGTGATTTAATTCTTCTACTTTTTTTTTTTTTTACAATCTGTCTTCTACTTGAGCCATTCTTTATAACTTAATTCTTTGTAGCATTTTTCCTTGAGTCTCCTATTCAAGTTAGGTTATTGAATTTTTAATTTCATCTTCAGTTCAGCTTGAGTTCTTCTCAACAATTCTGTCTCTTTATTGAAATTAGTTTTCAAATCTTGTACTTCCTTCATAATTTCCTTCAGCCTTATGTTTGTATGATCTTGGGCATTGCTCGGGCATTTCTTCTCTTCAAGGTCTTTGAGCTGTTTATGTTTTCTTTCAGTTCCTTGAAGTTTATTATTATTTTTTTAAAGTCACTGTCTTGGAATTCATCTAGGTAATTCTCATTGGAACACATTTCTGTGGGACTGGCAGATTCGGGCACATGTTGGGGTGGGTGGGGATAGGTACTGCCTTATTCTGTCACATGATTTGTATTTTTGCAATGAGACCTGTGCATCTGGACTTCTTTTGTCACGTATGTCTCTAATGTTGACACAGGGCATAGGCTCTGTTGCTCCAGGTTGGCCCAGAAAGTTGAAAGTCATATGGATGGGATGAAGTCAGATAGAAGACGGGGCCCTGCGCTCTGCACAGTATGTACATCTGGCTGAAGAAACCTGGATAGGACCATAGATGACCAGATTAGGTTTGGGCACTGTATTTGAGACTGAGTCTAAATCTGAGAACTGGGGAGGGTGCATACAGGGTTGGGTTAGGCAGATTCACTGGGTACCAACTTAGTGCAATATGTGTAGGGTTGGGCTGGCCTGGGGTCGGATGTGACATGGATGAAGGATGAAGTCAGGTGGTGGGAGATACAAAAACACCTTGTAGATGGTGTGTAGCATGAATTAGGGTGTCATGGCAGAGCTCATAGAGCCATCAGCAGAGGACACTTATTACAAGTGTCTTTAATCCATAGTGCCATATGTTAAACTTTACAATATTTAACTCTAATTTTGAATTTATCAGTGTGTGTGCATGCATGTGAGTGTGCTTGTGCACACACGTGCCTGTGTGTGGAGTTCAGAGGTCTCCATCTTAGTCTCTAATAAAACCAGGAACTCTATTATTGGCTAGATTTGCTGGCCAGTGAACTCTGGGGATTGGTCTGCCTCTACCTCCCCTGCATTAAGTTTTAAGGTGAACACCACCAGGCAAAATATTTTTGTGGGTGCTGGGGATCCAAACTAAGGCATTCATGCATGTCCAGCATTTTATCTGAGAAGACATTTCTGCATCACCCCAACTCATTTTAAATGAAAACTGTCACTATTCCATGAGGACTTCTGGGCAGTTTATGGCCACTGGGGGTGGGACAGCTAGTTTCTTCAACACTGCTAAGTTGGTCTTGTGCCTTTAAGCATCCCTAACAGACTTCCCTAAGACATGACAACACAGAAAGAGATGAGAATAGAGAGTAGGACTAGTTAGGAAGAGCAAGGGGGTCAGCAGGAGTGGGGATGGGCAAGAGAGGGTCATGGGGTACATTACATATAAAATATAATGCAATCTGTTATTATAATAACTAATAATGAATAATAAAAAAACTTACAAAATTATGAAAAATATTACGACTAAAAGCAAATGTCAACTTGGAGAACAAACCTTACTGTTTTAAAATATACCATTCACTTTGAAGAGAAGATGTGACGTGTCTCTCATTATATGCCTCTTCTTTCCTTTTTTTCCCCATACACATAAGTGACAGGTGACATAGATTCGAGAAGCAGTGGGTAGAATGGCACTTCAAAATCAAATGATCAGAAGGAGGTTAAGAACATAAGACGAGAGAAATCCCAGAGCCATGGCTGCTCTGAGCCCACTATGGACGGTGGCCTGATTCCAGTCCCTAACGGGAACTGACACCGCAGTGTTTCTCTGCAAAAAGGAGGGAGGGTGTCAGCCTGAAATGAAAGTGTTGGATAAGGTCCCTTTGTTACTAGACAGAAATGGATAAGTTGAAGGTATTGTCAGAGCCAAAGGCCTGGGGGAGTCAACAAAGGACACAAACTAGTGCCCAGGAGTGTTTCAAAGCTGTCTACTGCTATTCTTGACTGAAGCAAAGCCCTGATATCACGGAGGAGGCAAGGACTCTAGACCAAAGGATGCTGAGTGTTGTGTGACCCTATCCCCAGGAAGATGTGAGCAAATGTCTATTCACTCCAGATAGGAAACTGATAACAAATTGAAGCATGGGTACCACAAAAGTCCAAGTGAACTAATGAGTTTTATTAGGCTTATTGGAGTATGGGTGAGGGGTTACTTACAAGACCAGAAATTACACAAAGGAAGCTGAATCACCAAAGCTGATGCCAGGATGGGTGATAGCCCATGAGAACCAGAAACCTGGAGAACACTGCACAGCAGCAAGCAGCTTAACTGGTTAGTGAGTGTCCTTTTCTGGTGGCTAAATTGGTTTGAGCCTCTTCTAAGTGGCTCAGCTGATCTTGCACCTTCTAGGAAGCTTTGCTTGTCTTACTCACTCAGCAATTCTTATTGCATATAAAAACTTGGAGAGGAAGGGGACTAGTGAATTCGGTCAGTTTCAGGGACTTCCTGAACCTTATGAATCATTTATTTCCTGAGCTTAAGGAGTTTCCCTACAGATCAGAATGTCCCACCTCTGCTTAGAATACTCTGTTTTTTTGCCTTCCTTTTAACTTCCTGTGTCTTAAAAAGCTTCCCTCCAAGATGGAAGGTTTTGATCTTGGAGGAAACTGCTTACACAACCCTGAGAGATCTGGTAAGTTCTCCAAGACCAGAAGCCACCTGATCAACATCAGATAAAAAAATGAAAGGAATTGAATACTAAGTGGTTGGCTAGGTCATGTTCATTGTAGGAGCCACTTGCTGTTTGGGAAGGCATGCTGATTAATATAACTATCTTCATTTGATAAGGATAATAAAAGAGACAATAGATGGTAAAATATACCAGAAATTACTTCTTGGTCTGTATATCCACAGAAGTGATGGAATTCAAAAAGTCAGAGAAGAAAGGGGAAAACAGGAAAAAAAACACAGAAGGATAGAACTAAACATATCATAACTACAGTAAAGAGAGTCAAACTAGATCAATTAAAAGACATATTACCAAGGTGGGTAAATCCAGCAAACATGATAATCTACTATGTTTAAATATTAATAGTTGATTAATATTTAAATATTAATAAATATTAATAATATCAAAAATATTATTAAAACACTCCTGAAATTAAGTTGAGATGCAAATGAACTGGGGAGCAAATTTAAAATGGAAACAACTTCAATTAGAATGCAGATTCCATTACCACACATAAAGAAGAATGCTACATTGTCACAAAAAGTATAATTCATCTCAAGCTATAAACTGATGAAGTTTGGAGTTCACATTATCAGGGCATAAAAGTATGAAAAGGAAACACTTACAGGTGCACGCACACACACCTTGACAACGCTAAAATAATACCAGGAGACTCAAAATACCACAAGAAAGAGACAGATGGATCAGACAAGAACAATAGCCAACATCTAAGAAAGAACTTTTATTTGCATATGTGTCTTACTTGGTGACTTATTTTTTTTCTTTGTCTTACTTTTTGAGGCAGGGTCTCTTACTGTATCTGGATATCACAGATTCAGCTAGGCTTGCTGGCTATCAAGCCCCAGGGATCCCCCGTCTCTCCCTCCCTCATCTAAGATTTCAGGTATGTATCACCACATCTGGCCTTTTCATGTGGGTGCTGGTAATCCAAACTTAAGTCCTATTGGTTGCCTAACAGGCATTTTACTGACTGAGCCATCTCTGCAAATACCAGTGTAAGAATCTCAAACGATAGCAGCATTATGTCAGTGATTGCACATGTCTGTCCAAATAGGGACACTGTAAGACATTCTGTTAGGATTGCAAAATTCCGTTTTGAAGACTGTTCTGTTTAATGACATTCTGGCTGAGATGAGTTTCAATTCTGAAAGTTTTCTGAGCAGGCAGAAATAAAAATGGGAACTACCTGCAGACACCTCGTCATCTGTGTTCCTGGCTTGCTCACTATGGCAGTCATAATATAATTGAACAGTTTTTATTGTCTTCAGTGGGGGTTTTGGCATTAGAATTTATTTAACTTATAGGAGCAGAGGAGACAGTTTAGACAGTATGCTCTGTCAGTTCAAGGATCCAAATTAGATCCACAGAGTTCCTGTGAAAGACTCAGTATAGTCTGTGCTTGTAATTCCAACACATAGAGGCAGAGAAGATGGGTCCCTGAGATTCAGAAGTTACTTTTACTAAAGACACCACAATCTCAAACATGGGACTATGAGAATCCTAGCTGAATCTGATCTGAAAGCCTCTTTGCTGAAGACAAGTTTTCATAGTGCCAGAAGTTTCTAAATAGCTTCCTCAGCGATGAAGTCAACCAAGCGTCCTACCCAGCTGTGGTGACTCTCTCACACACGACAATGGCCAGCACAGCATGACATCCCTAAGGGTGCGATAGTGACATTTATATCTTGGTGATAATCAACAATTTTCCAATTCTACAGACCTGGAGGAAAATCATACTGGGTACTGGAAACTTAGCCAAGCACTGGTGACTGGCAAGGATGTGAGCACTGGAGTACTGCCTACTGCCAGTTCTCTTAACTACTATAATTCCTAGCACAGTCTAAATATTTATCCTATGCCCACAGGTAAGTGTGACTCACACCGCTCATCAAAGAAGCTTCTCTTCGCAACAGATGGAGACTGTTAAAGAAAACCAAGAGATGTGAAGAACAGGTGATCATGGAGCAGCCAACCACAATGGATACATGCGCAATGCAACTCCTGCTCTGAAAGCTCGTGGAGCACCTCCAGAGGGATGGAAATGCCACAAGAGCCAGGGGAGCAGGAGATTTGTTGTAGGATTTCTGTCTCCTCAAATTAACAGGGAAGCTTCACCCACAATGCCTCAACAATATGGCTGCGTGAACAAAGACAACTCCAGTAGACGGGCAAATATGTAAGGGAAAAAAAATCTCACAAATTCTGTCTGAAGAACTCTAGAGCACTCCCGTCTGCTGAGAGAGGAAGAATTGGTCCCCAGGGATGCACCTTCTTAATGATTATCCAATGTCCTGAACTCACAGACACAAGCAACACTAAATAGATTCAGAAGGTTGTCTTTAAATATTTGTGCACACACACATACACACACACATCTGCACATATGTAACAATAACAATTCAATGAAAAGAGGATATAAGTTGGAAAAACAGCAAGGTGGGTACCTGGGATGGGTTGGAGGGGAAAAGGGAATAGGGAAATGATGTAATTATCTTTTAATTTAAAAAATGAAAATGTAATTAAAAATCTCTTTAAAGGCTCCTCCCCTCAAAAAAACAAACCTCCATATTTAAACACCTCAAAAGCAAGGCATGGACTAAATCACGACATCTTTATAACTGAGAGTATCAAGTAATAATCTGTGGCATGTGGGTAAAACAGGACCCATGAGTATATAATCCTGATTTCATTTGTTATCAGAACACAATGTAAATTAAATGTCAAAGACTCCAAAAACTTAAAACAGTAATGAACACAAAATCCAAGTTAAATTAAATTGGAGATAGCTGAAATTAAGAGAAGAACAAACAAAAGAAGATGCTTTAAAAAATTATAGATTCGTTCTTTTCAAATCGTCTAACAACCAGTTGAGTCTGAGGAAAGCGATTTAGCAAAGAAGAGGGAGAGGGGGAGTACAAGAAAGGAGCACTGTAACTCTCCGGAGCCCTCATCAGAGCGCCAGGGGCAGGCATCTCCATGTAGACAGCGGGGTTGAGCATGGTACAATGTTCATGCCACAGAAATTAATGGGTGCTGCCAGTCAGAACCAGGTTTTCAGAATGAGAAGATGATCTATTACATCTGGAGATGGTGTTACCCACGCTTGGGGTGACTCTCCCTGCCTTACCTAAACTAATCAAGATACTCCCTCCCCAGTGTGTGTCTCCTAGGTGACTCTGGAGTGAGTTAAGATGGCAGTCACTATTAACCATCACATTTATGTGCACTTTATGTATGTACTCTATTATTTTGAACCAGGATTATATATTAGTCTATGATAAATGATAGTACAATACATTATCTAAAAATGTATGCTAATATAGAAACGTCAGCGTGATATCATTACATAGTGGATAAATTATGTTCTAATATGTATTGTATGCAGCATATAGATAACCCCAGTGACATATTGCTCGTATGTTATGTATGCTTCTCCCTTTAAAAGAAGAATTGTCATTTAAAAAAGCTGTTGCTCAATGATGTCACCTTAAACTCAAGGCCATAGGGTCACCAGGCTCAACGTTCATTAACTAAACTGACCACAGGTTCTGAAGATCCGAGATGTCCTCAGTGGGAGGTCTCCCTGCGGAGGTCCTTTGATGAGAGTGGCAGATCATTAATCCTTGTAAATCAATCTCCCCACTTAGTGCTAATGAATTAAGAACCACTTCACAAAGACTGTCCAGTTTCTGGCTAATGAAGTGACAACTGACGTGGCTGGGCCTGCTGTGGAGGAAGGCTCTGTCATACAGCAAATGCATCCTCAGAGAGTCCCTGTCATCTTTAATAAGATGCACCATGGGTGGATTGGTGGATCGTTAGAGAGTCAGCATAATGAGATGCTTTATTCTCTTATGTTTGTGTTTCCCACCTCTCTCCCTGGAACTATAAGTAGAGAAAGTCTAGGGTTTCCCTCCACTTTCTTTATTTGTAGAAACAAGGATATCATCACTTCATGGGCCTCTGGGGAGGTGACAGAAGCAGAGGTCATGTGCATCTGAGCCCTGAAGTCTGGTACACAAAGGCAACATGGTGCAAGATCTCCCTCCAAGGTCCACAAGCATGGCATGATCCTTTAAAGAGAACGAACAGATTTTTGGAGACAGTGCCTGAAGGGTGCCAACCACCGTTTACTTCTGGTACAGCAGAGGCAGGGAACAGCAGACCCCCAGCGCTTGCTGGCCTGTCAGTCCAAGCTTTCACATAGCCCTACTCCTAACACAGCTAACTGTAATAGAGCAAATTGTAAGAGGCATCCACCTACAACACACAGTCCACCCACAAGCAAGAAGCTAACAGGAAGTGACCAAGTAAGACATCTTTGTGACTGGGGCAAAGTTGACCCTCTGCCACAGCAAAGTTGCCAAGTTCCCTGCCAGGTTGACAGTGGGATTCAATAGAGCAGACAGTCAAGGAGAGCAGCCGAGAAGTGTAAAGCAGAGATGGACAGACGGAGGCAGTGTGTAAAGGGTGGGTGGTCACCTCCTGCATTGGACAGTGCACCCTGGAGTGTACAGCCTCCAGCAGAGTTCACAACTCTCGCTTCAGCCTTTCTCGCATTTTGGCCTGGACCCACAAAAACCCCTAGATAAGGACGTTTCTCTCTCTCTCTCTCTCTCTCTCTCTCTTTCTCTCTCTCTCTCTCTCTCTCTCTCTCTCTCTCTCTCTCTCTCTCTCTCTCTCTCTCTCTCTCTCTCTCTCTCTCTCTGTCCCTGTCCCTCTCTTCTTTCTCTCCTTACCTTAATGTCTCACTTTTCTGTAATTCGTCTTATGTAGTGATGAGCTGCGGGCTGAGTTCCCGCCGCCCTGCTCCTGATCGCTTGTCTCTACTTTGCATACTACATGGCGAGCCCACGTCTTGAACCTTCACTAGGACAAGACAGCAAACTTAGGTCTACTATCCCAGGTTGATCTTTGGCGACTGTGAATGGCCATCATCCTAGGTCCTTGAATCACACACAACTGTACTGCCAAAGGTTCTGTCACACTCAAAATCGATGTGAAAAAGGAAGTGAAATAATCTTGACCAGAATTCCCAGGGGCAGGGAGAGGCCAGCAGGATGTGGAGGCAACATGCTCAAAACACAGTATATGCATTTCTGAAAATGGATGCCTGTCACCTTGAATAATGCGTAACTACTGCATTATAGTAAAGGAAGGAGGGGCTATAATTAAACAGAGATATGTGTTTACAAAATGGAGCAGTGATCCCTACGGAACCATAGGGAAGTCAGACACTCACTGGAAAAAAAAAAAAAAAAAAAAAAAAAAAAGGAGTCAGGATAGCTCCAGAGAACACAGCACACAGGGCTGAGCTCTGTCTCCACCCAGGCCCTGGCCGCTCATGCCATGTTTCCCATGATTTGATCCCACACAGCGACATGTATGCTCTTTTTCAAGAGTGTAATTAGCTGAAGAAGCTGATTATGGGGAAGGAGAGTACCAGGTATTAGGATGTGGTGCTTTGACCCCCTGGTCTGTGACAGAGCCGCTGCTTGTACAGATTCCATGGCTCTCAAGCAAATCCCATTCTTTCCACAGCACACAGATCCAAAGCATGCCCGGACCTCTCTGGGCAGACCATTCCTGTGAAGAAGATATCGGGGTCAGGATGCACGCTGCACGTCACAGCAGACAAAACATTGGGTTGGAAGGGGCAGCTCTGAACACTGGATAAGATTTCTTGCAGTTGTGAGAGGCTAGGGTTCCATTTCATGCAGACAAGCTCATGGGGCAGCTTGGTTACTATGTCCCCACTGACAAGTCCCGCGATCTATTCAGATCAGCCCAACCCTTCAACTCTGAGTGGCAAATGGGAGATCTTCTGCCATGCTCAGAAATGGGGAGTGTGTGGTTGTAGAAATCACCAGGAAACACTAGACGACACTGACTCGAGGTGCCTCTGATCCCCGAGGCCATGGTGATCGGAGGATTTGAGCTTTGAATTCAGAACAAAAGCATCCAGCTGCTGAGTCACCTCTGACAAACCCATTCATCTCTCTGAGGTCTTTCCCCTTTACAGAGCGGGCATGGGTAACAACTGGAGTTTGCAGGATCATTGCAAAATTAGATAAGGAAAAGTGTGTAATTATTCCGTATATCCCACCAAAGTTGACCTAGCGCTCACATCGGTTTGGCGATTATTTCGTGATTTATTCATTTCCAGCTATTTCCCGCTCTCATCTTTATTTCTTACACTCTCAGAATCTAATCACCCCATTGCTTTAAGCTTATTGTCTCGCATGAGGTAATAAAGCAATCTCTGACTCACTCCTTTCCATCGCGTTCTGAGTCTTTGCTCCGTCCCACACAGAGACGACAAACTGCGAAACAGCTGGGCATATATGCGCTCCAGCTGTACAAGGCCAGTGTGGGAAGCCATCCTCTATCCGAGCACACTTAAGGGGAACATTCGGGTGATAGATTTGAGTGTTGATAATTGATATTCTCCTATGTATTCCCATTCATCCACTCAATGACACTTCGGTTATACAGCAGAATCAAAAAGCTTTATGTGAGAAAAGAATTTATATATATGACTTATTACCCTGTCTGTTTGAAGGAGAGTCGAGGCAGTTAAATGCAATTTTTACTGCCACGTTGAGAAGAAAATAAACAAAACAGACTAACACGTCCTGCCAGGCAGAATGAACGGAGCTTTGCTCCCCATCTAGATCTCGAAGGGCTCAAGGAAAATGAAATGCGGGCGGAGATGACTGTGGAGTGAGAGAAGGCACTTGGAATAGAATCATGGGGATTTGATAGGGTATTATTCCCAGCTAGAAGAAAAGTTTGAGGTGCACCCTCAGACCTGTGTTATCCAAGCAGGCATGTCCCTTTCTTCTGCTGGGAGGACCCCACTTTTCCTTCTGCAGCCTCTCTTTCTCCCTCTCTGTATACTATGGTTGGAATTGATCCCATTCACAATATTAGACTTCAGACTTTGCTCAGTTGGTTAAGGTGCCATACTGTTCAGCTATGGAAATTATGTCCCAGATGGCTACATGGCCCGGTGGTCATTGTGGGAGCCTTACCCGGGGCCTGGCTACATTGGCGAGTGGGTTTTCTCATTTGCTGGGGTTGGTAGATTAGGGAAGCATACTGTCAGCAGCCATTTTTTTAACCCTCAAAAGAAATCACTGATTCAAAAGCACTCAGAGCAGAGGAAGCAAAGAGATGAAAAAGTACAGATTGCTGGGTCTAGGGAAAGAGCTCAGTGGATAAGAGGTTTACCATTCAGTCATGAGGACTTCAGTTTAAAGTCCAGCACTCATGTAAAAAGTCAAGAATGGCTGGCTGTCCATGCCTGTAACCCCAACATGGTGGGAGGTGGAGACAGCTGATCCCCAGTTTACTAAATAAGAGGGCATCTAAGGAATAAGCCAGAGTGACCGAGGAGAATACCTTATATACCCATCTGGTCCCTGTGAGTGCATGGGAATGAGCATAAGCCTATATGTGTATGTGCACTGCAGACACATACATAACAAACACACATGCACGCGCATGCGCGTGCACACACACACACACATACACACAATTAAATAAAATTAGATGTAGACTCCTAATATCATTTGAGAACCTAGATCTGAGTGAATCTTGAGCTAATGATGTTTCAGATGACACAGTTCTGTAGACACGTAAGCTAACCCAGGTTGAGTTGTGATTATTTTGAAGGAGTTATTTATTTTATGAGTATGTAGTCTTTTGCCTACATATATGTATTTGCATCATATATGTGTGCAGTGTCCACAGAGGCCAGAAGAGGGCACTGGATTCCCTGGAACTGGAATTGCAGATGACTATGACTCCCCCTGCCCTCCCCCGAAGGTACTAGAAATAGAGCTGGGTCCTCTGGAAGAGCAACAAATGCTCTCAACAGCTGACCCACCTCTCCAATTCCTAAGCTGGAATCTTACTATACATTTAGAACAGTAAAATTTTAATTCAGCCATGATGGGTAGGTAGCCATTAGATTTGTATGTGCCCGAGAAAGTTATAGGATAGCAAAGGAGGGATAGGGAGAGACGGGAACATACAGAACCAGCTGGAGAAGCACAAAGCATCACGGTTAGGTGCAGTCAGGAGAGGGAAGGGACAGTGAGAGAATGGAAACAGGAGTGGGGTTAGATTCTGGAAAGCCTTCGTTCCTACACCGCAAGTCTTTAGCTTGGAGAAGAAGGAATTCTAGGGCTTTCTAAAGGCATACTTGTTCCGTGCCGAGCTGTGCTTTAGAGGGAGGAAGCAGGCAGATGTAGAGGACGAGGTATAAGGAAATAATTACAGCAAAGAGGGCTGTGTGATAGACACGTAATTAACACTCTTGCCAAGTGTCTCCTCTTTTTCAGAATGGGGAATGCACTCCTGCTTCCTTCCTGACAGAAATTTGTGTGCTGTGAGTGGATTCATTCTCGTGCAGCTTTCGTTGCTTTAGTATCTTTCTTGGTCCCTGGGAAAGCTGAAGGTGTCATTTCACATCCAGGCATATATATTCTCTCGCAGTAATTATAGATAAAATAAATCTTCATTGAAATCATCTTCAACTCAAAATTCTTCAAACTATCATCATTAGTTTAGACTAAAGTGAAGCAAAAGATTTAACTGATCACAAACGGTTGCATGTAGACTGTTTTTAATGATAATGCCTATTTCTCAGTAACCTTTTCAGCATTTTTTGTCTTGATTATCCAAAAATACCATGTGATGGTTAGTTTAACAGTCACCTTAACACAACCTAGAATCGTCAGGGAAGAGCATACTAATCAAAAATTATCTAGATCATGTTGGCTTTGGGCATGTCTGTGGAGCATGATCTTGATTGCTAATTGATATAGGGAGACCCAACCCACTATGGGCAGCACCATTCCCTGGGATGAGGATCCTGAACAGTAGGAGAGAGGAGAAAGCTAGCTGGAGCAAGCAAGCAAGTAGGCCTGCATGCGTTTGTTTTGGTTTGCTCTTGACCACTGGGTGTGAACAGCTTCTTAAGTTCTGTCCTTGACTTCCCCTCAATGATGGACTGTAATACATATTGTAAACCTAATAACCTCTTCCTCTTCTAACCTACTTTTGTCAGGGCATTTTATCATAGTAAAAAGAATAAAACTAGAACATGTCAAGTAATTATCAAAATATCAACCAACTGCAGCCCAAGAAGTTAAGTAAGTGTGGATAGAGGACACACTCATTACAGAGCAGGCTTTGCAATTAATCTCTTTCCCTGTATGTCTTTCTAAGATTGGGAGAGAATTTTCCTAAGACATTATTGGGGCTGGAGAGATGGCTGGCTAAACAGTTAAAAACAAGTACTGCTCTTGCAGAGGATCTGAATTCTGTTTCCAGTACCCGTGTCTGGTGGCTCACAAGTGCTTCCAATTCCCGCTTTAGGCTATTGGAAATCCTCTTCTGGCCTCTGCAGGCACCTGAACCCACTTAAACATACCCTCCCTCCTATACATACTTAAAAATAGAATAAATCTTTCTAAAAAGGCATTTGGAGTTTTCCTAAGAATTGTGATACTTAAAATTGGAATACCAGAAAAGGATAAATTTCCCTTAGGACATTAATTGGGATTAAACATCATGGCAGATTTTGACAATGAACCTTTGTTCTGTCACACAGTACTCAGCATGCTTGAGAGCTGAGGTAAAATTCATAAAGTGTTAGTAAATATGGGAAAGTGGATCTGATAGGGCCGGGAACTATGTTTAATATGCAATCGTGTACTCCCAAGAGCTTAGAATTGAGCATTCCCCCTACAGCACCAAAGAAAGCATCCATGCTAGTTGTTATGACAGATGTCAGTAGCAACTTCAGCATCCCTATTTAATGGTGTGATCCAGAGCTATCTATAGTGTTGACAGATTAATGTTCATATAAAAGTCTATTGTATCCTGGGTCTTAGTTTGGTTTTTTTTTTTAGACCAGACAACACCCTTCTCACATACACATTCATGTTGTCTTTTGTACTTAGGTACTACTGATGCTGAATGCCCTTCTGTATGCTGTAAATATGTTTTATTACCATTGGTCAATAAAGAAGCTGCTTTAGCCTATGGCAGGGCAGAATATAGCTAGGCAGAAAAGACAGGCTGAATACAGGGAAAAAGAAGACAGAGTCTAGGAGAAGCCAGCAGCTGCTGGAGGAGAAAAGTGTGAAGTAAAAAGCCATAAGCCTTGTGGTAAAATATAAAATAATAGAGATGGGTTAGTTTAAGTTGTTAGAGCTAGTTATTAATAAGCCTGAGCTAATAGACAAAACAGTGTGTAATTAATATTAAACCTCTGAGTGGTTATTGTAAAGGCAGCTGTGGGACCAGGTGTGATGGGAAACCTCCACTTACACAATACACAGTGGCTAAGTATTTAATGATAGATGAATGCATATTATAATAGAGATGCCTTCAAGTCAGAGCCAATGAAACCTAAATGGAAATATCAGATATAAAACACAACATGAGGGAAACATATCATAGTTATACACAGGTGGCATCGCTCTGCATTCTGAACCTCTCTGGGTTACATTTTTAAAGGTTTAAGCAATTTATTCCAAACCGTAAAGTTTTGTGATTCTGTATCCTCAGATAAGTGTCCCTGGTATGTGGCAGCATCGTTAAAGACTTCTGCTGACTCAGAGGGACTTGGGAATTGCTTTCATATGGCGGGGGGTTGTCCTCGAATTTTTTGCAAATGTATATAAATTCCTTACCTAAATGCTGGACAAGGCCAAAGTGACCTTGTATTGGAGATTGGACCCTAGTCAAGACAGGTCCCGAGGAAGGTTTTGGGCAGCTTGAAAAGTAGTCATGAAAAGCTCACAGAAACATGGAAGACCTAGGGAAGAGATCGGGTTGCCATGGAGTTCTTTCTCAGGAACAGGTGAGGGCAGTACAAATGACCACTTCTGGAGCTGACAGAGAAGACCAGATTCTTTCATTCAGTCTTCGACTTGGCTGCTCCCTCTGTGCCCTGACAATCAAACAAAACCAGCATTGCAGTGTAGAAATGTAAAAACTGCGTTTTAAAATGGCTATCACTGTGGCTGGCACAAAGAAGATCCTTCACTAATCTCTGCCCTCATTCTACTCATCAAACAGCCAGGATGCTCTGCCCAGGTGTCAGGCAGTGATACCTCCCATAGCCTGGTGTGTATCACATTTTCCCCCACACAGCAACTTTGTGCTTTAGACAAATTGAGATGCTTTTACAGAAATACAGTGATGTTTCAGCGATATCCTAATTACTGACTCCAAAGGGCACTTGAGTGGCCTTTCTAATTGAGATAGAACCAGAGAGAAACCATTAAGTCTTACCCTGTAAAGTGTCCTCACGTTCCTCATCACTCACATCCCATATTATTATTATCTTTAAGGAGCCCTGGGACCTCTGTCAGTGGAGAGAGTTCCACACAAATAAATAATGTAATCTGTGTAGGGTTGCTCACGCCCGCGATGCCCGTAGGAGGATGAGAAGGGAAAAGAATTCAAGGCCAGACTGGGATACAGGTTGAGTTTCAGGCCAGTTTGGGGTATATGGCTAGACCTTGTCTCAAACTAAATAAGTATACAAACAACAAACAAACAAACAAATAAAGGCAGGGATATGGGTCAGTCATTAAAGTACTGAATTTGCAGGCACAAGGACCTAGGTTCAGTCTCCAGTACTGATGATAAAGAAAAAGCTTTGGGTGGTTACACACATCTGTGCTCTCAGTGCTGAGAAGTCTGAGACAGGTTGATGCTTGGGGCTCATTAAGCAACCAGACTAGGCTAACAGATGAGCCCCAGGGTAGGAAGAGCTCTATGGAATACTACACACGTTTGAGCAGGCTTAAACCTGTTCTGGCTAATGAACAGCCGTATTTTTGTTTGTTTGTTTGTTTTTTGTAAATCATAAACTCTTCACAGAAACCTAGAGTTTATCCTTTTATAGTTGATGGCATGCCTAAGCACGATACATGGCGTGGAGGGAGGGGCTGGGACTTACTGTGGATCCCTCACTTGAAAGACCTCACTACGCTCTAAGTTGATGATCCTAAGTGTGGTGTTTGGAGCAGCAGCATCAGAGCAGCTGTGAAAAGTGCAGATTCCTAGCCCCACCCCTCAGATACTGGATGATCCTGAGGGGTCCTAAACAGTAACTCCCAACCCCTCCCTCCATGCAATGTAGCTGGAACAGGTTTAAACCTGCTCAAACGTGTGTAGTATTTCATAGAGCTTTACAAAAATCTCTAGCTCTAGACAGCAATGTGCATGTGTGTCACCTTTGCTTTTCAAAATGTCATCTACTAATTTTTTATAGAAACCAAATGACTATTTATTACATCTCAACAGATATTAAAGATTATCCCAAACCAGGCTTTAAAACACAAATCCATGCCATCCAGTTTTTGCTGTATGTTTCTCTCTATGGATCTATTAATTGATGAGTTATGGATTCACGATTCTGCCTGTTCTCTTCCCCCATCTCTCTTTCTCCTGGCCACTATGAAGTCAGCAGCCTCTCTGTTGCATGCTCCCACTGCTGTGATGTTCTGGCCATCCTTGGACTCAAAGTAACAAAGCCGGGTAACCAAGGACCAAATCCTTTGAAACTGTGAGCCTTAAACTGTCTCTCAGTTGTCTGTCACAGACAGGAAGCTCATACACATACATCCAATGAAAGGGTTACCTTTAGTGTTTGCCCTGCTCGTATGACACACGTGTGTCAGTCTGATGTGTAGCAGTGACTGTCCTGAGAAGCCGAATATATGTGTCTCTGTGTTAAAGACTCAATTTCAAAGTGACAGCCATAAGAAAAAATGTTGGTTATTACTCAGCTGCTGTCTTCTTCCTCTCAACTCCAAACACATTTATTGTGGATAGACACGTGTTCTAGCAGAATCATTCTGAAGTATTAGATAATGTGATTTTATCATTGATGGATTTAATCTATTTTATATTATATCTGATTTTATGAAAGTACTAGTCACAGCAGAGTGGAACATTTGTAAATTTCTTGGGCTTATGAAGGTTGAAATCAGGATGAATGAATGATGATGTCCTAGTGTCTATTTGCTTTCTCTCTAATGATCTTTCTGGATTATGAAAGTTGTAGAGCCAGCGATCTGACAGCTTGGTCAAGAGCGTCTCCCTGGTGTGATTGGGTCATTGTCTCCTTGTGCCCTCCCCCCAACAACTTGTTAAGTGTTGTTTTGACTGACTCTGGACAAGAGCACACCCTAGATAAGACACCGGTAACAAGAGACAGCTGGGTGCTGGAAGGACTCATGGGCAGTGGCAGAGCAAGCTGGGTGGAGAACATGGAATCATCTTGACAAAACCAGACCACTCTGAAAAGCCAGAATAGCTACGACACGGTACACATGAAAGGACATTGAGGGCCAGTAGGAGGAGGAGACAAAGCACAAGCTTTTGGCAGGCTCCATCTTGTGGCAGGGAATGGATGGATGTATAGCCCAGAAAGCATTTAGAGCTGATGGGAGAAAGGTCAGAATGACACAAGCCACCTGGCCAGACACAGGCATTGGTCACATTCTTTGGGCCTCACAGGTTCTGATCAGACATGGAAATTACTTTGAGAGCAACCTAAGCCTTCTTGGGAGCTTTAGGGAAAGAGCAATGTAATTGAGTCTGCATTATAAAACAATACCTCCGACTGCAGCTAAGAGAATGGCCTTTGGGTATTCAAAGAATATTTGTTTAATAAATAAATGTCCAAATGCGTTTTCATGTAAATGAATATATCTGTGAATTCAACCATGCAGAGACTCCAGCGGGCTTCAAGACTGCGCAGCCCACACACCATGCACACTTCCGTTTCTGCCTCAGCGCCGTCCCTGCCTAACCTTCAGGTTCCTCAAGGATGACAATATGGACGTGAAGCTTTCCTTCAGCCCTGAATAATTCAACAATTTTGCCAAGGCTGCCCTGCTGCCAGCACTCTTTGGCTGCAAGCAGCTGGAGAGAGCAGGCGGCGGCTCTGCTCTGTTGATCAGCTTTGGCTTGGCATTTGTCTGCAGCTGGAGCCCTTTCTATAAGATCACTCAGCATCTATAAGTTGACTCATTTCCATGCTGATTGCAAAGCTGGAAGTGTACACACTTGTCATTCTTATTCTTGGCCCAAATGCGTGCCGGCAGTAGCTCTGACGACGACGGAGGCCTTGACACCACTTGGGAGTTATTGTCTCACGTGCTATTGATATGAGTGGGATTTGGAAGATACACAATTTGATAATCAGACCCCATCTGCACAGTAATCACGAGCTACATTATGGAGAAAAAGCGAGAAAATGTTGGAGATGTAACTGTCTTATTTTCGACTTCCTTTACCCTAGCGAAGACTGTGCTAAGAGATGTTGATATGCAAAACAACTTTGTATTTTTTTTTAATATAATGAGCATCTCAGCAGTTTAGCATTTATCTAAATACAGCAAGTGGCAGGCTATGAAACAAAATGCTCCCCTGTCCATGATCTCATTTGTAAATGAGTTCTAAGAGTCACATGCTGGGGAAAGATATTTAAGCTACAGGGAAGCACCTGACCTTGAGACAGTCATCCTGTATTCTGCCCACTCACCCTCAGGAAGATGGTATGGTCAAGAGCAAACTGGCAGGTGGACACACCACCTCACCTCTGTTTTCTCAACTCTCAATTGGGAATAACATCTTGACAACAAGGCTATGGGTAAGATACATTCTGTATCATTCTTGTTGCACAAGACTGAGGACCCGAGTTTGGGTCCCCAGCACCCATGTTAAAAGTGGACATGGTGGTACATATCTGTAACTAGAGGGACAGAAATAGGAGAAGCATTCTTAGATCTTCATTGGTTACCTGGTCTACCGGAATCAGTGAGCTATGGGTGCAGTGAGAGGCCCTGCCTCAAAAACTTAAGGTGGAGAGCCATCTAGGAAGATTACCAGTGCTGACTGCTAGCTTTCATAAGATCTCATATGTGAGCATAGACACCTCCACTAGAGGCTCACCCACACGCTTGAGCTCATACACACACAATCATTAGCAAACACAAAGTTGGGGGGAACATTCATCCATGCATGCTGCATTTGGAACAGAGCCTGGAGCACATCAGGAGCCCAGAAGGACTAAGATGTGCCGCATAGTGCTTCACTCCACTCCAAAGCCAGACTCTCCCACAGTTTTTGGCGAAACACACCAGTTATCTGCTACAAACCTTTAACTTCTATTTTCGTTTACTTAAAAGGGCATCATGGGTATACCAGGTAGCATTTTTTTTTTCTATTCAAAGCTGAATCAACACCTGCCTAGCATGTGTAAGAACCTGGGTTCCATGTCCAGCACTTCACATCAGGGAGGATTCTCCAGAGTTCATGTTCTTGTCCACAGTGAGATCTGCATCATTAACACGTACAGAGTTGAATTTTATGGACAGGCTGTCATCTATTTAACCATTAAATCAATGATCATTTTGACTGCCTCTGGCTTTGTGCTGTTTACACAGCATCCTAGAACTTAATTGTCAGTCTTTGGGCGCTTGTAAGCATTTCTGTGCTGATTGGGTTCCGGGAAGGACCTCTGTACCATCTCAGAATCTATTGGAAGGAAACAGTCTTTGAGCTCTGCTGTCCACAAAGGACTCAGAGAAAAGTGGAAATGGGTACTTAGGTCAGTCTTCCAACACTCAATCAAAAGTGCTTTCCATGGATTGACATAAACGTGAATGAAGACATGTCTAGTACCCAACAGTTGGAAGCCAGGGAAGCCTTTCGTGTGGGACTCCGAACTGTTTACTAACTGTAGCTTCAGAAGGACCTGTTAAGGTCGATTGTAAATGGAATACTCATAGTCAACCAATCCTGATCTTCATCCAGTCTTGTCAAAGACTCCCCCTCCCCCGCCTCAAACCCAGGGCTTACCGAGAACTCAGGTAAGTGAAATCAAATCTCAAGTTAGTTAGTTCATGGTCTCATAGATAAGAAATGAGTGGAATAATAAAGATACAAAGTGGATTGATTACTCTAGAAAATTTCCCCTATCGATCATTGAAGACTTTAAAAGATTATTTTTAAATTCCAAAATCAGCTCCCTTTACCCTTACTCTAGGAAGAACCACAACCCCATGTCCCTAGATTAAAGTATCATGGACACTGAGCCCATGACCATCATTTGAACCTCTGAATACAATCAAAAAATGACCATTGACTCATGAATAGACAGCATTTCATACCCAACCTAAGAGTCTTAGCTTTTATCCTTTAATTTATAAACGAAGATTACAAAGGACAAAAACCATTGAGATTAAGTGTGTAGATGAAATGGTCTCCCAGGTGACAGTTTCAACCTTATATCATATCCCAGGAATATATATTTGGGTGCATGAAAATATCATGGAATACTTTACTGCAGGTGTGAGATAAACAAAATACATCCAGGAGTGAATATCCCTAGGTCTCTGTCAAGCTTTTGAAGTTTGGCTATTCTGCCATTGATGTCATACTATGGTTTTAAACCAATGCCAGTGGAACAAGTAAAATTGTATCTTTTTTTTTTGGCCTTTGTAATTATTTAAATCCACAATCAGGTGAAAGGTTAAAAGCATTCTCCTCAGCACCAAAACTCTAGAATGAGTTAGATAATTTTTCTGTACTCATTAAACCAAATACTAGACTTTGGTGACCACTGTAATAAACCTCTGATTATTATCAAATGGCTGCGATGCTCTTGCTCTCCTGCTCATAACAATTTCAGGTACGAACTTGATGACTAGCGCTCTTCCAGTGTGCGAGTTTTCAAGAAGTTGCTGCTATGAAGCACCTGTTCTCTTTTCCAAACGGAGATGATGGAAGGGAGAGGGCGATGGTGAGCAGGTCCCACTCCCTGCATCGTCAGCAACTAAACTATAGAAGAAGTGTCAGCGGTGAAGAGGCCGCCTGCTGGACCTCTGTCGGCGACAATGTGAAACCTCCTGAAATCCCACAAGCTTCTTCAAGGACTAAAAAGAGAAAAAAATAAAACCAATCAGTTTGATTGGCTCAGTGACAATGAGTAAGAAAACAGCACTTTGGGTTTCTGTGTATGGGAATATGGCTGCCAGAATTTATTTGAATTGTGCAGGGTCCCCAGAACTTGGCAGACTGAAAAGATATAGGTGCTGTCGTACCAGCAGAGAAAATATCTCTTGAATTACGCCCAGATTTCTTTTTTTTTTATTTCTCAATGGACCATGAAGCCTAACTGCATAATAACAGCTTGCATTTCCATAGTTTGATTTTTCTGCTTCAGTGATCCTGAAGCCCTGAGCAATACATCCTGCCCGCCTCTTCGCCTTTATACCAGGCTTTTGTTGAGTAGAATAATCATGCACATATGCTTTATGTATACACATATCTGTAGATATATCACACATGTACTGTGTGTCATATGTGCATTGATATATTTGTCATATGTATGTTTATGTAGTCTGGTATTTTCTGGAGTTCAAAAGAAGAAAACAGGCTGGAACCAATGAGAGGCTTGTCATAAACTATATGGTGTTAAGCATCTAAGACATCTGTGCTTGGGATATCCTCCACACGTATGTAAAACAGGTTGCCTTGTGTATTTCCAATTTGAAGGTGTGTAAGCTGAGGCTCACAAGTAACTTAGTAAGTTCAAAAGCCACAGAAACCACCTGACTTCTTTCATAGCCTGTAACTCAAGCAATCATTTTCTCCCCATTAGGAAACATCACAGGCAACATTCAGTTCAGTTTGAATTTCAGATGAACAACAAATATTGCAGATTGGTTTTTCCACTCTACCATAGAAAGAGTATGATCTAGACACAGCGGGTCTAGTAACTGAGTGATTGTAATACTCTGGAGGACTATTCAGTATTCAGGATATTCAATGCTTAATCTCATATATGTCCATTATTCTCCTCTAATTATAAGCTACCTACATATCCTATGATTTTTATTTGCTACTTCTGTTACTTTCCTATAACTGGTAATGGAATGATGAGAAATTTACACCTAAATCATAAGACAAGTTGTGTATAACTGCTTCAAGACAGGCCCAGATTTGATCTCTCCTCTTCCTCTTCCTTCCCCCAACACACCCAGTATATATACACGTCTCTGTACACATATTTGTATTGATATGTGCACGCAGGTGTGTGAAAATGCCAGTCAGGTGTCTTCCTTCTTCATCCTCCAGCTTGTTTTTGTGATAGGGTCACCCTGAAGCTCATCGATGCAGCTAGACTGGTCAACCCGCCAGCTCTGGGGATCCTCCTGCCTCTACCTCCAAGCATCATGGTTTCGGATGCACATCACCCAGCCTTCTCCTAGGTGCTGGAGATCTGAATCCAGGTGCCCATGCTGGCACAGCAAGTGCTCCCGAACTGGGCTTGCTCACCACTGTCAAAGGCCTCGCTCTCTGCAGATGCACCTTTGGGATGTGGGGTTACTTTCAACAGAAGAACATATCAGGGGCAGACAGAAATCCAGAGTGCCTCTTTGTGCACTGACGTTCTGATGGGAATTTACTCAAAAGCTGTTTCAGGAGACTGGAATTGAAAATAATCAAAATAAATCATAAAAGGTAACATGAATGTATGTAAAAAAAATTAAAAGCAATCCTACTGCAAGCATGAAATAACTGCAGCATTCTGCTTAGGATTTAGGAAAAGAAATCCTGTTTCCAAGGACTTTGTTTTCACATCCTGTTCTCCAAAACAGAAATACATAGTGAAATTGCTTCAAACCAGCAGGTGGGGGCAAAGGAGACAGTCTGCAGGACAGTGGAGCAAAGATGAACCTGAAAAAAACTTCTCACCCCTAGTCTCTGGTTAGCCCAGGTCTGTCTCCAGAACAGCAAGCTTTGCCTGGGGGTGATAACTGCTTAGCAAATTAACCACACGAAAATGGTGGGGGAATTGTGCACCATCTTCCTAGCCGTTTGTCATATTGAAAATAGTGCATAATTGATTCTGCAGCAGCGCCAAGGGAATACAAAGCCATAACCAGGGCTTCTGTAGTGTGTATATCTACAGTGGTGGATGTCTAATTGCATAATTTATCATTATGAAATAAACTGTGGTGATCACAGGTATGCATGGTAATCAGCTGGAGGGTGGTACCGGCTTTTGTGAAAATCGTTGTTGACATTTTTGATTCAGTGCAGAAGCCAGACATAGAAAACCCTCAATTTTGATTCCGTACAACTGAATTTTGATGGTCATGCTAACTGCTCAGATACCTGAGCAATGCCATATTTGGAGTGTGTGTGTGTGTGTGTGTGTGTGTGTGTAGGTGCACATGAGTCTGTGCATATGTTCATATAAGCCAGAGACCAACCTTGGGTGCCATTCCTTAAGAGCCACCCACCTCCGTTTTCTGAGACACTGGGAACTGGCGCTTGCTGACTCATCTGGGCTGGCTGGCATGTGAGCTCCAGGGGCTCTCATCTGTGTCCGCCTCCCCAGTATGGGGACTAGTAAGGAGCGTCGCCACACTTCGCTTTTGATATAGGTGTTAGGGACTGAGCTCTGCTCCTCACGCTAGCAGAGCAGGCTCTTTATGCAATGAGCCATCTCCTCTGCGCCTGCACGTGCTCTGGTCTCTAGGAAACCCCTCTTTCTGTCACCAGCTCAGTCTCTGTGGGTTCACAGAAGAAGGTACAAGCGCTGCCTTCAGCATGACCACCAGCTGCTCTAGGTCTGCAGCATTTCCCTTACCACAGAGGACCTAAATTCTTCTATTTCCTTAAGGTCAGCCTCTACTCTCGGGGTCCCTAGCTTAGCTACATCAGACCACTCATTAGTGGACCCAGGACTCACTGTTCCCCTTCTTTTATTGTCTTTTGTTCGTATCTCCAAATCCTTAGATTTTGGGTTTGTGCTCATATGTATATTTGATTATCTGTACACATAAGCCACTTTGACATCAGACACATTTATAGTCATAAACATCAAACATCGGAGGACTCTCAATGCTGGGGAGAAGGTGGCAGCCTTCTGCGGCTGTGATAAAACACTCTAATCTAAAACAGCTTAGGGATGGAAAGGGTTTATTTAACTTCCACTCCAAGGCCACAGCTCATTATTGAGGGAAGGGAAGGCAAGAACTTCTGAAAGAAATGTAAGGGAGGAGAGGATGCTTGGTATTCCAGCTAGCATCACCCCTAATCAGGGAACTCAATCGCAGCTGAGGGAGTATTGCAGAAAGCATGGATGAAGGAATCCTGCTTGGTGGGTGGCTTGCTCACAGCCTCATGGTGCCACCCCAGTCCTCTGGGCCCTTCTACATTCTTGAAGAGTTGTGGCAATACTCCTAAGGGCCAATCTGGTCTGGCCAGCCCTCAGATGATTCTGAGCTGTGTGAGCTGATGGTTAGAGCTGACCAGGACAGGAACTGTGCCCGAGTACCACTGCAGCAGTGGGTGCCCTGTTCATCATGTCTCCTAGGCTCGCTGGAAACAGCAGCACACCGGCAAGGTTGGTGGACACTTCAGAGATTTGAATAGGAAATGTCTCTAACACAGTGTCATGTGGTAAGGCAGGCCAGCAAGTGGCGGTACTCTTTTGTGAGCTTCTTGGTTTTCTGCTGTAACAAAATATCACATTAAAAAAAGCTGTGGCTTCATCCAGACCCCCCACTAACCGAGAGTATTCTAAGTGGTTTCACTTCTACCCACCTGTGTCTTATCAGGGAGCACCCTCCTCTCTCAACCCGACCCAGCCAGCCGAGGGAGGAACTAGCAGCTTCTTCCTCTTACACAGTTATCAGTTCCATTCCCTGTCAAACTATGGGGAAGCCCAGACCTCCACCCAAACCTGGGAGTTCAGAAGCACACTCTCCAGGTGACTCAAGAGAGAGAGAATTGAGACTTGTATTCTATGAACCAGCTCCCCCACTTTGGCTTCATCGGGAGACATTAAAAATCATAAAAGAGTTCTCTGACACCTCGAGCCAGGGTGTCTCAGTAAAGGCTTAGGGAAGAAGAGTTCCAGCTACACCCGACATCAGTAAGGAGAGTCTCACCACAGCTGTGGATTAAGAATAAGTAGAAAACCTCGTTTTTCTTTCCTACCAACTTTAAGACAGCATCTCTGCACAACGTTCCCTTCTTGATTGGTATCAGAAAAAGCCAGCGAAAAAGCCAGCAGGCTTAAATAAAATCTGAACGCTCATAATAAATTTAAATTTTAATTGAAAATTTCCCATCCAGACCAGAAACGGGGACAACCCAACCTTTAGTAAAAGGGAAAAATGAAAGGTGCCAACATTCAGATAACAAGACCACTGGAATTATTTGATAAGAGCTTAGAAACAGCATAAAAATGTTTTCCTAAACCACAAAGAACACATTTGAAACAAATGAAGAGATAGTCTTTCTTTCAAATATTTATTTTAGTCTTAAAATTTAAGTGTATTACATGTGTCTGTGTATAGGTATGTATAACCACAAAGAACACATTTGAAACAAATGAAGAGATAGTCTTTCTTTTGAATATTTATTTTAGTCTTAAAATTTAAGTGTATGCATGTGTCTGTGTATAGGTATGTATATGTGTGTGATCAGGTACCTACGGTGGCCAGAAGAGGACATCAGGTCCCCTGGAAATGAAGTTACAGCTGAGCTGCCTAACACAGGCTCCGGCAACTGAACCAGGGCTTTCTTCAAGAACAGTGCATGCCCTTCAACACTGACCCATCTCCCCAGCTTGAAACAAATATTATTCTTAATAAAGAAATAAGTATTTTACTGATCCAGAATGACAATGTAGAACTTTGTATTCAAAGATCAGAGGGCAAAAGATGCGGGAATGTTTCAGAGAAAGAAGAGAGAAAGAATAGAAAGACTAGGAGAAAGAAGAGGAACGACACAATCTGAACGAGAGACAGGAAGCAGAATGGAAATCACAACAATGAAGAGTACATGGAGCCTTACAGATGCTTCCCAAGAATAGTGACCGACCATAGTCAGCTGTGCTTTTGGTTTTCAATGAGAGAGTTTATTAAATATGTAGCAAACCAAATCAAAGGACCTGCAACTAGTAATAGATAGAGAGAAACAGCTGAGAGCAAAACACCATTAAATTGGGTGCTTACAGAGCCAGCCAAACAAAGCAACCTCATCATAATGGATGCCTCTCACCTCCAGGATAAGCCCCGCTGAAAGAGTTAACCCTTCAGGTTCTGGCCAAAAGTTGTCTTTTGGTGGATGAGTGCCTGCCTACTCTTCCCGGCTACTGGCTTTTGCTTCTTCTCTTTATTTTTTAAAGTAGGGGATAAACAATGGTAACCTATGTCAGAAATGGTTTACCGGGTAGCCATTCTCAAGGATGCCATGTTTTTAACAACCTTAGCTGTTTGATGCTCTCCTTTCTCCCTTTCGCAGAAGCAGGGACCAGCCTGACCCAGGAAACAGTCTCAGACAAATATGCTGAGTCTGAGATAGTCCCCTCCCCCCATCTTCGGCCCAGAGTCCATCTTCACCAAGCACAAACAACCCATGGCAATTTACTAATCAAATTTACATCACAATAACAAATGTTCTAATATTCATGACATAATTAGACTCTCAGCACAAACAAATGAAAATTGAAACAATTCATTTATTTCTCTGACCACAATGGAATAAAACTGTAAGTCAGCAACAGAAAGACAGCAGTCACATCTTTCAACACACTGTTCGTGCTAGCCAGTGCATCTGTGACTAATACACAAGTCTAGGAGGAAAGCTAAAGACATCTCTTTAACCAGTGCACTGAATGAGGGGTATAGTTAATTTTCTAATTACGTAAGAAAAGAGGGATGCTGTAGCTATGCAGGGCAGTACAGACCTGAAATCTCAGGTACTCAGGAGGCCGAGCTAGGAGCATGGCTAACTTGATGTCAGACTTGGCAGCCTAGCAGATGTGTACCTGAATTAAAATTAGAGTGGACTGAGGCTCAGTGGTTAGAGTTTCTCTTGTGTGCGTATGACCCTGGATTCAGTTCCCATCATGCCCCTCGGCAAAGACAAAGCTTTTCCACTGACTGTCTCAGCCTACTTCAGAAATCTAGAAAAAACCAAAAAGAATAAAATGAAGTCAACACAATCCAGCTCTTCATAAGTTATGACACGGGGAGATTGATGGTAGCCTGGTATGCATAGCAATTCCAATCACATATCTATATAAACACTTGCATACATATGTGTATGTCTGCCATTGGATTATATTTGCAAACCTCTAATAATTGCCAAGCAGTAAAAAAAGAAAAACTTACAAATAACAAGAATTTTGCAGGGGCACCATAACGTTTGACATGGAATAAGAAGGGACAATGTCAACTACTCTCTAGATATAAATGTGACAGTTCCCATGAGATAGGCAAACACCTCCAAGCTAGGACAACACATGCCAAACAGCCCCTATCCCACCACTGTTAAGGAAACTGAATCATAGCTTTAAAAATTCCCACAAAGGAATATCAAAGCCCAGATGGTTTTGGTAAAAACAAAAATATGAAGTGTTACAAAGAACTACCTCCAGTTCTATATGATCTCTTCATATTAAAGAACTTAGAAAGGGATATTTTATAATTCCTTGTGAGCATATCCCTTTGATAGCTAATCAAAGATAGTCCAAAAAAAGAAAGCTGTAAACCAGCAATTATTCATAAATATACCTGTAAAAATTAGTAAGATAGAATCAGCAAAGAACTCAGAAATCTATAAAAGGAATTACACATCCTCGCCGATAGATGTATTTCTTGGATGAAAGATTTGTCGATGTAACACACTAGAAAATCTTCAGGAATATTGGACAGAGACTTCCAAAAGAGCATCCACAAAAAACAGGGCTGGAGAGATGACTCAGTGTGTACAGTACTTGCCATGAAAGTCTGAGGATCAAAGTTCAAATCCCCAGACCTACATAAGTTTGCACAAGGTGGTGCACATCTGAAATCACTCCAAGAGAGACGGAGGCAGAGACAGGAGAACATCTAGACGACTAGGAGCAGCTAGAGTTCCGTCAGCGGCAGAGAGAACAAAGTCTGTCTCAAACTAGGTAGAGAGTGGGGACTGACCCCCAAGTTTGTCCTCTGGGCTCTACACACGTTCTGTGTCACACACTTGGCTGTGTCCATTTACACAGAGGCATATACACACGTGCACATTTGTATATATGCACACTTTATATATATGTGTGTGTGTGTGTGTGTGTGTGTGTGTGTGTGAAAAGAATCTCTACTGAAACAAGAAAAACAAAACACTAGGGTCACATGATCTGTAGCGACTGACAGAAGACTGAACACTTCCTTTCTACACTCAGGACCAAGGCGCAGAAGCATTCTCTCACCACTCTGTCAACCCATTTCCGCAAACTCTTCAGGATGATAGGCAAAGGCAGGAAACAAAGGCACAGGGATCAGAAACAGGAAATAATACCATATCCAAAATCAGCCCTAGAAAATATAAGGCTATAAGATATAAGATAAATACAGAAAATCCAATTCATTACCTATATCCTAGGAATGAGAAAGTAGACACAAAACTTGAAAAATAACAATTCATAGTAATTCATTACAAATGAGATACATGTTCATCTAATGAAAGATACATAATTTGGATGCTGAAATCTAGATTGCCATTGAGAGAAATTAAAGCATAAATTGCTCATGCATTAGAGGACTCTATATAGTAACAAAACACATTTTCCTCCCAATTATTGTGTGGGCTGGATGTAATTACTGCCAAATTTTCAGAAAGATTTTCTATGGAGTAGGCAAGTTTCTTTTTTCGTGCACTGTAAGTGGAAATGTAAAGGAAATAGAAGTAATATATTTGAAAATAAATATGGGACAATAAAAATATCTGTTTATTTGATTTAAAGACTAAATATTTGTCCTCAGCAATCAAGTCTGCATAGAGTCAGGGAAGGTGCTGACTAACAGATCAATGATGAGGGAAAAAAGAACACAGGAAGATAAAATAATATCTGGGACACCGCAAAACCATCTAGCAGAGGAACAGAGACATCTTAGCAACGGATGATGGAACAATTGGGCTCATGCAGACAAAGAAAGACAGAGAGAAGAGACAGGAAGGGATAAAGAGAAAGAAATAATGAGACAAAGAAACAGAGAAAGAGATAGTGAAAAAAATGTAATTTCATGATTTACAAAGGTAATTCAAAATAGACCATACCTTAGCCAGAAACCTACTACTGTAGTCTTACTAAATGGCCATGAGGTCAAACTGTCTTCTATACAATTGTGATTATGCCCATACATTAGTGCTGCCTTTAATTGTAATCAGAGAAGCTTCCCTCTGCAGTGGTCACCAGTTAATAATACAAAACTCGTAACTGACCAAAGTGCTGAAAAGAAGTGACTAAATGGGGTGTCTTTATCAACGGCTCAGGGAACAACATAGAAGAAGGGGAAGAAAGAATGCAAGGGTCACAGAAGAGGGAGGGGTGTTGTGAGCTGCCATCTTCTGGACATGGTGTGGATGTGGTGCTCATGAGCTCACAGAAGCTGTGCTTGTCTACAGAAGATAAAGTCAACAGCATCAGTCAATGTCAATTAGCATCAATTGGATCCTGTAGATTGCATGAAGAAAAAGGAGGGAGTGTGAAAGGGGTGCACAATGTGTTGGGGGTGCCTGGAAAGAGTGTGTGGGGGGGGAGCTGAGACATATGTGATCAAGATACATTATTTACAGGTATAAAACTGTCAAGGAATAAAGAAAAGACATTCTATCTAAGGTGGGTCATGCCATGGGAGAGGGGAGATCTATTAGGAAGGGGAAATAGAATACAGTGTTATAAAGGAAGAAGGGGGAGGATGGGACAGGAAGGATGAAAGGAGATGGGGAAAGCCATATAGAAAACCACATCGGTAGATGCTTTCTAAAATATATACATACACATGTATAAAAAGGGTTTAAATGGAGTTACCCTATAATTGAGTGATAATAAATTCTCCAAATAGACACTATATTCTATCATTAAACGTCCCAGTAACAGCAGTGGTCTATATCTTTTTGAGTTGTTGGTCGATGGAGTCCCAAAGACCCTCTAAACAGTACAGGCTATTATTGCTGACGCGCTCGGTTAACCCCCAGAACTTGATTGTAAGACCCTATTGCTGAAGACACCACATACTTGAGTCATATGACATGGAGAAATCTAAGTTGTTGTCCACGAAGTTTCAACCCTGCTGGCCGATTTTTATGGTACTGGCAAGTATTATGCACACTGCTGGAGGGGGAAAGTAAATCTTTAGTCTCACCGAACTATGAACACTGCTAGTGAGAATGACGCCCTCCCTGGTAAGATGCTCACCGGAGAAATAAAGGCATGGATGTTGTAGGAGTAACCAACCACTGTCTGATTCACCTTACAGTCTGCTCCATGAGCTGGAACCCAGCTGTGGCACTGTCAAAAAGTCCAAGACCCCATGGCTAGACAGGGGGAGACCCTATTGTTATTCTGCTGCATGGACATCAAACTAAAATTACTCCTAATAATTTACTGAAATGTTATATTGCTCATAGTGAGACCCTTCAGGGAAGTAGATGGTAGTTAACAGAGACCCACAACTCATCAATCTGCAGGGAACAAGAGACTTTGAAGCGCTTCACCTTGCTTTTGAGACGTGACCTCTAACTGTTCACAGAGATCACAATACTAGGCTGACTAGTTGGAGAGCCCTCAGAATTCCACTTGTCTCCCCCTTCCCAGCTTCCCAGCACAGGATTACAAGCCTGTACCTCACCGTCTTATCCCTGTGGGTTCAGTATACTGAAGTCTGGTCCTTGTGCTTCTGCGGTGATGAAGTTACCTCCTTGTGTCCATCCCAATAACCCAGTTTTCTGCACAGCATGAATCATTCTTTGAAATTACTTTGCTTGTATATCTTTTTAAAAAAACCCATCATCTCTGTACCTTTTAAAAAAAGAAGCATCATTCTATTTCCCCATAATTATGTTTGCACTGCCAGTAATTTTCCAAAGCTAGGAAAAAAAAATAACAACAAGAAGAGATGTATGAGAAGACAGAAAGGAGACAGAGAGGTACAAACAGGCAGCTTGCAAGGGAGTTAATCCGGCTTAACCAGTTGCCTTAGCAAACACGAGGGTCTGTTTGCACTTAACTCTTCTGCCTGCATGCACAAGAGAGACTCATAAAGGAGCAAGAAAGCCAGATCAGTTTCTGTCATCACAGAGCTGAAGATGCAGGGAGGAAAGTCACTATGTATCAATCTATGTGTCCACTAAAGTCACAATGTAGCCACGAATAATAGGACTGCAACTAGGATTCTTCAAAGAACGAGGCTGCAATCTGCTTGGAGAGGCTGTAGAAAGACTTGACCTTCTCACGGGAGGCTTTCTGGAGAGAGTGGCATTCCTCTCAGAACTTGAGGGCAGGTACACGGAGTGTGCCTAAGGAGGAGAAAGAATAGCACCATAGAAGGAGGAGTAGCATCTGTGCAGGGAAGAGCCCCAGCTCCAGCTCTGGCATTCATGAAGCAGGCTGTCTCCCTGCAGCCTCAGGATCCTAGCCGGTCATCCATCCTGGTCCCAGGAGGGAGATGGCCGGCACCAGCACTCATTACCATTCTTCATACTGGGGATCCTTATCCCTCACGGAGTTAACACTGAATGACTCGTGACATTTTATCTGTCTACAGAAGACTTTTAATGTGTATGTTTTATGACACTAATATTTGTATGTCAGCCAGAGGACAGTCTTTAACATCAGCCTTGTCCCTTCGTTCTTTGAATGAAGTGTGGAAAGTCAGCATTTTGGGTCTGTTTTCTTTGCTTCTGTCAGAACTTTTCCACTGTCTGAGAAAGCATCTCCTGTTTGCTTTATTTCATTTCCATGGGAGAGTCCTTTAACTCTTGCTGGGTGGTCATGGAAAGTCTGCAGACATGAGTATGGGATGTTAGCCTTCAGAAAGCAGAAAGTTGAAGCTGAATACTCTTCTCTTTCACACTAACAAGCGTCCCTCTCTCTGCTCCCCAAACTCAATTCTGGTCCAACCTTGATGCATTGGGTCTGTTATTCTCCATGCTTGGAATAGCTTCTCCTTCTGCAGACCTGTCTTTAAAAATCTACTTAAATTTCATCTGCTTTGGGAAATCATACACCTCTTAGGATTATTTTGATTGCAAATGACAGAAACCCTCCTTCTAAGTAGCTTATATTTAAAGAGGAATTTCATGGCCTTATATGGCCGATTAGTCCTGGGAGAACTTAGCTTTGAGAGCAGTTGTGTTAAGGACACACCAATGTCAGTAAGAGTCAGGTGGGGGTTTGTTTTGTTTTGTTTCTTTCTTTATATTTGGTTTCCTCTTCTGCACAAATTCTTTCCCTATAAACTTCTGGGCTCATATCATCTAGAGACAGCTGTACAACTTCTTGTAAATCTCAAGAGGGTTTTCCACATTCTCATTGGCTTGCTTTACATCTTGTAACCAGCATTGAACTTGATTCTTTCCTCAGAGAATAAATGACTCTGATATGGGAGACCATGGTCCCATGATGATTCTGCTGTGTGGTGCTTATTGAATATTTCTTTATATCAGATGTTCCTGTTTTTTTCCTGTTTATTTATATTTGCTTTAGAGACATAATTTCACACTATAGCCTAGGAAGTCCTCCAACTTCATACCCAATTCACAGCAATCCTTCTGCCTCCCCTCTTGAGTGTTTAGATCACAAGTGTGAACCTCCATGCTGGACTCTGGTTCTGGATTTGTTCAGCCCTAGATAGCCTTAGAAGATGGTGCCTTAAATCAGGCTAGAAATTCGCTCTGACAGATGAAACAGAGCTGGGAACAAGAGTGTGATCCCAGGGATGACAGGCTGTGGCAGGCCTCTATATAAAGATGTCAGTCCATAAGGATGTATTCGGTGGTGCTTTCCTTTTCTCCCCAAATCACATGGGGGCACAGGAAATTATAGTTTAAGGAAGCGAGCTCTGGCCCATACCCAAGAAACAGGGTAGCAGTTTGTCACACAAAATTATAAGGAAAATAACATTACTAACACATTTATTATGTGTGGCTGGCTTTGTGAAGCGTTCACTGTGTACACAGGGATCAAGTCGTATCTTTTTCACTCCAGGACGGCACCAGGGAGTCTGTAGTGGTTCTCTACCTCCGAATGCTACAACCCTTTAATATAGTTCCTTCTGTTGTGGGGACCCCCAACTATAAAATCATGTCATTGCGGCTTCATACCTCGAATTTTGCTACTGTTAGCTATAGTAATGTGACCCACCCAAAAGGGTCAAGACCCACAGGTTGAGAACCACTGCTCCAGCCCATTGAGAGGATGGCCGTAAGAACTTATGTTTGAAATGTGACTTTCAACCTATGTCTAGATTAGTAGGATAGATGGGTTAAGGATACTCCAGAAAGAACACATGGGCTGGGCAAATGTTCTAAGAAAGAAAGATCAAGGAAACATGACCTATTTGAAGACATCACGGAACACAGTTGTAGAAAGTGAAGAAACAGTCTGGCCAATGGAAAAATGGCTATGAGTGTGTGTCCAGACAGGGTTCATTTGAGGGAGCAGGCTCAGTCTTAAATGGGAGTGGCACCATTGTGGGGTCTGGAGCATGGACTAGATAAGGAGGGAAAAGGAAAAGCCAGCTGAGCATCTGGATTCATCGGAGCTTGCTGACCTACCCATGCACTGAGAAAGCAGCCTCAAGATCCTGCCTCTGTGTCTCTCCTCCACGCCTAACTCTCCCTCTACTCACTGAAACTAAAGTAAGCCTCCCTTACCATCGCTGCCTCTTCTGAAGTCTATGCAACCCGAGAACCGGTATATCACTAACACAGCCATGGTCTAAAACAAAACCACAGGGGCTAACCTTGGCTTTTAGACAAGCTTTAGGGCCCGGCAAGGCTGATTTTTGTATCTTTACTAACAAGAAACAGTTTTGAGCATGGAAAAGGCACCTCTGGGTTTCACTATTTATCCAAAAAAAAAAAAAAAAAAGAAGTCAGACAAGAGACTGACTGAGGATCCATCATGTAGAGCTGCTGAGATCGTTGTGGTGATATAAAAGCAGAGGCAGCGAGAAGCAGATCTGAGAGCTGTCCATGCCTTCAACCCCACAGGCTAGCATTCAGCCTTGGGTTGGATACAGGTGGGTGGAGCAGAAAAGATAGTGTAGGGGTCCGGATAAATCCCAGGGCAGTGGTGTTTCCTTACTATAAAGCAAAAATCAAAGAAAAGAAATTAGAGAGGTGAACATTCCAAGAAACAGAGGGACACAAAAAGCACTAGAGAGGCAAGGGTTTGACTAAAAAGGAGGTATGTCCACGTGCAGAGGCCTGAACAGAGAATCAGCAGGAACCACTGTGTGAGCATGAACAGGGAGACAAGCAGAAAATACGGAGTGGGGACTAGGAAGCTTGGTGTCAAGAACAAGATTCTTTCCTAGACCAACAGCCAGGAAGAATTTCTGGGCATTTTAATGAGAAATGGTGTGTGTGTAAGCAAGCATAAATTAAGTTGTCGCCTTGGTGTGACAGTGGATAAAAGGTGGGGTCAGGCACATTGAGGGGATGGAGATGAGACTGCAGGAAGGAGATCACAAGGAGGCTGAGCCAGATGTTCCCAGATGTTCCCAGATGGAAGGATCTCTAACAATATCGTTTAAAGCAGGTAAGGGGGGAGGGTGTAATAATGAAATCCAAGGCTAGAGAAGGATGAATGGCTGTCATCTTAAATATTATGCAGCCTATGAGGAATTAGATGGCTCCCTCTCCCTTAGGGGATTTACAGTCTAGGGAGGGCGAAAACTTTGCTTCATTTCAGAAGCTCTGATGAGCCACAAAAGATGAGAGGGGGAAAAGCGTGGAATTTCAGAAGATAGAAGATAGAAGTGTGTCTATGAGGGACTCACAGTAAACCTCAGAGAGACAGAGAAAAAGAGAGAGGGGGGGGAGGAGAGAGGAGAGAGAATAGAAAATAGAAATTAGTAGAAATTGAGAGAGCACGTGTGTTAGGACACAAGCCCAAACTCTTGTATCTCTGGAAGAATCTGGCCTTGAGACCTGCTGACCCTTCCACTCTAACAGATCTGGTCCCCTGTGTGGTTTTGTTTCTCTCTGCTGGCAGCCATCAGAGCTAAGCATCTCCTGCAAATCTCTCAAGCAGCCCCATTGCCCTCTCAGGAGTAGTTAATGAAGATGCTAATGAGATTGGCCTAACCTCTGATATCAGAGAGCCCTGGTGGGCATCCGGGCCTCCTGCGGTCCCCGATGCCACTCGCCCTGCCTTTTGTCAGTTTCGCTGTTATGTCCTCTGACAGTTTTCAATCCTGATGACAACACTCCTATCCGATCCAATTTCTAGTGAATACCACCGGCTGTCCGCCCCCCCTCAAACTCCGTCATAGTTTCCTGGGATGCCATCAGATAACACAGGCTGCATTATGTATTATAATTATAATAATTATAATTCTACCAGAAAGCTGGTCAAGGATCTCTTAATGCTCCATTCTCACCGCTCTAAATAGCTCCATTTATAACAATAGCTGTGGGGCTGGTGGCTTTGACAAGAAGCTGTAATTAACCATCGTTTTCCTAGAATCATAGGAAGGAGACATTTCAGAGTAGGAAGAGGAACAGGAGGTCACCTGATGACTCTTCTAACTGCTACACATTTTTTTTTTTTAAATTGTGCTATGTTCTCATTCGTCTCTGAGACATGCTGAGAGCCAATTACCATAACCATCCTGGAGTTGAGGGGACTGCATTTCAGAGAAGCCACCTGATTGCCCAGTATGACAAACCCAATAAAACAGCATGTGTGACCAAAAGTCACTCTTCTGGATCTTAGGTGGCTTCTCTTTGCCATGCTGATAGAAGGAATAGGAATGTTCCCACGGAGGCACAGTGTCAGCTTAAAGGAAGACAGTATAACAGCAATCATTGATGCAGCCCAGAGTAGTCAGACTTATGAAGGATACAACCAGAGCCAGGAGGGGAGGTACACACTAGGCTACAGGCTGTGATGTCAAACACTGCCTAGACTACTGAGCCAGGAAGGGAGGAACACACTAATCTACTGGCGGTGACATCAAACACTCCCTAGATTACTGAGCCAGGAGGGGAGGAACACACTAGTCTACAGGCGGTGCTGTTAAACACTATCTAGACTATTGCTCAGAAGAAGCTCGGGATATATCCAGGTTGAACTGGAGCTATGACCTTCTGGCCCCAACACTTACTTTAACACTTGAAGTTCCTATTCCCTCCAGCTCTCAATTGTCCCCTTTGGCTGGGGATTGAACCCAGGGACTCACACAGGGCAGGCCAGGGCTCTATCATGGAGTTGTACCCCAGCCCTCCTCAAGCTCTAGATTTTAATATTCTATTTTTTGTCAAAGTGCTTCATATTTTTCTTTTGACATTTCTTTATCGAGTATTCGGATACCAAGGAGTTTCTATGTACATTGGAAAGTCACATCTATGTTGGGCACCAAAGCACATATCTAATTATTATGATAATTCATGCATATGTAAAACAAGACAGAGTCAAAACTACTACTGAATTTAGAGAAGGGGGAATTTTTTTTCTCATTAATGTGACTTAGGGAGACTTTCTGAAAACTACCAGGCATCTTCTAGACACTAAAAATGGGTGGCTTTTAGCAGGTGATAGCATTCAGCCACTGGTCTCTGGGGTAAAACACCTGAAGAACGGAGAATGGATGGAGAAGGATGAGACCCTAGTATTGTTGTTAAATCCAATCCCTTCTTACTTACTTTAAAACTTTTATGCTTATAATTCACGACCAGAAAATAATTTAGAATATTAGAACATAGCACTTAAACCCATAACCTGTGAAGTATAATTTATTTTTATAAACATACCTATGTAGTTATATTCTCAAAAAATGTTTCCAGTGGAAGTTGATATTCAGAATATCAGAAGTATACAGAAAGCAACCACTGGACAGAAAATGATGCTTGTGGGTTTGTTTGGTTTGTTTGTTTGTTTTTTGAGACAGGGTTTCTCTTTGTAACAGTTCTAGCTGTCCTGGAACTAACTCTCAATAGACCAGGCTGGCCTCAAACTCACAGAGATCCGCCTGCCTCTGCCTCCCGAGCGCTGGGATTAAAGGCGTGCGCCACCGCCGCCTGGCGCTTGTGTTCTTATCTAATTGTCACTAAGGAGTGGGTACTTTGTATGGTTTCAGTTTCGCTGTTGTCTGTGCTTTCCAGTTCCCATAACACTGCTCCTCTTGGCGCTGTTTTTCCTGCTTTTAGTACGTTCCTAAGCCGTGTTTAGATTGCCGATTGAGCTTTTCTCTCACATATGTAAGTGGCTGGAAGAATGACTCAGCAGTTAATAGTGATCCAGACCTTCTGCAGGATCTGGGTGCAGTTCCAAGCACACACAACAGGTGGCTCCCAACCACCTGTTACCCTAGCTCCAAGGTATATGATGCCCTCCTTCTGGTCTCTTTTAGCCACTGCACATACACACATACAAATGCACATGCACATACAAATAAATACATAATAAATCAATCCATGCTTGATTTTATACATATCCCTGTTGGCTATATTTTCAGATACAACTCATAAATTTTGACACCGTTTCCTTTCATTTTATTCAATGGGTTTTTAAATTCTTTTCTTAAGGCAATTGTTTGGGCTCCTGGGTTCTCTTTGCATGCTGTTTAAGTTGGCGTAGCTGCCTCTGTTGATAAGTTCAAATTGGAGTGGATTGTAGTTATTTCAACTTGTCTGAACTTGCCAAGGCTTGTTTTATGGCCCAGGATTTGGCCTCTTTTGTTCATGTTTTGGGGGTCTTGGACAAAATGTGAACTCTGCTGCTGTTGGATGGAGTATTTGGCAAATATTGACTAGGTCCTACTGATGGATGCTGCTGCTGGGCAATTCTGTATCCTTATTGACTTTCTGTCTTGTTGTTCTATCAGCTGTTGAGAAAGACCATAAAAGTTTTCAGGGTAATTGTAGATTTATCTATTTTGCCTTTCCTTTCTGTTTTTGTCCCAGGCGTTTGGCCACTTTATGGTTTGGATACATCTGCAATGCATCCGGGTGGATTAATGCTTTTATCAATGTGAGTTGTCTCTTTTGGTGCCTGGGTGGATTAATGCTGTAATCAGCGCATGTTGCCCCCATCTTCGTCGGGTAACTCCGTCATGAAAGCATGTTTTATCTGATATTAATAGAGACTCCTCCTTGCAGTTCAGCACTGCTGGAATGATGTATTTTCTTACCCCTGGCTGTCTGCTCAGATCATATCAACAATGGCTTTCTTTCAGATAAGAGCTCAAGATTCATGGCTTACAGAGGGCTACCTTGTGATCCCCATAAAATATCTTCTTAATGTTAGCATATTCAGTTTATTTTCATTTAACATATTTTTGATGTGATGCATTCAATTTTATTGTTTTTTTCTCTGATTATGTTGTTTTTATTTGTTTCTATTTTCTTTGCCAAATCCTGAACATCTTTTATAATTTCATATTGATAATCTCTAGGGTGTGTGTGTGTGTGTGTGTGTGTGTGTGTGTGTATGTGTGTATTTGGTGCTGGGATGGACTTGACAATGTGCACTCAATAGGCAAGAGCCTACAGAGTTGCGTATCTATTTCTGTGACTTACTATTATATTTATTTGGTTGTTTTCTTAGTGGTTTCTCTGGGCTCTGTTCCTATAGTGCATGTGAATGACAAAGTGTAGCCCACTAAATGCAGATTTTTCTTATTTATATTATATTATATATTATATATAATATATTATAAGCCTCACCTTCTTTTCTGATCTTTCTCATTCTTCTTTTAATTCTTTGCTTCATCAAAATGCCATAGACAGTAGGCCTTTCAACCACAGTGTTCTATTTCCTAACTCCCTCAGGAAAGGAAGTCAGGCACAGGTGTTGGCAGCATGGTTGGGCCCTGATAAGGGCACTTTCCTTAGCTTGGAGATGACTGTTTCTCTCTCTCTCTCTCTCTCTCTCTCTCTCTCTCTCTCTCTCTCTCTCTCTCTCTCTCTCTCTCTCTCTCTCTCTCTCTCTCTCTGTCTCTCTCTCTCTCTCTCTCTCTTCCCTGATAGGTCTGAGAGAGAAAGAGAGCAAGGCAAGACCTTAGAGTTTCTTCTTGCAAAGATACCAACCCCATCATGAAGGCATTGTTTAAACATAATTAACTTCAAAGGTCCCATTCCTAGACACCATGGCTTTGTGTTTTAGGGCATCAACAGATACATTTGGCAGGAGACTGTGAAGTCTTTACAGATTCACAGGTCACATTGTTTACTTCATGTTCCCAGGAAGTTCAATGAAGCCGTCTGAAGAGCCAAAAGCAGTTTTTCTTTCCTTCTTTTCTTGATTATTTATCTTAGCCATCTACACTATAAAACTTCAGCACCCAGTCTACAAAGGCAGTTCTTCATCCAGAATGAGGTGCTGGGATCTGGGGTGAGGCTAAGAATAGATTTGGACTCAGTCATAGATGAATTCCGTAGCCAACTCCCCTATGGAACTGCCAGCTTCTATAAAGTTAGCATTGTAAACTATGATACCTATTGCCATAAACTCTACACCGTTTTATCTGCCCGCAGCTCAGAGCTAATTAGACACTAATTGAAAGAATTTCTCAATGCCCCATTTCACTGTGTAGGCATGGGTAATGCAGATGTTATTTTGTGTGTGAGATCCTGAGGGTGGGAAAACCGCACATTTGAAGCCATGGGATATGTATCAAGCTCTAAGCACTGGTCAGACGAATGGTCTCAGGGATTACAGAGCCCTGCATTTCCTAGCTGAGAGTGTGTGTCCCCAGTCATGCACTGGAGAACACAGGGCACTATGAAGAAAGAGTGCTCACCGTTCAGGGGAAGCAGTCTTGAACAATACAAAATGGAAGGCAGTTTTAGAGAAAGGCAGTCATAGATGTTGTGATGGTTAATTTTGATTGTTAGTTTGATGAGTTTTAATATTGCCATAGAAACAAAGCTGACTGTGTCTACAAGGGACTATTTAGGCTAGGCTAGCCTCTGTGCATGTGTGTTAAGAATTGTCTAGATCTTATCTTACATAAAGGCAATACATCCCCTGGGATGGGGTCCCTGACAGCATACAAAAGAGAGGGTTACTGAGCCACAGCAGCGTTCCTCTCTCTCTGCTTCCTGACTGTGGATGTGATGTGGCCAGTCCCTTCATGCTCCTGATACTGTGACATCCCTGCCATCATAGACTGTGCCTTCCAGACGTGAGCCACAGTAAATCTCCCATGAGTTGCTGTTGTCAGGTTTTTTGTTATAGTAGTGAGAAAAGTAGCTAATACAGGTAAATTGTCAGCAAAATTAAGACTGGAGCTTGTGTAAGAAGAAAAATAAATGAAGAAGCCTGCATGGCAGAGACAAGTTTATTTTAGAATAAGCCTAAGAGAAGTCCCCATAGGAGGAGGTGAGAAAGCCAGCTTCTCTCGGGGAGGGGCTCAGAGTCTGCCTAGGGCAGCCATGGTAGTGGTTAAAGTAGGTTATGCAGAAATGGTGTAGTGGTATTAGCAGTGCTGACTTTAGGAAATTGAAGCTATTCATCAGAGGAGAGAGGGGCTGCTCAAATGGAGTGTAGCCACAGGAGAGCGGTCTCTGTCATTCTATTGTTTTCAAGGCTCCCTTTACAATGGAGGATGGCATGTCAAAGACACCGAGATTTGGGTCATGAATTACATACGACAGTTCTGCACATCTTACTTGGGTATGTTTTTCATTTTCTTCGTATTCTTCAGTGGCTCCTAAATCGGCACCCATAGAAACATGGCCTGTGGAGCTGGGCTAAGTTACAGTGTCCCACAAACTTGAATCTTAGTGCCTTCTGAAGAAAATATAACGGCAGTCAAAATCTCTGGACAAAGAACCTAAGTGTGTGGCCTTCAGTTTTACCTTTATTTATTTAATGTTATAAATTAAAGCACTCTGGCCATTTTAACAAGAAGCCAGCTTGGGAAATCATTGATGTGGGAGAAGAAATTTAAGAAAGAGGGACTAATCAGATAGTGCAGTACAGGCAAATAAATCTCAGGGAGAAGGTTGTGAACTTGGGGCTGGCCTGGAATATACAGGGAGATTGGCACAGAGAGAAAGGGGGATGAGAGGAAATGAGAAAGGGTGAGAAGGGAGGAATGGAGGAGGGAGAGAGGAGAGGAAGGAAAGAAGAAAATGAACGGAGATGGGAGGAGGAAGGAAGAGAAGAAGTGAGGAAGTGGGGAGAAGGGAGGTAGGAGGGAATGGGATAAAAAAGATGAGAGGGAAGGAAAGACAAGGGGGTGGAGAAGAAGGGAGGAGAGCAAAGGAGAAAGGGAGAAGGGAGGTAGAGGAAGAGCTGGGAGGGGAGGAGATGGGGAGGGAGAAGATTAGGAAGACAAGGGCAGTCTTTCCTTTTATACTACCTCCAGCTTCAGCTGCATGGCAGAAATGAGCTCCCTGGGGTCCCAGAGCCTGTGGGGGCAGAAGCGCCTAAGCAGATCTCTGGATGTATGTGATGTGTCTATGGCTATGATCTCCACCATCACATATGTAATTGTGATATGTAATATGTATGGTCAATTCCCCATACTCTAAATCTGAGAAACCCATTTGGGGGACTTGAACTTGCATCCATTGGAAGAACAGCCCATGCTCTTAACTACTAATCCACATCTACAGACCCTTGCTCTACTTTCCCTTGCTCTACTTTCTTTTAGTTCATAATTATTTTATATAGTCACGGAGCAGAGCTCATAACCAAGGTAGCACCATTGCACCAGAGATCTCATGCACATGTAACAGCTGCTCCTTCAGCGAGAACGAAGAAGGATACAGTGTAGGAGGTCTCCACGGCTTTCTCAGCATTCACTTCAGTCTATGGACAGAGGCCGTCAAGTCTCCAGGACAACACAAATTTCAGTGTGATTATGGTGCCTACGGGGTTATGAGTTCATATCGTGCATGCTACAGATCTGTGTACTGGGGTAAAGTGAGAGGGCATAGGAAACTCATCTTTCGAGAGAAAGTGAGATAAATATCTAGTCAATCTAACATCACTGCGGAAGGTGAACAAACCAGGGCCAAATCTGTGTGACCCACAAATTGTTCTCATTTCCTCCTGTTTCTGTGATAAAGCCCTCTTACCGAAAGCAGCTTAGGGAAGGGAAGGATCTATTCAGCTTGCACTTCCAGCCCCCAGATCATCAGCGAGGGAAGTCAGGCAGGGATCAGTTAGGCCTGCTTGCTGTTCTGCACAGTGCCACCTCTGACCCAGGAACACACTTCACGGCTAAGACGTACAGCAGGAGCCACGGAGGATGCTTGCTGGCTGTTCACAGGTTCATTCTTGGCTAGCTTTTTTTTTTTTTTACACAGCCTAGTGTCTTATTATCTGGGGAATGGTGCCACCCACAATGGGCTGGGTTTTTTACATCCATGAATAACCAAAAGAATCCCATAGGACATAACCATAGGCCAATTTGACCTAGGCAGTCCTTCAATTCAGACTTCCTTGTCAGGTGACTCTGGGCTGTGTGTGTCAGGTTGACCTAAATGTAACTAGAACACCAAGGAGTGTTCAGCAGCAATTCTGTCTTGTGTTTATGCCAAAGAATAAATACAGAATGTCCAGGAGGGCAGAAGATGTGGATTCTACCATCAACTTGACTTCTGGAGCAGGTAAGATTCATGTGGCTCTAGGAAGACATACAATGCTGGCTACTGGGGGGTTTTGATTGGGGGAAGGCTTGTTCATATATTATGAGAACGTGTGTGTTGGTGTGTGCACATGTGCTCACACACACACAGGTTTACAGGCCCGTGTGCATGTTTGTGAAGGACAGAGGAAACTCTGGGTGTTGTTTCTCAGCATTGCATTTTTTTAAGATCAAGTATGATTGAGTGATTGGCTAGCTAGCCCCAGGAATCCCCCCCATGTTAGCCTCCCCAGCACTGGGGTAGTAAACACACACCACCCACCATTCCTGCTTTCTAGTTTTGTTTTTTTCACATGGGTTCACAGAGATTCTATGAATCAAACTCAGGTCCTTATACTTTCATTCAGCAAGCAAGCTACCAACCGAACCATTTCCCCTCCCCAGCTCTTGGGGTTTTTGTTGGTATGCCAGACCTTGTTGGCTACCCAAGGAAGGCCTTGACCCCTCTAAGGAGTATAGATGGGGGATAGGGAGCAGGGAGGGGGGACAGAAGAAGGGGAAAGGAGGGGGATCTGGGGTTGGTATGTAAAATGAAAAGTAAATTTTTGATAAAAATATGAAAAATGAAAAAAGTACAAACATAAATATAAAAGAGCACTTTTGGAGGCTGTAGGATAGTGGAAGCAAAGGATTTAAAATTTAGGGCAAGGAGGAAAAGGGAATAGAAAAAGACAATCCAGGGCTGATGGGGAATGTCCCCTCACTTGCTGCAGCACCTCCTGCCTGTGGGATGAGATTCCAAGCTTGTCCTACTAACTAGGACCTGAGAGAAATGGTGACACCTGCACAGCTTGCTGTGAGAGACTCAGGCTTGGTCCCTGATAGGCACTAGAGATGCTTGGAAGGAGAAGCTGGGGCCTGGGCACGTGGCTCAGTTGTTGAGGTGGTTTGAATGGGAATGGCCCTCAGACACTCTTGTTTGAATGCTTGGCCCACAGGGAGTAGCAGTATCAGGAGGTACGGCCTTGTTGGAGGAGGGTCATCACTGTGGGGGTGGTCTTTGAGGTCTCAGATACTCAAGCCTGCTGTAATGTGATGTTTACTTCCTGCTGCCTACAGACCCAGACGTAGAACTCTCAGCTGCCGCTCCAGCATCATGTCTGCTTGCATGCCACCATGCTTTTTGTGATGATGATAATGGACTAAACCTTTGGATTGTAAGTTAACCCCAATGAAATGTTTTTTTTCCTTTATAAGATTGGCTGTGGTCATGGCTTCTTCTTCACAGCAATAGAAACCCTAATTAAGGCAGTAGGAAAGAGTGCATGCCATACAACCATGAGAGCCTGGGTTCAAATCCGAGCACTCAAATAAAAAAATGGCACATGACTGTAGGTATCAGTAATCCCCAAACTGTATAGGGATGAGACAGGAGGATTGCTCTGCTCTCTGACTGTCATCCTAGCTCCAGGTTCAGTGAGAGACCCTATCTTCAGTGAATAAGGCAGAGAGGGATCAGATGTCTTCCTTTAGTCTTCAGGTGCATACATGGGCATAAACATCCTCACACATGTATATGTTCATGACACATATCAACTGTAAACATCACACACACACACATGCATGCATGCACACCACATGTACACCAGGTAAAGAAAGGAAGGAACTAGAAGATTATCTGTCCAAACAGAGACTCCCAGGGTCTCTGTAAAAATAAAGTATTTATGGAAATACAGGTGATGTGCCTGGTCCACAGCCTGCCCGTAATAAATGTTTGCTGGATCTGAATGGGACTGTTTCTCTAGAGACATCAAAAAACACAGCACTATCTGTGAGCATCCTTGAAAATTGCTGCCCTGCATGGCATGTGTCTAAACCAGGATCCATTTACCAGAGAAATCCAGTGTGAACTCTGGAGTAGTCCTTGGTCCCTCTGAATTTGAAGACAGCTCCTATCCTCTTTTCACTTCCTTTGTGCACACTGGAATCTTGCTCATTTATAAGAGAGTTTCCCAGGTGCTCCATGATCTAATGTGTGGCTTCCCCCTTATAATTATTGCATCTTTCCTGTTTTAAAAGATATGTTCTCAAGAAGCCTTTTAACATGGACAACACATAAAAACACACTTATGTCCATATAAACTGAAGATGGCTCATTGCTGCTCCCTTGTTTACTAAAGTCCATCTCCTTCCTGGTGTTTGGTACTACAGGTCTCTTCATAGAACTCTGTGGAGTGTGCATGCAAAGTTTACAACAGAGAAAAGTGTTTAGAATGAAGGCAGGGATGGTGAAGATGATCATGTTGATGTGGTAATGATGGCAGGGATGATGATGACCCTGGTGGTGTTGGTAATAGTGATGATGATTATGGTGGTGATAGTGATGGTGATGGTGATGATGGTGATGATGTTGGACATGATCACAGTGATGATAACGATGATGATAATGGTGGTGATGGTGATGATGATGATAATGATGATGATGGTGATGTTGGTCATGATGACAGTGATGATAATGATGATGATCATCATCAAGGTGATGTTAGTAATGATGATGATGATGGTGATTATGGTGGTGATAATGGTGGTGATAATGGTGGTGATGGTGATGATGGTGATAATGATGATGGTGATGATGGTGATGATGATGGTGATGCTGGTCATGATGACAGTTATGATAATGATGAGGACCATCATCAAGGCGATGCTGGTGATATTGGTGGTGATGGTCGTGGTGATGATAATAGTGATGGGGAGATTCAGGTAACAAAGGTAGGTGGAGAGGGACAAGAAAGAGAAGAGAGCAGGACTCACAGACAGGATCATGACGAGAATAGAAGCATAGAGCTATGTGAGGGACTTTAAAGAAAAAGAGAAAACATCCTACATGCAGATTGCTCTGGCATGTGGGAACATAAATGGCCTCTCCTTTGGGATCAATTATAACAGATGTTACGACCAGATTGAATGTGGATGTTTGACAAATTAGGGATCAAAAATGGCAATCTTATGGCCCTCCACATGTCAGCATCTGAGTACTGTATCAATTGTCATTGTGCCCATAATAACTCTGCAGAATCCACCACATGTGGACTGAAATTGCGACAGAACACATAGATTTTAAATATCAAATCGTGAATGCTCCTTAAAGATATGGATTCTGCTTCTTTATATCTGCTCCAGTCTTCACCAGAATGCTGCAGAATCTGAAATCAAGGCTTCATATGCACTATATTGTTGTTGTTTGTTTATTTTTTTTGTAGGAAGGACCTTTTAGGTAACCAGGACTGACCTTGAACTTGTAATCCTCAGTCCTCCACTTGGAGGGTGACGGGATCACAGGAGCCTGGCTTTGGTTACCACAGAATTTGCATGACAGCCTGTTTGCCATTCTTGACACTCCTGCTTTGTTTGTCCCCCCACCCCCCATCTGTTTAGACTACTTTTCAAGATGAATTGATGTGGTGGTTATGCAACTCTATATGGAGACTCTGCCAAAAAGTAAAATACAACTTATGATCCAGGTATGGCTTGGTAGCTAGACAATCATGTCAGGTTTACAGGTCATGGTAACAGACCCCTCATCTGCTAAAAGCTGTAAAGTCAAGGAGTCAAACTACAGGATTGTGATACTGTCCCAAACAATGAGACCTGAGGCCCATTTCTGCCTTGGGAGAAGAAAGTAATAAACTATCCCCAAAGTCATAAGATTACTATTTAGCCAATGTTTCTGGTGCCTTAGGAGAAAAAAGTAATAAACTATCCCCAAAGTCATAAGATTACTATTTAGCTAAGGTTTCTGGTAAAGAACAAGACATGCCATTGTCCCCTCCCTAAAGAGTTAATCCAAATGGGTCTGACAATCACCTAGGTAGGAAAGAGACCCCCACCTAGGGACTTTAAGAAATATAAAGCCTCTCTAAAAATGCCCGTCAGTGCAGTGGTCTCTCTGACAACATTCACTGTTACCCCATGAGATTACTGAGGTCTATGGTGAGTGGTCCTTCCAACCTTGTCCAATCTCCTCCCTTGAGAGTGCCTGACTTAACTCTGTGTGTCTCTCCTGAATTCTTCTGAGAGATATCACAGGGATAGGGAACAGAGGGAAATCCTGGACTAGACCCTGGTCACAATTTGCTCCTTTGATTGCACTGTTACGGGGCACTTAGGCTCATAAGCCTGCTGCCTGCCTCAGTTTCCCTGCATTACAAAGTAGTTAGGGAACAGAAAATGGAAAAGGAAAATGGATTTATTCGGCTGTCTTATATTTTATAGAAAGCTATGTACAAAGACCAGAACATATGTAAATTTATCTGAGACAGGCTAATCTTCCCTGTGGGGCAGGGGATCTGGGACCCTGGTCGCCTCCTCTCTCTGTTCTGCACTGAAATCTAGGCTGAAGAAAATGCAGCCTTAAAGATTTCTATTTTTTTCATTTGATATTTTTAGCTCCTTTGTCAAAAATCAGGTGTTTGAAGGAGTGTGGATTAATATCCAGATCTTCGATTCAGTTCCACTGGTCCTCCTGTCTGTTTTAATGCCAATACCAGGCTGTTTTCAGTACTGTAGCCCTGTAGTAGAGTTTGAAGTCAGAAATTGAGATGCCTTCTGAAGTTCTTTTAGTACAGGATTGTTTTGGCTATCCTGGGATTTTTGCTTTTCCATATGAAGTTGAGTACTGTTCTTTCAAGGTCTGTGAAGAATTTTGCTGGGATTTTGATGGGTATTGCATTGAATCTGTAGATTGCTTTTGGTAAGATTGCCACTTTTACTATGTTAATTCTACCTACCCAAGAGCATGGGAGATCTTTTCACTTTCTGGTGTCTTCTTCAATTTCTTTCTTCAAAGATTTAAGTTCTTGTCTTCCACTTGTTTGGTTAGAGTTACTTTGAGATATCTTATGTTATTTGTGGCTAGTGTGAAGGGTGATGTTTCTCTGATTTCTCTCTTGGTCCATTTATCATCTGTGTACAGGAGGGCTACTGTTTTCTTCTTTTAGTTAATCTTGTATCCTGCTATGTTATAGAAGCACAGAAAATATATTTAACAAGATTTCTCATTTTTAATGAGAAAAGATTCTTAGGGGAATTTCTGGGCCTAGCAGAGCCCTTTGTCTCTTAGCCTGGTCTTTGATAGGTAAAAAGTCAAATCTTTTTGTCTTTTCTTTGGAGATCGGCTTGAGCTCAGATTCCTGTGTGCTTGCTAAGTGTACTAAACTTGCAAATGAAACAGAGCTGACAGTCGGTGAGATGAAGAGAAGGGCAGGAGTGACTGCATTTATACTATTTCTATCTCAAGGTCATGGTTACGTCACTACTGGGTGTCTATCCAAAAGAAGTGGAGTCACTGTGTCCAAGAGTCGTCTGTGTTCTCGTGTTCATTACAGCCCTACTCATGTTGGTCAAGACCTGGACACAGTCAAGTTGTCTATCAACCAATGATTAGATAAAGAAAATGGGGTACATACGCACAGTAGGATACTCTTCAGGCATATAAGAAGTGAAATCCTGTCATCTCGTGGGAAATGTACTGTGTTTTCCACCAAAGGGTTAAATAAGACACAGCTCAGTTTAAAAGAATAGTAAAGAAGCCACTTGACAGGAATTAAAATCCTGCCAGAATTAGTGTCTCTTGAAACCCAAATATATACTCAAGGTTACATTCAAACCTTCATTCTGCTTATCAGTTGTCTTGCTTCCAACTAGCCAATTGGCTTATAAGGCCCAGAGCTGAGCATGCACTGTGAGCAAAGGCTCCTTGGTGTTAGGTGAGAGGGAACCTACATATGTCAATGCAGACAGTGATCTGCCAAGAGACGAGAATGAAAACTCAGTTCAAAATTCATCAGCTTGGATCAGACTTCAGGGAGTCTAAAGACAGTTCACTGTCAGCATATTTAAAACACAGTACAATTTGGGAAAAAGCCTCCAGGTTTCTAGGGAACAATCGTTTCGATTCCAGGTACACAATAAAGCTTACGGTGCGGCTACCTAGAAACTTTTTTACATGTGACCGCAAGTGAGTTCCATAGTTAATGGGTCTAGGATCTAATGTGGTCTCTGACCAAGATAGCATAGGGGCAGCAGTACATAAAATACAATGATGTCTCCCCTAAGGATGGGCTTTATTAACTCTGGGAACTAAAGACAAAGTCTATAGAGGGAGAGTCTAGGATAATCGTTCTGGAGAATTTGGGTGAAGTCTGCCAAAGGTGGGTAAGATTTGCTGCCAGCAACAGCAAAAAAGTCACAAGTTAGTTAACAACATCCATTCTCATCTTTCTGAATGGAAGGCAGGCATTTTATTTTATCTCCCCCAATGAAGAGACACCCCTATATGATTAACATTCCTGTTTTCCCTGGATACCTGTAGGGGTAAGGACCTCCTTGCTCCCAACAGTTAGGTGGGAATAAAATTAAAAAAGGAAACCTCACTGGGTATGATTGCTTGCTGGACTGATATAACTAGGCACCTGTGCAAAGGAGTAAAACTTTTTTGCTCTGCTGGAATACCTGGGAATGCTGGGTTGTGCTGTCTTTTTCTCCAGACCCCGGGTCTGTTTCCTAGCTATATGCAACAACGTATGTGGATGAATGGAACCGAACCTCATTAGGTGAACGATACTAGATACCGAAAGACAAGTGCCATCTCATCTCAGTGTGGGATCTAAAAACATTGGGCTCTAGAAGTTGAGGGCCAGAGGCCAGGGGCAGATAGGAATGAAATGAACGGGGGAAGCTGATCAGTGGGGACTAAGTCACAGTCAAGCAGGGGCAGGAAGGTGTCGTGTGTAAGTGCCCAGCATTGTGACTACAGACAACAGCTCCACACTGCATTTACAAAAGCTCGAAGGAAGGGATTTAGAAGGCTTACCAGTAAGAAATGAGGTTTGGGGAGAGAAACAGACTGACCTGCTATTGTGATGTGAATATGACACAGCATATATGTGCATTAAATATTACATAGAACTAATTATTATACACGACTTCTTTCTATTTATAACAATAGTTCAAAATGATAATCACTATATTTGTCTTTCCCTTTGTTTAGATGACATATGACTGCCCCCCTACCCCAATCACTCCCACTGAAGTGACAATATCATATAGAGTTCTGGTAGAACCAGGACAATCTCCGTATATATCTGGGCAAATTCTCTTCTGTTCCTGCTGGCTATAAGAAGCTTGTTTAGTGAGTGCATACCGAACTTATGAAAAGACCTCCTGAGCCAAGGGACACCTTAGTGGTTAGCATGGTAGACAGTTCACTCAGCAGTATCTTCTCAATGAATCAATGGTGTAATCAGTGAATCTCTTTCAGGCAAAGATGCTAAGCACTGTGCTCAGTGCTTGGGATAAGCCAGCCTACAGAGAAGACAACCGCCTGTTCTCACTAAACTTGCATGCTTGCGTAAATGCTCATGGGTCTAGGGTAAGAGAACTAAAGAGATAATGCACAGATGCATGGTGGGATGGATAACTTAGGTGCTCTCTTGCCAGCCTGAGGGATACCTAGAAGCCTGGTAAAGCTTACTTCTGGGCATGCTTCTGAGGCTGTTGCCACTAGTGTGAGGTCAGCAAGCTAAGTGGGGGACATCGATTCGGGTTTTGAGAAACATTCTCCATTGGTCTGAGGGCCAGGATGGAAGAAAAAAAAGCAGGGGCAAGGAGAAATTATTTGTGATGGATAATCTCAGTACCAGTTTGATGGGGTTTAGAATCATCAAGGAAACAAACATAGAGGCATGTGTGGGAGAGTTTCTAGACTGAGTTAACTGAGGAGAAAAGACTCACTCGAAGTGTTGATGGTAGCATCCCGGGGGCTCGCGTCCTGAACTGAAGGAAAAGGAGAAAATGAGCTGAGCCCTTGAATTCATCTCTCTGCTTCCTGACTATGGGTTCCATGTGACTGGCTGCCCCATTTCCTGCCACCATGCCTTCTTTACCTTCCAGCGTGTGTCAAAATAAACTCTTCTCTAGTTTCTTTTGTTAGATATTTTGCCATAGCAAAAGAAAAGTAACCACTCCTCCCTGTACACCCCCCAGCCTTCTTTCTCCATGAATTTGTGTTTGATCTTGTTTCAGCCCCTGGCCATCAAGACTCTAGGTTCTTTGGCTATCAGACTTGTGCAGGAAGCTCCCAGAAGTGGGGGTAATGGGAGGGTCTCAGGCTGTTGGATGTACAAAAGACATCATGTGTGTTTTCTCTGAGGCTTTCACTCGTGGTACTAAGCTGCTGATGAACTCCTTAGCTCTCCAGCTTGTTGACAGACACCATGGAACTGTCAGGTCTTGGCGACACAGTTAGCAAGTAAAGAGATCCCATCTATAAATATGCAATGAATTAGCTCTGTTTCCCTGAAGAGCCTCAACAAACACATACAGCATGTGAGAAACTGATAATTACAAGAGAATGAGGGATATGAGGGCCAGGACACTGTATGGCAGCATATGAATAGGAAGTCCTGGGTACTTACTCTTGAGCTATGCCATAGACATCAAGTATTGGCAGGAATGAAGAATGTGATTGTGTTCCTTTATAGGGGAAATACTTGACAGCCACGGTGTGCTTCCAGCAGATGATAAAGCGAGAGGCTTGGCCGTGATGCTCATAGACAGGAAGGTGGACAGGGGACTGAAGCAGAGGGAACAAGGTGGCCCTGAATTACATCTACAGAGAAACACCCTGGTTCTGCATCAGGAGGACTGCAAATAGTTCAGAAACAGAAATGGGCAGGCATGTCAGGAGGCCCCTGCAGAGGACACACTGACTCACACAGAAGGGCATGGGCACAGGGATAATACACCTGAATACAGACTAAAGCTGGGGGAAGACTCCCTGCTAATGAGATACAGAGAGCAAACATGAGGAGGGGTGGATGAGGCTGGCCCAAGAATTTTGGTTCAAACAACTGGCAGGATGGATTCCAATAAAGGAAGCTGGAAGGATAAGGTGAAATTTTGGTAGAGATTCGGTATCTGTCCTCTGGACGTATTTTTTATCAGTCTGTCGCTTATTTCACCATTTTCTTGGCATCATATTTCTCAGAGCAGATTTGATTCTTTGTATTTTTTTGCTCTTTTTTTTTCAGAGATCAGTTAATGGTTAGCTTTGTCTAATGAGAATCATGTGGACAGAGAGACTCAATGAGGGATTGTCGGCATTCAGTTGGCCTGTAGGCACATGTGTGAGTGGTTAAGTGAATGAATTGATGTGGGAAAACTCAGCCTACTGTGGGTGACATCATTCCCTAGGCAGTGGAGTCCTGGACTGTGGAAGGATGGAGAAGATACATAATATATGGACATTTTAATGGTGAAAAGACTGTCTCCCCATGTCAAATGATTTAATAAAGAAAAAAATCCCTCATAGATGTGCCAGCCATTTGGGTTTTAGTTAATTCCAGATGTAGCTAAGTTGACAACTAAGAATAATCATCACAGTCAGGATATTTTGTCCCAGCAGCAGAAATGATACCAGGACACTATACCCCCGTGGTAATTTTTGATCCCCCTGTTCCATTAATGTTGTGTCTCTTCTTTAGCTAATATTCTGCTGGCTTGATGGCTGCTGTTTTACAGTAAGCCCAGGCATTGACTACTATCAATTCTTCCCATCAACTTTCAAGACTGAATCAGCTATTCTGAGTCATTTGCCTCTCCATATAAACTTCCACAATGCTAACGATGTTAAATCTTGCTATCTGATGATGAATTATTTCTCCTTCATTCACTGATTTAGGTCTTTGGTTTTTTTTTAATCAGTTTTGTAGTTTAACCCATATAGCTATTACATATATTTTGTTAGATTTATATGTAGTTGTTTCATTTTCAGAGCATCAACATAAATAGCAATGTGTCTGATTTCAAGTTCTGCTGGTTTATTGTTAGTGTGTGGGAAGGCTGTATTATTTAATCTTCTATTTTGGAAACTTACTCTCACTCTTATTAATTCCAGGAGATGTTGATACTTTTTGATTTCATACTGAGGCAAGACATATACAAAGTTCATTTTTATTTCTTCTTTCTGGCACATACACGTTATTTTCTTTCCATGTCTTACTGAGTTGGTATGTCCAGTATGATGTTACAAGCAATGCTAAATAAGGCATCATTACTTTACTTCCAACCTCAGTAGGGAAGATTCCAGTTCTTGAATGCCACCCATGAGGGCAGGTAGCATTTTGCAGATGCCGTTGGTAGAAAATTCCTATTTATTCCTAATCTGCTGAGAGTCTTTCCATGAGTGGCTGTTATGCCTTGTTAACTCTTTCTCTTCTGCAACTGATACAGTCATGTGATTTTTTTTGTCCATGTTTAGGCTGTTGACATAGTATATTATAGTAACTCATTTTTAACTGTTAAAGTAGCCATATAGATGTGGAATGAGTCCTATTTCATCTTGGTATGTCATTATTTTTTTTCTGTTTTTTTTTTTTTTTTTTTTTTGGTTTTTCGAGACAGGGTTTCTCTGCAGCTTTTTTTTAGAGCCTGTCCTGGAACTAGCTCTTGTAGACCAGGCTGGCCTCGAACTCACAGAGATCCGCCTGCCTCTGCCTCCCGAGTGCTGGGATTAAAGGCGTGCGCCACCACCGCCCGGCTTTGGTATGTCATTATTTTGTGTGTTTCTGTATTTAATTTTCTAATATTCTCTTGAGGCTATTTGTACCTGTGTTCATGAACCACTATGGCCTGTAGCTTCTATTTCTTGTAACGCCTTCTTCACCTGGCTTTGTTCTTAGGGCAATGCTGGCCTTGTAGATTAGATAAAGAGGTAGTCTTGGCTTCAACCTGGAGTAGATTGTAGATAATGGTTAGTGCTTTCAAAGAGACTAGTATGTCTGGTATCAGTAAATAATTAAGAAGCTAAGGAGGTAGATCAGTGGTAGATTGCTTGGCGAGCTTGCCAAAAATATTCTGGCTTCCATTAACAGCGACATAAAAACCCAAGCAGCGCTTCCACTGCATTCGCTCGTTCACTCTTCACAGCCTTTCCTTTTCTTCTGTGTGGATGAACTATGTCAGTTTTCTCCTGCCTGAAGAATTTATCAATTCCTCGGTGTACACGGTCAAGCACAGATTTCCCTATCTGGGTTTGTTTGAACAACTCTTTACCTTTCATGGATAATTTTGCAGGGTAGAGAATTCTCTGTTAGTAGGATAATCTGTCTTACTCAGAACCTCTTTTGTGTTAGTGTCCTCTCCTTTGCTAGCACAGCTACTCAGAATATAATTACATAATTTTTTGCCTCTGTTCATTTACATGCAAGGTATTTAAATTCCTCCCTCTGGGCCCTCTCAATGTTTGTCCTTGCTTTTGATTATCTGAAATTGGATTGCATGTAGATTACTTTTGGGGTTAGTTTAGTCTGGCTGATATTGTTTGGGCTCCTAAATCTGGGGTATGGTATCCAGCATTAAATTGTGGTGGATATTAATTATTTTTAACTGCTAGTTCTGTTTATTTCTTCCCTCTACTTTGAATTCCTATTAGTCATACATAATGGCTGTTCTAGAACTCTCATCGTTCTTGGATGGTCTGTTCTTTTGAAAACCATGGTCTTTTGCCTTTGTTTTTTATTGCTTCTCAGAACTCCAGTTCATCTTTACAAGATTTCAAGCTGTTCCCGTAATGCCCTTAGTGTGTTAAGCCATGATGGCCCTAAGTTCCTGATCTAACAATCCTAGCAGCTACGGCACATCTGGCTCTTGCTTTGAAGTTTGAATTATTCTTTGCAATCTGATTTTTGTTCTCTTTTTGCCTTTTGTTTCATTTATTTATATTTGTTTAGAATTTTGGTAGAGTGCCAATAGAGGAGGGTCTTCTGTGATGTGGTGAGAAGAAGGTATGAGGCCAGTGGACGCTGCTTGAAGCCCTATGGTGGTCGGGATCCGTCATCGTGTGGGCCTGCACTCCTAGACTCTGTATCCCTGGTGTTCCTCAGCAATCCCCCTTCTTTTTGGCAGGGCAAGATAGCAAGAGCTAGCCCAAGCTGTGGATTTTCCCTCGCCTAGCTTAGCTGGCCTCTGAAAAGATAGTTTAGAGAGTTTCTCCAGAGAGCAGGCCTTGATGGGAAGGCAAGACACATGTATGTTATAAAGTGGCCACTTTGTAACAATCTGCCCTGCCCCTGAGCTCTGGGTGATTTTTCCCTCAGCATTCCCTTGAAGCACCCGTGCAACACTTTATTCCAGTGGCCCTGTGACTGCGTGCCCTCAGAGGCTAACACTCACACTTGCCTATACTGGTCCTCCAGCAATCTCTTACTCATACTGGCCATGGAGGCATGTGCTGTGTGATTCTGAGGGCAGCCATTTTGTCCTTTGATCTTACTTCTCTGATTAATCTAGGAAGGGTTATTGAGCTTTGAATCTGCTCGTAGTTTGGTTGTTATAGAATAAAGATGTGTAACGTAGGGAGACTGAAGGGAGTGACTTCCACACACAATTTCAGGAACAGAAAGATGACCTCATCCCCAGCTTGGGGCTGGCAAAGCAGAGAAGGTACGCTGAAGGAAGAGACAGTCACGGTGCAGAGCAGCCGCTGTGGACTCTACGTTTACTCTGCCCTGCTGATTCATCTCAGATGCTGTTGTTGCCTCTCTGCTAGGCCCATCACGATACAGTCCATCTCTTCAGACATCCTGACCCAAGGAATCTCCTTCTTGATTCCAGAGAGGGATAGAAAGTTAATCAATGGCTCATTAATTTTGCTAATAATGTGAAGTTACTATAATTCAATCCTTCTGGGCTATGGAGGAGCTGTCGTCTAATTAAGAGAGAAATTTCTCCCACCGGTTTAAAAGGTACAGACATGGCCATTTATTAGTAGGACATGGCCATGTTAGCTTAGCGAACACTGAAATGGGATCATGGAAGCACACTGCTTACTGGAAGTGGCTTCGTCTTCAGACCCCAAGGTCATCTGGTTTCTCCGTGTTTCATTTCTCTAGAGGACAGCAGTTGGGGACAGGGTAGGGGCAGTGGTAAGAGAACAATATGGTGGCATGTTTTCTCCACGCCATTGTTTCTACCTAGTGTAAAAAGCCTGAAGAAGAAGGGCCCCTGGCTTGAAGATTTGGAAAGTCATTAATAGACAAGATGCTAAGCCTCTTCACACTGAGAGGCAGGAGTTTCCTCCTGAAGCCTGGTGCAGCCAGAGTGGGAGATTTCACATTGTTCTGACAACTGGTCAGACCACCTTTCAGGTGACAATGATGAGACAATGATGGAGCAGGACCACATGGACCTTGTCCTGTACTGCTCGGCCACACATATCTCTTGCTGTCTATTAAAACATAAACTTATGTTAGGAGCCCAGGGATGGACCTGGGATAACTAGACCTCTTTCTTCATCATTAAATACATTTTCTTTTTCTGGTTTTCACTATGATTAGTCTCTTTATTTGGCCCACTAAGGATGGATGGACCAGCTTGGTTCATTGGCTGCTAGGGCACAGGCACTGACCCTAACAATTCTAGCAGAAAACCTCTTGGGTCTGTGTGGTCCTCTTTTCCCATCCTTCACTCTGGCTGCATCCCTGAGCCCTTGACTGAACAAGGCTTCCCTGAGGCTACAAAGTTCCCATGCACTAAGTTGTAGCAAGCATCCTAACCTGAACTAGATCTCAAGGTTGGGGACCTGAGCAAGAAAGTCTAACTGGCAACTGTCAGTCAGTGTCTAGCCTGGTCCACTCAGTGGTAGCCACAAGAGCAGACCAGGCTCGTGTCACACATACATGGCTTTTAAGCTTTCCTCATGAATGGCTACTGTGAAGGTCTCAGAGGGACAGGATGATGGAGAGGTAACAACGTTTCCACAAAGTGACACAGAGTGACCTATGGTTCTGGCAGGAAATTGCATCTCTCTATCGAATTCTCAGCTCAGTTAAGAGCCATCATAACAAGACAGGGCCATACCTACAAGTGGGGTGCAAATGAATCCCGCAGCACTCCATGGTAACAACTTATCACCCACCCCCTCACATTTGTTATGGGTATTTGATTTCTCTTTGGCTGCCTTCTACTTTTTGTATTTTTTTTCCCTTTTGGAAGCAGATGTGCCCTCTGAAAATGAGCTTTGATACAGCATTGTCTTTGGTTTGTCTCCAGATGTGGCCAATTTAACGTCTCAGTCACAGGATGGCAAACAAATGCTTTCCAGGGAGAAATTAAATGATGGCATTTAAGCCTTAATTGCTGCTTAGAATCATATCCTTTTTAATACTTGATTCAAGTAAATGGATTTGTAGTTCTCCAAGTTTAACTTAAAACAGTCGTGGAACTAAAGAGACAATAATTCGCCTCCATAGCATTTCTTAAAATGAAAATAAATGTGGTTGTGCAGTCTTTTTATATTCAAAAAGTGTGACTGCTAGATATTTAGTCCTAGCATGGTTTATATCTCCTCTCCCACATAACTACTGATGTGCAAAATCTACTTCTTAATGAAACATGAAAATCCTGAACACATCTGTCACGCTATATCCCCCACAACTACACAGCAAAAGAATCTTAAATTAGTGAGGCACAAAATTAGCCTGTTTTTTCTTTGTGGGATCTGGTGCCTGAAAAACCCTCCTTGAATTGTAATTCCCTTTATGTAAAGAGGGTGCTTGCAGAAGTCTCTATTACGCTATGTGAGGTTTTTTTAAGTCCACACTAAAAGTCTTGTCTGATGAGAATCTGGGCTGCCCGAAGTCACAAAGAGCTGCTGGCTGCAGGAAGTAAGAGTTGAGGCCATGCAGTCAATGGCAGAGTTTCCAAAAACAAAGAGTCAGCTGTTGACTGAAGTGGCCAAGAAGTTCCTGCATGTGGACTGCTATCCCTATGCTGACTTCCCCACCCATCGATAGATCCATCCATTGATCCATCCATCTTCCCACTCACTCACACATTTATCCACTCATCCTCCCATCTATCTATCACCCATCCATCCTTCTGTTCAGCCACCAGCCTCCAATCCAGACATCTTCCCATCCAGTCATCCTCCAACCCACCCACACGTCCATCCATCTATCTGTCTATCAACCTATCTAACCCATACTAAGAATCTGACACTATTATAGCTCTGAGGAATCAGCACAAAACAAGAATCAGAGGCCATAATACCATGGAGACCACAACCAAAGGCCCTCTGGGCAGTCGTTTTTAATATGGCATGAAGTAGTAGCTTATTAAAAAGTCACACCGGTTTGTGATTGAGTAATTTCAGATGGTTATGTGTGAGAAGACTGCTAAGCCTGGTCTGGAAGTTGCTTAAGTAGGAATTGGGGACAAGGACCATAGGACAGAAAAAAAATAAAACAAAGAAGGAACTAGCATCAAAGGATGCAGACACCTGGAGAAGGATACAGAAATGTGCTTCCTAAAGAGACGCCATCTTCTTGTTCCAGCCCTTTCTAGACTCTTTGTTTTCTACCTTTGTTCATGACACATAGCAACAATACTTTGAGAACTCTCGAAACATCCAGACTTTCATTAAAATTATATAGTGTTTTGTGACCTTGTGTAGCCCAGGTTGAGCTCTAGATGGATATGTAGCTGAAGACGAACCTTGAACTCTTGGCCTTTCTACCTCTGCCTCCCAATTGCTGAGATTCACGTCTACACCTTTGTGTTTGGGGAGTGCAGGAGATCACCTGAGGGTCTTTGTGTGCTCCACTCGAGCACTCTGTAAACTGAGCTACACCCCTGACCCTTGTTATAGTCTTAATGACTAACAGGAACAAGAACCATAGTAAGCCATTAATGAGCCTGTATCAGGTGCCCTGCTGTGTCTTACGTATGTACTATCTCACTGCAATCCTTAAATCCTCATCTAGTGAATTATTGAGGCTTAGGTCAGTGAAGTAATCTGCAAAAAGGAACCAAGTAAGCAAACTGGTATTTAGAGAATTCTGGGGTCCCAAGTCAATAGATAAGTACTCAGATTTAGATATTTCCACAAAGCAAACTTTGTTTTTACACAGAAAGGTGTATGGTAACCAAAGGGTGGAGAGCAAGCACCCCTGACAACCTTTCGGCCAGTGCAAGGGGGCATGGCTTTTTCTCATCTACTGAGTTTCACTCAGTGGCTACTTTGAGGAAGGTGCAAAAAGAGAACAAAGAAAGCGTGTGGGAAGAAGGAGCCAGAACAGTTAACCATTCCTGAAAACTGGAAATACGCCAGGGTTTCAGACCCGAGGACCTTCCAGGTTGCATTTGGTCAAAGAGGCACATATTTCTTAGCCACAAGACTGGGTGGACCAAACGGAAACCAGACATAAGAATGCTTACATACATTTGAAAGACTGAATTTCTTGAAGTGACCAAGCCACATATCACGTAACAACAAATGTCAGAGTCCTTCTTCTGTAATTGTTACACACGGCTGAAGTTGGATTCCGTTTTGTTTTTCTTTCTCTTTTAGCTTTAGCAATGTTTTTATTCTTTCTTTTTCAGGGATAGGGATAGGACCTGAAGCCTCTTACATGCTACACCTCCGCTCTACCCTGAGGTCCAGCCTAAGCCCTTCTTAGAACTGTAGACTTCTGACACTGGCTACATCACTGTGTGCTCACCAGCGACATCTGGACCGCAGACTGAACAAACTCAGGCGGCGCTTTTCTCTTCTCACCAAACAGTTCCATCCTCTTCTGTCTTCACAGGATGTGACTTGCAGACTCCTCTCCTCGCCAGCCCTCAGTCTTCCTGTCCACAACAGCCAACAGCCCCTCCAACTCTCTCAACTGGTCACCAGAAGCAAACATAGTCTCAGGATGTGATCTGACAGACACTGAGTGAAGCAGGGGCCTCTGAATCTTGACAAGAATCCAACAACCACCATCCACCACCATTATCATCCTTAGAAGTCAGATTCATGCACAAGCTAGAATTCAGCAGACAGATGTAAATAGGTGTGCACTGTGATCTTCAGGGTTTCTTCCTTAGTTCTAAATGACATAAATCCAGGAAAATGCAAGTCTTTTTGTTTTGTTTTGTTTTGTTTTTGCTATGAAGTATCCCCTAGTTATGAGCTGGTGAGTCCTTTCCAACAGGTTCTGGTCAACTCTGAAGACAAAATAATTGCATGGCTGGTAGATGTGGGAGCTTCCATTTTTAGCCTGGGTCAAAATATCTTCAATGCACATAGGAGGAATTATTTGGTTGGTTTGTGCAGTGCCCTCTGAAACTGTGCTCTGTTTACTGCCACCAAGAAACAGAAATGAAATCAAGCTGGTGGCCCCATGTGACAGCTTCCTGTGCTTTTCTGGTTCACCCAGGATCAGGCTCCTTCTGAAACCCCCTTCTTTCTAGGACTCATAAGAAGGTTGGAAAGTTCAGCAGAATTCTTGCCATGCCACCTGGCCAATTCCATATCTGTGCTTCCAAAATAGACAGTAAAGGGAGCCCTGAAGTCATATGTTAGAAAGGAGGTTCCTGTCACGTCTGAAAAGCTAACAGTTTCATTGTCATTCTGGAGAGCGTGATAACAAAGTCAGAAGGCACAGGCCCCAGATAGGACACGGGCTTTCAATGATGTCCTCTCAGAGTCACACAATTGTTTAAGCATCATTTCCCCCTGAGACTAGAGTTTAACTAATTGTAGTTAACAACTCAAACTGTACTTAAACCTCACAGTGTCTCTTAAAGTCTCCTCTGTCGCTACCTCCTCTCTTGTATCACCACAAGCCTGAGAGGGATAATTTCTCCCAGAATGGCAGCGAAGCAATTGAAACCGAGAAATGATAATGTAATTTACAAAGCCTTATAGTAACAAGAGTAAGAAGATTAGGGCGGCTCACAAGAAAAAGAATAATTACCTGAGTGTAGAGCAATGCAAAGTCAGAGAAGCTATGAGCCCGGCCTGATGGCACGGGCCTGCTAATCCAGCATACGGGAGGTGGAGGGAGGAAAATTAGGAGTGTAAGGATTTATTGAAGTCCATAGTGACCACACGTGGGCCACATGTGACTTTATCTCGAATAAACCTAACTTAGGGATGTGGAGATGGCCCCATGGGTAGTAGCAAGTGCTGCTCTTGTAGAGGACCCAAGTTCAGTTCTCAGGACCTATGCTAGAAGGCAGGTCACAACCACCTGGAACTTGAGTTCCCTGATGTAACCCTCCTCTGAACTCTTCAGGCATCTATACACACACACACACACACACACACTACACGCACCGTAATTAAAAATAAAATCTTGTAAAAAACTAATTAGCCAACCGAATGAATAAATCTGTATTAAAACTGGGATATAAACAATATCTTATTATGGCAGGAACCTTGTTTCTGTTTCTGCCCTGACAGTTTATAAATTAGTCTGAGGAAGCAGAGACTCATTCTTGCTACTACTATTTTCTTAGGATATGAACCCCCAGCAGAACGGGGACCTCCTGGACCCCACAGCTGGCACCATTTTCAGCAAACAGGAGATGACTTTATTGGGTGAGAGATACATCTATCACGGATGTCTCTGAATTACTTATATGAACTATATCAAGGATAGCGGTAAAATAAATTTAGAACCACAAACTTCTAAAGCTAGAACTGAATTCACGTCTTTTGGAAGGAACTGGCTTTATGAATGGCCCCAGGTCCTAGTCCTCACTTCCTAAAAGGAGAGCATGGTGGTGGATGGTGTCCAGGGCTTTGGACACACTAGCATTTCTACCTTATCATCTGTCTTAGTTAGGCTTTTCTATTGCTGTGATGAACACCATGCCATCAAGCAACTCGAGGAGAAAAGGGTTTATTTCAGCTTTCAACTCTCAGCTCATACTCCAGTGCTGAGGGAAGTCAGGGCAGAAACTCAAGCAGAGCAGGAACCTGGAGGCCGGAGCTGATGCAGAAGCCATGGAGGGGTGTTGCTTACTGGCTTGCTCCTTATGGCTTGCTAAGTCTGCTTTCCTTTTATTTTTTTATAATTTTAAAAATGCATTTTAGATACCAACCACAGTTTCTTCTCCCTCCTCTCCTCCTGCTCCCTCCTCTCTAGCCCCCCTCCCCACTCCTCTGTCTCTATTTTGATGGGGTAAGGCCTCCCGTGGGAATCAACAAAGCATGGCACATCAAACTGAGGCAGGACCAAGTTCCTCCCCACTGCATCAAGGCTGAATAAGGCAGCCCACCATACGGATTCGGCTTCAAAGAGCCAGCTCCTGTATCAAGAACAGGTTCTGGTCCCACAGCTAGGGGCCCCACAAAAGACCAAGCTACACAATTGTCACCCAGATGCAGAGGGCCTGGGTTGGTCCCATGCGGGCTCCCTGACTGTCAGTCCAGTGTCCATGAACTCCCACAAGCTCATCAGCCTGCTTTATTATAGAACCCAGGATGACCAGCTTAGGGATGAGTCCACCCACAATGGGTTGGGCCCCTCCCCACCAATCACTGATTAAGAAAATGCCTTACAGGTTTGCCTGACGCCTGATCATATGGAGGTATTTTCTCAATTAAGGTTTCCTTAGATGATTCCAGTTTGTATCAAATCAACATTAAAAAAAAAAAAAAACCCAACCAGTGTACAATCTCACTTACCCTGACTAGGAAGCAGGAGCTGCACAGTCCTGACTCCTGGTCTCAGGTTAGGGTCTCAAAATACAGAACAAAACTACTTCTGATTAAAGAGTATTGTAAGTGCCTTTTCCTTAATTCATCTAAGTTTGGAGAACCATCTTGTATTAGGACTTCATGGACTATCAGAAATGAAGGATAATTATAAAACATCACTCTGCAATTCTCAAGGAAGAATGCGACAAAAAAAATGAGATCCAAAAAAACCATTTCCTACCAATTTTAATCTTGGCAACACCATTATAAAAATAGCTGGACCCTAAAACTGCACTAAGTAGCTTCGCTTGTCAAGCTCCGTGTTAATCACTGACCTGCACAAGCTTGTCTGATGCCGTTAAGAAGCCTACAATGTCGGCCTTTTGTTATCTTCATTTTACAGACAAGAAAATCAAAGCACAGAAGTAGTTAGCTACATTTTCAAGAGATAATTAAAATGTAAGTCCGAAGTGGAAGGAAGGTCTAACTCACAATTAATGTCTAGTCTTCTTGCTTTTATATTTAAAGATTTATTTACATGTGTGTGTCTGTGTGAGTGTATGCCACATATTTGTGGATGTTCAGGAGGCCGGAAGAGAGCATGGAATTCTAGTTATGGGTGATCACGGGCTGCCTGGTATATGTGCTGGGATGGACCTGGGGTCTTCTGGAAGAGTCCTCTTACCCACTGCACCATCACTTCAGGCCCTTTAGCATGAGAGCAACCTGATTAAAGAGTAAGAGGAAGTAACAGAGTACCTGTGTCCATTCATACATGTATGTACTTGCCTGTATATGTGTGTATGTATGTGTATATAGGTGTGTGTTTACGTGTGCTTGTATATATGTACTGTGGGAATGTATGTGTCTGTGTGTGAGTGTGTGTGTTATGTATATGTGTAGGTGTATGTGTGTATGTGTTTCTCTGCGTGATTGTGTCTGTATCTGTGTGTGAATGTACAAGCATATGTGTATATGCTTGTGAGATATGGGTGAGTATGTGTGTGGGGTGAGTGTGGGTATGGTTGAGTGGGTGTGCTGTGGGTGAGTGTGCAAGTGTATATATATATATGAGTGTGCATGTGGGGGGGTGAGTGTATATGTGTATATATGGTGTGTATGTGTGTGCTCTAGTGGAACAGGAGGCTATGAGGGACAAAGAGCTACAGGAAAGGATAAAACAAGAATCCCTGAGGAGTTTCGCCAGTGTCATAACAATGCAGTGCACAGTCTTATGGTGTGGTTTTCAGAGAAATAAACTGACTACTATAATGAACTTTTTTGTTTAGCTCTGGTTCTGTTGAATACTAGGTTCCTCTTTTGAACAATTAAAAAAATCCTGACCAATACAGGGGCACCGTGCCCTTTAGAAGAAACAGTCCCAATGCCACAGGTCATCCACTGAAGACAGCTGGGTCAACCCTTGCCCCGAGAGCACACACGTGATTCAGGATTGAAAACTCCTAACCCATGTACAAGCTGCCCTGGGGCACCAGGAGGGACCCCAGTTCCTCTTCACTTCTGCTGTGTTCCTCATCCACCATGCTTATAAATGTCAGATTGCAGGTCAGAAATTCACCAAGCCTATGAGAAAAGGGAACAAACCCAAGTGCATGACAAACCACTGTCATAATTCAGTTAGGATGCCGACCATGTTAGAAGACAGTGTTCTGTCAGGACATTATTTAGGGGGGACTCTATCTTTAGGACAAAGGGCATTGCGAAGAAGCCCCAGCAATTTTCAATTATCACACTGTGAATGAAAGCAGGACTGGCCACGCGTGTCTGATATAATTACAAATAGATTGTAGGCTAGAGCAAAGCATTCTATTAGGAACCATGAGTTTCATCAGAGGAGAAATGGGGTGTAAATATGAAATCAGAGAAGTTAAATAAAAGCTGAGGCCTTCCAATGTGACTTAGCAGGAACACTTGAGAGTCGATATGTCTGCTCTCCCCCTCTGCTGTCTTGAGATTTCTGAGCTTTGACTACCGGTTACAGCACGCCAGTATAATACCAGGGTGTGCCCAGAAACATCTACGCCTACACCGTGACCTCTGACTATAATGTCCTAATCAAAAGAAGCCAGATTCCTCCAATACGTGCTTGATTCGAGGTTTGGGATAGGAAGTAGATTAATGTAAGAGGGCCATAGACTTGCTTGTCCATTCAGAGAGTAAAGAAGTGGGGGTCACAGTGTCAGGTCACAGATACTCAGGAACCAGGGTGAAGAGACTTAACGGGCAGGGCATTATAAGCAGAACTCCAAGGATCAGAAAACCAAACAAAGTAAAAACACCCAAATGGGCCGAACGTATGCATTTATAATAAAATCAAACAATAAAGTAGAGAAAAAAATGCATTGGTCAGTACCGGCAGCTGATAGAGAACAAAGTTTTATCAGGTTGAAAACTGGTATATGGAGGGAAAGAATTCAACGACTATTTTTGCCCATATGGAATATATACTATGTAATATAATATGTAAGCGGCTCCCAATAGCTGCTGGATGGAAGATTCTGAACACCACTTTTCAGACGGAGCAGATGATAAACACATGAAAACTCAATACACAGAGCAGCCGCCGCACGCACTCTGATGAAGCTGAGGCTTTAATCCTTGCGTTACAGAGAAAGGGCAAAAGGAGGATGCACGGTAAAAGCAAAGAATGAAAGGCGTAAGAAATATCGCTGAAAGTAGTTCCTCCATAAACATCACAGGACAGAAGGAAGAGAGCGGGGAGACACTCCGGATGAAGGTCGCAAAACACACAGCCGCCAGTTTCATTTGCTCGTCTTTCAGTGTGTGTACTTTGTATGTTTTGCAACAGACAGAAGGCAAGAGGAAGCTCAGGAGTTTTCCTGTGACCAGATCACTCCCTCTACAGCATTTTCTTAGTAAGCCACGCCCACATTCCTGCTAGTTCTGGTGACAATGGCAAGTCCACGTGTGTCCATTCCTGTGTGATTCCCAGCTGCCTTCTCTCTGACACAGCAAGAAGTGTCTGCATTCCACAGGTGACTGCCTCCAGCAGCTCAAAGCGCATTTGGTTCATCTTTCCTCTTCAGCAGGTATTTGCCGACTGCATAAATGAATGAATGACCAGGCCAATGAAAACTACGCACAGAGTCTGAGAGCCAGCGGTCGTAAACCCTCGTTATTGTCAACTGTGTTGCTATTGTTTCTCCAGTGGTAGAGCCCCAGGCTAGATGAGGAACACCCAGCTAAGAGAAGATTTAAGAGGAAATTGTCAGCCACGCTCCAAACTCAAGACAGAACCCGGGAACTGGATGAACATTAGGACTGAGGCAGAGCCCCTGGCTGCCCATGACAGACATGTCTGAGGACCCCTGAAAGAGCGGTTTTCCAGAACTACACAGAGCAGGTGAGGCACTGTACCCAAGTTCCAGGCTTCCCGGGTGAGAGGAGAATGGCCCTGTGGCCAGAATTCTAGAACACCCTGGAGATAGCCACAGGAGCTTGGTATTTAGATTCAAATTTGTTTCTGAGAAAGGTCCACATTTATCATTGGAGTCCCAAAGGAAAATACAATCTCAAAAATTTAAGAACAACTACCTTGAATGTTTTATAAGGTCCTTGCAAATGCACTGTAATGCACTGAGTTCTGCTAATGAAGACCCAGTCAGCAACACCAACTGCACAAGAACGTGAGCTTGCTCCAAAAGCCCGGAGAGCCTGTGGCATTATGGGTGGACCTAGAGTTCCATAATACTGTCATGTTTTCACCAAAGTTCACCCTTTTGTGTGGAGAGAAAAAAAAGCAACACACGTGATTTCTGCTCCCCTCCCCCTCCAGGCTGCTGATAAAGGGACTGAAAAAAGATCTCTAGCCCACCTGTGATGATTGGTTTTGGTTGACCACTTGACTGGATTAAGGGTTAGCTGGGACTGGTGAGAAGAACCTGGGCTAGAGATGATTGATTGACAGGTGGGATAACTGAGAGGTTATGGAACCTTTATGAGGTGGAGCCTAGCTGGAGGACATGGGTCACTGGGGTAGAGAGGGGATTGCAGAGAGAACCCTTTGGCCTTCATCCTGACTGCAAACCGGATGTAGCCAGCTATCCTATTCCCACTCCCCAACACCATGGTGGCCCTGCCACAATGGACTGTTTCCCCTCCAACCTGAGCCAAAAGATCTTTCCTCCCTTTAGAAATTTTTCCCAGTGTGCTGAGATCCGGTATTTGCTAAGAAGTTTCGACTTTCTTCCCTTAGCTTTTTGTCTTGGAAATGAGGAACTGTTTGCAAGGACCTTATAAAACATTCAAGGTAGTTGTTCTTAAATTTTTGAGATTGTATTTTCCTTTGGGACTCCAATGATAAATGTGGACCTTTCTCAGAAACAAATTTGAATCTAAATACCAAGCTCCTGTGGCTATCTCCAGGGTGTTCTAGAATTCTGGGAGCTTGCACAGAGGCATTCATGTAGCAGTAACCATTATGGCTATAGAACTGTGACCAGGGGTGTGAATGTGTGTTTGCTATATCTACATATATACATGTGTGTGCAGGTGTGCATGCCTTTCACACAGAGAAGCCAGAGGAGGACACCAGGTGTTCTCCTCTATCATTCTTTACCTTATTTCCTGAGTCAGGATTTCTCATTGAACCTGGAGCTAGGCCAGTAGTCAGCAAGCCCTAGTGATCCTCCTGCCTCCGTCCCTCACAGTGCTTGAGTTAAGGTCTATATTACTACACCTGTATTCCTCCCTCCCTCCTTCCCTCCTTCCCTCCCTCCCTCCCTCCCTCCCTCTCTCCTCCTCCCCCTCTTTCTTCCTTTCTTTCTCTGCATTTGCTACCAGGGTATGAATATGCCATGACACTTGTGTTGAAGTCAGATGATAACTTATGAGAGTTGCTTTTCTCCTTCCATCATGTGGGTCCTGGGTTTTGAACTTGGGTCTTTACTCTTACAGCAAGCGCATTCTCCCTGCTCCCCCGCTGAGCCATACTGCTGCCCCTTTGCCAGCAAAACAGATGAAAGATTGACTGCTGACTGTTAAGATCTCATCAGAGTTTAGTGAGGGAAGCTTGTTATTTTTGTTATGACTTTTCATCTCTGTTCATGTGACCAAGAGCCCTTTTCTGACACACATGGTGGGTAGGTACAATTTATATGACTGTTGGAGACACTTCCACTTGGGTGAGGAGGCCATAGCCAGACCTGGGAATTCTGCCATATTGTATGGGAGTCATGCAAGCTCTACCTCAAAACTCAACCAGGCCTGAGACTTGGGTGATCACTCCACAGGAAGCTTCTTTCTCATGACACGCTCAGGACAAGTCATAGTACATGTAAATTAGAAACTTCCAGAAGCCCCTTTGCTTGGCTAGTAGACTGAGTTTTCCTGAGACAATGGAATTGAGAGGTATAGATGAATTGAGCCACTATAGAAGTCAGCATTGGGCTTCTGTAGAAATCAGAATGGAGGCATCACACAGTCAGTAGACACCAAAGGAAAACACGGTGGTCTGAATAATGTCACTTAAACATTTGGATCTTACAGAGCCTTGACTATTCAGGAGTCAGACGGTCAATTTCTTTATTGCTTGGAATATACAGAGGGGCCCGGTTTTGTTTTGTTTTTTGTTTTTTTTCCAAATTAAAATACACTGAAATCAACTATCTCTCCTTTACTCCCAGCAATGGGAAACTGCTGTCATGTGTAAGTTCCACCCTTGGACTGTCTCTTAGAAGCTATGTCTGTGTCCCAGAAGCTTGTCTGTTGCAGCCACAACACTCCTGTTCCCTCTCAGGACTAAGCCTCATCCTCCCCTAAGGTGACGGAACCCTGTCATCCCTCTTCCCCTTCCTTACCCTGGCACACCTAAACCGTAAATGCTCTTATTCGCAAAAGAATTGTGTGTTTTGTGTACATATGTGTGTAAGGAAGATCATGTGCATGTATGAACACAGAGGTTCGAGGTAGAGGGTTCCTTGGAAACCGTCTCTCATGGCTTAGCATTGACTTGATTTGTCAGGTCCTTCGGGGAGTCCCAGAGGTGCTCTTGGCTCCACCTCCTCAGCGCTGGTACTGCAAGCATAAAAAAAAAAAAAAAAAAAAAAAAAAAAAAAAAAAAAAAAAAAAAAAAACCTGATTCTGGAGGATCTTACTCAATTCTTCATGCTTGTGTGGCAAACATTTTCTTGACTGAGCCATCTTCCCAGCCTCCCACAAAGCAGAGCTTAATCTGGATATGTCAAAATGACTAGTTTTGCTCTTTTGGAGTAATTGTTAGAATTGCAATTTAATCATCTTTCAGGACTTGTACTCAAGTTGATACAGATTTTTATGTGAACCCTTGAATGGCGGGAGTGATGGATTCATTCCATTTACCCAGGAAGGGCACAGGCTCACATATCCTGAAGACAGTTGCAAAGCTGAATTCCTTCATTTTTCATCAACTGGGAACAGCTGCTGAGAGCTCACAGACGTCTAGGGCAGGACAAGAAAAACCTCACAAAGGAACTGTCTTCAGGCAGGAAGTGTGAGCCAGGAGCCTTGAAAAATCACCTCAGAGAATAATAGAGCTGGTAAATTCTGAAAAGGGAGGCTGAGTTCCCGAAAAGAGGCCAGCCCAGGGTCGCAGAGATGACAACAGATACTAGCCTCCAGATGTCCGCATTCATTCAGCTTTTCGTCAGTTTCACACGTGGCAGGAGATGAACTCTCAGGCTACAGTGCACGGACTGCATTTGGGAGAAGGGAAATTAACCCAGTCCTCTCGTTGTGTGACATGCTTTTCCTGGGAAGATGCAACACACAAGGCAGATACGCCCGCGCGCGCACGCGCGCGCACACACACACATACACACACACACACACACACACATACATACACACACACACACACACACACACACACACCTACTCACCTCAGATAGATGATTCATGACAGACCAAAGTAATGATTTCACAATGTCCACCGTGGAGAATCAGTGAGGTTCTACTGGGGTTGCAAACAGGAGTGTGGGTCAGGGGTCACTTACAAGAACAAGAATGACTTAAGAGCAGTTGCCTCATGAGAAAGCCCACCCCAACAAAGCAGACACCTCAAGAAGGTGGCTCTCCACACAACTTGCAGGCAGCTGAACAGCTCCAAGGAGCTGTGGCTCTTCTCAAAAGCTCTGCCCATCAGTGTCTCCCCCACTAGCCATTTTCTCCGTTTGTAAAACTCAGGAGGAGGCTTCTAGAATCTTCTAACTTCCCACCTTCCCAGGCGTGTGCATTTCGTGTACCTCCCGAGTGTCTCAGTCCTCCCCACCACCCTGTACGGAATGTTTCAGTGTGGAGGAAACTGCCAAACAATGTGATGTGTTCCAAGAAATTGGAATGGAAAACCCAACAAGAAGTGGAATTGATAGGTGACTTCCTAGTGTGGGTTATGGCTGAGATCTGGCCAAAAAAATTAAGTCTGTCCTTTCTAAATTCCTCACTTAAAATCTATAGAACATCAAATTTTGTGAGCCAATGATAGTTCTATTAGAGTCAAGTTGCTCAAATCTTAAACCACATATATAAATAATTAAATATTTATTATATATTATATAAAATTAAAATGTATACACACACACACACACACATATATATATATATATATATATACATATATAATTTATCAAACACTTGAATGCTGTGGTTGAGGTGCCATGTGGGAGGTGCCGCGTATGCTATACAGGCAGAAGGTGTGGAGGTGTGTGGGAAGTAGATGATGCCTGTGCTCAAGAAGGGTACAGACTCCAAGGAAGTTCCTCCACCATATGTTTTACCATGCTAAATAACAATAAATACAGTACTGTGCTCTAATTTATTCTTTCTAGTAGAGTCACTGTGAACATCTTTGTCCACAGAGCCAAGGAGGCCGCACTGGTCTGAAGCTTTGGGAAATTTTATGTACAGGTAAAGGGTGGAGATGAAACACTGACCTCCTACACCATTTCCCCATATTTTATTTATGTTTTTTTAATTACAAGCCATCAGTTAATCTTTCTCCTAATGCTTTGCCTTTCGCAAAGCTTGCTTTAAGTCTTCCCCACAGAGGCCATCCTTTTCATGAGCTCTTGAGACACATTACAGAAACATTTTGGGGGGTCGCATAGCACTCAACTGTTGTGAGAAGGCTTGTCTTATCTTTTGTAATAGTAAACATTTTATATATGAACCACTTCCCAGAGCATCCTAAAGTGAGAGATCCAAGTACATCAAATGAATTTCTCATCGTTCTAGCTTTCCACAGCCAAAAAAGTATACTTCAGAGTCTCAGTGCTCACCATTAAACCCTGTCACCATGATTATTTGAAAATAGGCCTTTAGGAATAAGTGTGGAGAATGGAATTTCATAATTTCAATCCGTCTAAACCGGCCTGAGCTGGTTTGAACCGGTCTGAACTGGTCTGAGCCAGCTTGAACAGGTTTCAACCAGTCTGAACCGGCCTGAACTGGTTTGAGCAGGTCTGAGCCAGCTTCAACCGGTCTCAACTGGCTCAAAATGGATCAAACCATTTCAGACCAGTTCAGACCAGTTTCGACCGGTTCAAACTGGTTCAGACAGGTTTCGAATGGTTCAAACTGGTTCAGATTGGATCAGACCGGTTCAAAGCGGATCAAACCTGCTCCAACTGATTCAAACCGGTCCTGACCAGGCCAAACCAGTTCAGACTGGTGTAAAGAATGGAATTTCATAATAAGAAATAACTAGGACCAACCAAATTATTTGATATCACGTGAGCTGGTCTCCCATAAAGTACAAAACAGTTTAGAGAAGAACATTTTACCCCAAAGAAGGAGCACCTATTGAAAGCTATAACTCACCAAAGATCCCACCTGAAAATTTAAGGAATTCTGATAATGTGGCATGTATAGGAACATGAAAGAGTTGTCAGTGATGGCTGGGAATGCATAGACTCAAGGGCCTTACAGAGTACATACAGGGGGCTCTATCAACTGTCAGAGTGATGCGCAGAGGAGGAGGAGGGAGGAGTAAGCCTTAATGACCCTTAAAAGGTTACTAGCAAGCAAAATTTGGAAATAGGAATATGACAAATGTGTCTGCTTTTGACAACATTGCATTCAATTTCAACCATAAAAGCAAATGTACTTAACATGCTTGGTGTCTAGTTAGCTTTCATTGTTAAACTTGATGCACTCCAGAACTGTTATCTGAGAGGAAAGTTCATTTAAATATCCTCTCATCATGTAGTCTCTCTATTTCTCTCAACACATTGTATATTTACATTGATTTCCATTGAATTCATGTGTATCTAACACCATAAGAATACATGAAACTTAAACTCTGGAATCCCATTTTGTTTTGGTACTTTTTCCTTAGTGTCTGACATCTGTACTTAATTAGTGTTTGTTGAAAGAATGAATGGATGTAGCACCAAGATTAAAAGCCTGATAAAAATTAAGAAAAGGCTTCTTCTGGTTAATCTCATCAATAAAATATTAAGTTGTTACTCAGAACATCTGCACATGAAGATTTCCCTCACTTAGTCTTGGGTTTAATACTTGTGAGAATTACACAGATTGAACGGAAGTTGACTCCTTTTATGAATGAATCTGGAATTCAAGAGGTCACACCATATGAATTGTCAAGTGATAGAGTCCTGTGAACTTAAAGTCTGGTCATTAAGACTAAAGGCTTGCATACTAAACCATAGATGATATTTTATTTTTAGTTATGTGTATATGCGTCTCTGTGTGGGTTTGTACATGTGTGTGCAGTGCCCTTGGAGGCCAGAAGAGGGCATAGAATTCTCTGGAACTTGGTGTGGGTGCTGGGACTCAAACTAGGGACTCAAGAGTAGTAGGTGCTCTTAACTACTAAACCATCGCTTCAGTCCCAGGGTGCTATTTTAAACCTCTTCATGACCTTATTCCTAAGTACTGAATGCATCTTGGAAATACATGCAGTTTGTTATTTGTTGGCTTATCTAACTCTGTTTCTCCATTTCCCCCTCAGAGATTTGACTTTACAGGTCTAGAATGTTGATTATCTATTCCATTCTAACTTTGTGTCGCTGGTTGATCCATCTCCGTCTACAGACTTCTTTTACCTCTGACCATCCTCACTCCAAAACACACATCACCTTTTCCTAAAAAGTACTTGAATGTTTTGCTACACAGCATTCAGGGTGTCCCCAATAAAGGATCAAATGACTACAGTCCATGCCTAGGGCCATGAAAAGAAGCAATGATCAGGGTGCATCTAGTGCTAATAAACAAGAAAGTAGGAAAAGATGAAGAAATTATGTCAAAAAGCCATTGGAGACAATTTGGCGAGACTCCTACCATCAGCCTCAAAATAAATAATATATATCCAAGATGGGAACCCCTGATTATATACTGATTTAAAATGAAGGAGTAAGCCAATAAATAAATACAGAAGGTGGAACTCTTCTTTACAAAGGTGGGCAATAAAATTAGAAACTTTTAAAACTATTAAGCTAATAATTGAATTAAGAAAAGCTGAGCAAGGATGGTAGACCGAGGGAGTGAAGAAAATTTCACAGGGAGAACTGGATATTGACGTAACCTTGGGGTATTGCCCCACAAATTCTCATTAATTATGGGGGTGAAAACAGAAACATTCACACACACATACACACACACACACACAAAGTCCTTCTTTATACAAAGCCCATTTTAACTGTAAGAATGTAGCCGCCACTGTAATCGGGTCCAGGGATCCTGGAACTTGCTGCTCCTTTATTCTCTGGTGAACGCGGGTGAACTCACTCTTTGGAAAGAGGCTTCCCTTTGGGAGGCCATCCAGGCTGACTTCTTCTCCTTGGAGAGCACCCCCACATGCCTGTGGCCCACATTTCTCTCCTGTCGCTCAAGTCTCATGGCCATGCTCCCCCACCCCCAGAGCAAGTGCTTCCTGGCATCTTTGGTGGCCCCAGTTCTTTGCACATTAAAGGCATGCAACAAAACTGATGGCAGATGGCTGGATGAATGCCCTTCAATAAGAGAAATATTGACATCAAACATTGTATAACTCTTATTAGAGGATAAAACAGAAGCTCAAGTCAGGCGGTGGTGGTGCATGCCTATAATTCCAGCACTTGGGAGGCAGAGAGAGGCAGGCAGACCTCTGTGAGTCCAGGGCCAGCCTGGTCTACAAGAGCTAGTTCGAGTTTAGACTCCAAAGCTACAGAGAAACTAGGTCTTGGAAAACTCAACACATATACACACAAAAAAAGAAAAAAGAAAAAAAAAACAGAAGCTCAATTATATTACTTCTATAACTTTTTATTTAGTATGTACCATAAAAGATATTTTATATGTACACCCAATATAGATGCTAACAGACCTCTTAAAATTTGTTGTCTTCTGGCAGACAAATAATTACTTTTCCTTTTTTAGTGCCTAAGAAATGGGACTCCAAACAAGATTAGAGTTCTGCTGGGTTAGCACAGATTGTCTCTGTGCACACACCCTCATACTTGATGCGTGCGTTAAATGATGACTATTGCAGAGCTGTGGCAGAGGGGAATTACTCTGCAGAAGAAAGCAAGGATTCAAGGTGGCTAAGAGGAGGTTCCTGGAGCAGCATGGAGTAGGGGGGCATCCATAGGAAAAGATGAAAGGGAGCAGGAGAGACCTTGAGACAGAGAGGCTGGAAGGGGCTGCTGGTGAGAAGGCATCCTGGTTTACTGTGGATGCCAAGGAAACTCCTGATGACTAAACTCAAACAAGCCTCAATATTAAAACCCCACCTTCATCTCTGCCACACAACCTTTAGTAAAAATACATACATTTGATAATGAATGGAATTGGGGATTGAGGCAAGAAAGACACTTGCTAAGCCACATGGGAGGAAGAAGGAAGAAAGGCTACACCAGGGTGATGGAGGAGGGTCTTCTATCAATCTGTTGATTTCATTGGTTAATTAATAAAGAAAACTGCTTGGCCTGATAGGTTAGAACATAGGTGGGTGGAGTAGACAGAACAGAATTCTGGGAAGAAGGGAAGTGAGTCAGATGCAATGAAGCTCCGACCCAAGATGGACATAGGCTAGAATCTTCCTGGTAAGCCACCCCTCGTGGTGCTACATACATTACTAAATATGGGTTAATCAGAATCTGAGAGTTAGCCAGTAAGTGGCTGAAGCTAATGGGCCAAGCACTGTTTAAAAGAATACAATTTGTGTGTTGTAATTTTGGGGCATAAGCTAGCCAGGCGGCCAGGAGCCGGGCGGGAATGCAGCCCACTGCTCATCACTACACCAGGGAGCCTGCACCCTGATGTACAGGGCTTGCACAGTCAGCTAGTGGGGACAGATGTGACTGACATGATTCTGCCTCTGTAGCCAGCATCCAGTCTGAATGGTCAGGATGATTGTGCTGAAGACACCTGATAATATGATGGAATACACAAGAAAACATTCTGGTAATCAAGCCATTCAATCAGAAATCTGCATAAATTAATCTGGGAAAGAGAGGCATTTTCCAATGCTGTTTGGGAAAGCTAGTCCATTTTGTTACATGAAATATTGCAATGAGGAGTACTGGGTCTCATTACAGATGGTTGTGAGCCACCATGTGGGTACTGGGAATTGAACTCAGGACCTCTGGAAGAGTATCCAGTGGCTCTTAACCCCTGAGCCATCTCTCCAGCCACAGTGAGGGGTACTGGGCTGGGTTATACTACATGTTTTATCGTTTTTGTTTTGTTTTTGTCTTGTGGCAGTTGTTTAATCAGATCTCGCTATAGATGGCTTTCCTGGTTGTTATACACACATGCTCGCCACATGCTGACTAAGGAGCTTTGGTGTGTTGTGCATTGGGGTTATTCCCTCCAAGATCCTGAGATCTAGAATCATAAATTAATGTACAGCCAATAATGAAATACTGTATTTTAGGAGAATACTCTGGAACCCTAAATTATCCCAACATTGATTCTGAAATCAACCGAATAAAATCTGAGATGCACATGATAGCTAAGAGCTTTCTCTTAGAGCAATGATTTGGGAGTCAGAATTCTAGAGAGACTTGGGTGCTACCCAAGGGTTCAGACCTGAGACATTATTAAACCCATGCTCAGACTTATCACCTATTCTGGACAAAGGCTTTAAAGGGGGAGAAAGCATCTTCTGGGAAGATGCTGAGTCCTCTGCTTAGGGGAAGGAAAATGGACAGGCTTTATCCATGGATAAGGGAAGGAGGGAAATGCAGGAGAAGGAGCAAGGAGGGAAAAATAACTCTAAGGATTTCTGAAAAATCCATAAAGAATCATACTATTTTTTATTTATGTGTACACACACACACACACACACACACACACACACACACACATACACACACATATATATTAAATGAGATAATCCTACTTGGGCTGCCAATGTTTTCCCAAAGAACCGTAGATGACTACTGAACAAAAACCCCATTACCAGGCATGAGAAACCCCCTTTTGAGGAATTGGTCAATGCAGACTATTACTGTTGATCTGGGTTGCCTCCCAGAGGTTGAAGGTTGACTCTGAGGACCTGAGCTAGATCTGGCCTGAGGGCCTCCTCTCTGAGGACTAGCTTTCACAGTACCAGAAGGGGCTGTGTAAGATGCCAAGGGAGCAAACGGCCGTCATAGTCAGCTGTGATACCTATGAGCTACTTCAGCGAACTGAAGGGGTAATGGTGGCATTATATCTTGGTGTTAGCTAACAGCTGTCTAGCTGGACTTAAGGCTTGCTTACTCAACGGGAGGGACTGGAAATCCAGCTAAGCACCTGGGGCTAGTGAGGTCATGGAGTTTAGAGGAGAATTTCCTACGACCACTTTAGCAACCCAGCATAATTCCCAACTGCATTCTAAATATTTATGCATATACCCACAGAGAAATGCAGGTCCTGCCCCTTTTCAAAGAAACACCTTTGTGGAGCAGATGGAGAACAGACAATCACAACTGGCTATCATTGAGAGAGCACCTGACTGTGGGATACCCAGCCCAAGCAGATAAACCTACAACACAATTTCTGCACCGAAGGCTCAGAGGACATCACAATAAAGGGAGAAGATTCTGAGCCAGAGCACCAGGAAGCCTGCTGTGAGGTCGTGTGCGATCCTAGCAATGATGGGGGACCTTTAACCATGATATCTCAGAACATGTTCAGTGGGTGGTGGAGTGTGTGGACACCAATGTTCTCTCCTCAAAGAGCCTGAAATACAGAACTTAGAATAACATAAAGCAGATAACAGAATACCATGTGTTGAGGCTTGAGATTCAAATTACTCTGGTACTCTAAATTACCCTAAGATTATAATCTGAAAGGAGCCCAAAGACACTCTGAGGTGCCAAGAGTTACAGCTAATGAAGGATTTCTGAGTGTGCATGTACAGAATAGTCTTCCCTGGGGATAAGCCTCTAGTTGCTTATTCAATAGCAAGTGGTCACTACATGTACTCAGAATATTCTATTTGTATATTTAACAACACCAGAAAAGAAGCCATGCATTTCAGGGAGAGCATGAGAAGGGTTGCGGGGGGAAAAAGGGAGTGATGGAAATCTGGCAATTAAATTTTAGAAAAGGTAAAACATGAAGTATATTAACCTATAAACTCCTGCAGAAAGGTTTTTAGGTTATCATCTGGACTGCTGTCTGTATTTCCACACTAAGAACCCATATTTACTTGTTTGCCTCTGATAGAATTAAAAGTCTCGATTGCTCTCTTCCAAAGTTCTAACCAATTAACAGGCAGGATTCCATGCAAGCAGAATCCAATTAACATATCTAATACATTCATCAACTATTAATTTAATTAGAGCATTCCGTAAATTGCCATCATGTACCCAAAGCTGGCTGAGTGCCTCGAATACTTCAGGGAAGTCACGTTTGCCACAGACTTGCTTTGTATCTTTAGAGATGTAAAATTACAAGCGGGAGAAAACCCTTCAAAACTGGTTTATGCACTCCCAAGTTATTTGGAGATATGGATGCTCTCTTAAGAGATTCAGGCCACTGGCTGGCTTCTGCTGTGTTCTCAGCCATTCTTCCCACGGTTGTTCATATGTTTCATGTTTCTCTAGAGTCTCAGTTTATATTCTCTCTCTCTCTCTCTCTCTCTCTCTCTCTCTCTCTCTCTGCAATACCCACAGAGAAATGCAGGTCCTGCCCCTTTTCAAAGAAACACCTTTGTGGTTTCTCTCTCTCTCATGTAGGGGTAAGTGGTAGGAGCTACCTGTACATGTGAGGCCAGAGATGAGCATCAGGTGACTCCTCCACTCTTTGACCCCTTTACTTTGTGAAACAAGTTCTTTCACCAAACCTGAAGCTTATGTTTGTGTTAGACTGGCTGGTCACTAAGCTTCAGAGATGGGATTATCTCTATTCTCCTTGCAAGCCTGGGGTCCCAGATACACCCCATCATGTCTGGTGTTCCCTGAGCTTTGGATATGCAACTCAGGTTCCTATACTTGTGAAGTAGGAGCTTTTCCCACCGGGCCATCTCTCCAGCTGAAACTCATATCCATCTAAACCAGACTTGGTTCTGTTATCTATCTTAGATGCTACTGGGTTTAAAATGAAATTGGGAACTGTGTAAAGGCCCATTCTAGTAACGAGTTGACGCTGGTACGATCCCACTCTCTCACCTCCTGCTCATCACAGACAGCACAATCTTCTGCTTTCATGCCAAGGCCACTCATGTTTCTTTCCTCTCTGAAGAGGACTGGCTTTGGGGAATGGAGAGTTGCCTCATCAGGCAATAGTGTTTGCTATTCTTGTAGAGAATTGGGGTTTAATTCCTAGCACCCAGATGATGGCTCACAACCATCCACAGCTACTGTTCCGAGTGATCTGTCACCCTCTTCTGGCTTCCGTGGGCACTGGATGCACGTGGGACATATACAGCCATGGCAGCAATCACCTGTACACATAAACTAAAAATAAATAACATCTTGAGAAACATTTTTTAAAAGATTGACTTTAACCAAAAACTGGATATTGAGTTCCTCGCCTGGATGTTGTACCTTGCTTCTCTCGCTCCTTCCTTAGTCTTTAGTCTCTGCTAAATCTAGAAAATGGTTAGACTTTCACTGATAATTTGGCACAAACTTCACAAATATAGTTAGAAACAAGAAGAAATTAGCGTATGGTCCCAGCTCCTAACGAGCAGCATGCCCTGTAATTAAACCCTTCCTTTCCTTCAGCAGCCGGCCCCCTCCCACCCCCCTCTCCCTCTAATTCCCATTTCCCCAGGGACGCCCTCCTCCTGCAAACTTAAACGTGGCAATTACTTTCTCGAGAGGAAGCCAGCAGCTCACTCGTGGCTCCAGTTGTTATACCCCTGCCCTCTCTCAACTCTGCCTCCCAGAGGATGTTAATTACTGCTGACAGACTCCACGGGTAAAAGTACCTGGTGTGCTGAGCCCTGGGACGGCAAGATTGGCTCAAATGAGCTCTGTGGTTTCTTTGCAAGCCTCACGCTGCAAGAGGAATCTGATTGACTCCAAGACAAGGGAAAACATGCAGAAAGGTGATCTGGCGAGAAGGGAAAGATCAGCGTGGGATGCCCAGAGGTCCAGAGACTCTGGCTAGCCCAAGTTCTATACAATGGTGTCGGTAATTATTCCTCATATGGCAGGTGCTGAAATTAAATGACAATGAACGTAGGCGCTCCAATCAAGTGTTAAGCCCAAGACAATCACCGAGTGAGTTCTCCCCAAGGTCCATCTGTTTACAGCTTCAAACACAGAGAGGGGAGACTTTCTCGTTAGCCAGCCCTGTTGTGTTGCGGTTTGAATGAGAAATGTTCACCACAGGCTCATGCTTGAACACTTGGTCCTGAGCCGGTGGCTCTGCCTGGGGATTTATGGAAACTTTAAGAGGTGGAACCTCGCTAGAAGAAGTATGCCACGAAGTAGAAATCTTTAAGGGTTTATAGCCTGACCCTACTTCCTGTTTTGCTCTTTGCTTCCGGCATGTGGGTGAAATGTGACCAGCCAGCTTCCCAGCTGCACGACCAGCCTCACACTCCTGCTGCAAACCCTCTTCACTGGGATGGACTCTGTCCCCTGGAAGCTGCAAGGCCATAATAATCCCTTTCTATTCTAAGTGGCTTTTTGTGAGAGAATTTTACCACGGCCACAGAGAAGTAACCAATACAAGCCTGGATAAAAGAGCGATGTCTAAAAACACTAGTTCAACCGCAGTGGCTCCCTAACATTGCCATGAGAGACAGGAAATGCAGTATATTTAGGTCATAGCTCAGGGTCAGCCCAGCTTTTCAAATCTCAGCTACTAATTTTTCCAGTCCTTTTCTATGTCAGAAACTAGGGCCATTCTTAAACAAGAAGTGAGCATTCAATTAGATACTGCAGTGCTTCTTTTGAAAAATCATGTTGAAATCCAGCCAACATTCTACAACCAGAAAAAAAAAAAGAAATAATAGTGTGAAGAACACACCAGGCCAGAGAGATGGTTCAGCCAATGCAGGTTCTTGCTGCCACATCTGATGGCCTGAGTTTGATCCCCCAGGATCCATAAGGCAGAAGGAGAAAGATCCCTCAGCACTAGGGCGGCTGAGAAATGGGGGATCTCAGGGTCGAGCCCACCGAGGCTGCATAATGAGATCTAATCTCACAACAGACAAGCAAAAAAAAATGTTTCCTTTCTGTTAAGAAGTGTGCACAGACAGACTTGCAGCAGTCTGAAGGCTCAGCAGCCTACTCAAATCGTGGCAATGCTTTCCTTTTGAATTCTTTGCTCTTCCCGGAGGGCCTCACAGTGACCTTTCTCTGCCATCCTCACTACGACATTCATGTCCTTGTTTTGTCCCCATGTACTTTGCCCAGTGCTGGGTGAGCTCTGCTTTGAGTCCCCACAATCCTAGGTATGGATAAAATGGGAAGTGAGATGACCCATGAGGACGTGGGCACGCAGAAAGCTGATGCAACATGACTCTGGTTCCTGCTCACTTTATTCCTTGCCTGGTCCCCCAAAATATCCCCTATTCCCAAGGTTGGGCATTTAGAAAAAGCCCCCATTTCCTTAGGGTCTTGAAGAAAATTGCTGCTGGCTAGAGAGGGAGTCATTGTTCTTGTCTCTGGCAAGAGGAACAGGTGGCTTTTCCCTTAACTGTGGTGCCTGTTAACTTATCAAAGTCAAAGCTAGCCTCTAGGCTCCCTCAGTCCCAGTTCACAAGCCCCCTTCTCCTGTCCCATTTAACTCTGGAAATCTTTCCCCTGTTGCTTCCCCTTGCTTTCCCAGGAGACAGCCTTCGTGGTTGGAATAAACTTTACCTTTTCCCCATAGCATGGCTATTTTGCTTTCTTTACTACACCCATTTTTATTCAGTCCTTAGGTAATGTTTGTATTTTAATTTTTAATTCATATTTTTATTTTTGGTTTTCTGTGTCCATATGCTTGGGTGCCATGAACATGCCATGGTGTTCATGTGAAGGTCAGAAGACAACTTGCAGGAGTCAGGTCTCTCCTTCCACCACAGGGATTGATCTCAAGGAATAAAATTTGGTGGCAAGCACCTTTTCCTATTAAGCCATCTTGCTGGCCCAATCTTTAAACATTTAAGTATTTTCTCTATTAACTTATGTACCATATTACTTGCTTTTCTCACTTCTGTGAGAAGATATAAAACAATGCAGCATAATTAAGGGAGTATGTATTTTGGTTCTCACTCTGAGAGGACAGAGTGCCACACTATACTGCAGCCGGGAAACAGAAAGACGGGGATGCTGAAACTTGGCATGACTCTTCTTTTGACTTAGCCTGGCACCCCTGCAAGGCAATGGTGCTGCTCAGATGTAGGGTGGGTCTTCCCAGCATAGTGAAGACATTCTAGACACTCCTTCACAAACATGCCCAGAGATTTGCCTCCTTGGTGACTCTAGATTCTATCACATTGACAATATTAACCATCACAGGCCCTGTTTCGCTTTAGAAGACAGATATATATTGTATAATATTTCCCCAAACATTATTTACTTGCTTATTTTATTGCCATATATTTGTTTGGCATAGTACCGAGTCTCATAAGAACATTGCCATACAAGTAATTAATGTAGTTCATACAATTTCTTTTTTAACAGAATTTTATCAATGAGCTTATTAGGAGAAACACGGAGTCTGGGTAATGAGTGGCACGGAAGGTTAGAACTTAGAAATCTGTATCATCTTAACAAATGACAATGAACATTTAGAGGAGCTGCAGGCCACAGGGAAAGGACTTTGTGTTTCTATAGTAACATATTTAGGATGAGGAGTACAAGCTCCTCCACAGTAGCTTAGGCATGTTGTCTCATGTTCACATTCAGTTCCGACTCCAGAGCTGTGATTCCCTGTCACCAACCATCCCTAATTATAAAGGAGTGGCTTCAACGAGCAAAGAAGTAGCGATGCCCCCGCCGGATAACCTCAGTGATTGCAGCGCTGAGGAATTCAGAAGGTACGGATATCAGTGGGCTGAGTCCCTGCCAAAGCCTGGAAGGTGCTTTTCTTTTTTGCTTGTGACCAAATGGTTGACAAGAAACAATAAGAAGGAAACAGAATTTATTAGTTCATGGATTGAGGCTACCGCCCATCGTGGTGGGGGAAGGCATGGTGACAGGCAGATCTACCGGGACAGAGGGTAAACTAGGATTTATTTTTACCTGTTGGTGGTGCAGGAATCAGGGATGAAACAGGGAACAGAAACAAATCAGGAATCAGGACAAAACAAGAAGCAAGGATTGGACAGGGATTGGGGCTGAAACAGGAAGCAGAGGTGGTGCAGAAAGTAGAGAAAGGACAGCAGGAGGATTGGGCTATAAAGCTCAAGGTCCAGTCCCAGAGATCCACTCCCTCCAATTGGGTTCCATAACCTAAAGATCAAAGACCAACACCTTCCAACTAGGCTTCACTTCCTAAAGGTTCCATAACCATGCCCCCAGCTAGGGACCAAGTATTTAAGCACATGAGTCCATGGGAAACATTTCACATATAAACCACAGCAGAAGGTGGGCATGACACTGGACTGGGTTACATCATCACAGGAAGAAGAAAGCCATGGGGGCTACTGACTGATGTAACATGGCCACTGGATTGTATTACAGCTGGACATCACATGACTGTTCAAATATTAGAAACACGAAACCAATCAAAAACAGCTGCGACCAACGTGGCTCCTCAAGATGGTACCTGAATGTCCTTTTTTCCCCATTAAATGGCACCTCCTCTCCACACCATTAACTTTGCTTAGCTACCCTCTCCCATCATGCATCTGATACCATATCACTTATGAAGAACACCATATAAGGAACAAAATGGGAAGTAACATTTATTCCTGGAGACTTCTGACCCATCCCTGAGGTTTCCTGTGTCCTCTCCTTTACTCATAAATAATCTTCCCTCCGTTAAAATTTGCTCATAACCAAACTATCCAAGCCCAGGCTGTGACCATCGAGAAACCCACCCTTCCTGAGTATTCTTGCTCTGCAATAAAACTTGCTCCTTATTCCTTACTCTGTCTCATTTTTTTAAAAAAATCTTTTTTTTTGAGAATGCTAGGAACCTGGGAACATTAGGCGAGGACCTCAGACCACTGGCATAGTGATATTTCATTTGTATTTTAATAAATAAAACTTGCCTGAAGATCAGAGAGTAAAACGGCCACCCTGGTCAACCTTACAGACCAGCCAGTGGTGACACATACCTTTAATCCCAGTAGCCACACTAAACCACACTAAATCCCAGTTTGCCACAGAAACCAGGTGGTAGTGGTGCACCCCCTTAATCCCAGCACTAGAGAGAAATATAAGATGGGAGGAGAGAGTTCTCAGTCAGTCTCATTCTGAGGATTTCCGGAGGCAGGGTCACCATTTTTGGACTGAGGAAGAGATATGAGCCAGTGGCTGGCTGCTTTGGTTTTTTTGGTCTTCAGGTTGAACCCCAATATCTGTCTTTGGATTTTTATTAATCCTGCTATGCACTGGGAATAATGACTCCCTTCTTCCACAGTGTACCAAGTCCCGAGAGCGGTGGCTACTATGACCTGTGAGATGTCCTTATCCATTTTTCAATAAGTACAGCAGCAGGTGCTGATAGACTTCCTGCAAGCAATGAATCCATAATTTAAAGTCTTCCTCAGGCACTGAACACCCAGATGCGCTTCCACGCACCTCGAACCTTAACTTCACCTGTCAAAGTATCCAGAACCCCTAGAATCTAGAACTGGTTCTTGGAGGACCAGCAGCTTTCTATGTGAACACATTGCTGCACTGGAATTCTCAAGAGATGAGCAGAACTCCCGTTATATGGCAAGTACTGCCTATAAACTGTTTAATGATCCGTTAAATGTCCATCATCACGGGCGTGTCTAACTGGGATCTGAAATCCTTATAAGAATAAGAAAGGCAAACTTATACAGGAAGACATTTTCCTTCTGGGTCCAGATGTCCCTGAGTAAGACCTTTCGACGGTGTGTGTGTGTGCGTGTGTGCGTGCATGTGTGTGTGTGTGTGTGTGTGTGCTCCTGTGCATGTACACGTGTCCATATTCACACAAGTGACAGGTTGAAGTTGAGCATAATACTCAGTCACTCTCTACATAATATTTTTGAGAGAGTTCTCTTTCATTGAGCTCACTGATTTGGCTGGGCTCCCTAGACAGGAAGCCGCAGGGATCCTCCTGTCCCCTTTCTCTCCCCGGTGCCGGGATGTCAAGTGCACAGTGACACACATGACCTTTTCATGTGGGAGCTGGGGATGCAAACTCAGGACCCTGTGCTTCCACAGAGAACACTTGACAAGTCGAGCCATCTCCCAGTGCAACCGTGCTTGTTAAGCAACCAGATTCCATCCATCTGTTCTCAATTCTATAGAGAAGTCCGCTTCTCTTCAGCCTGTCATACTTCCCTCTTGACTCCAAGTAAGGTGCCTCTGATTATCACTTGCTCCTGGCACAGATTCCACCTAGTAAAAGCCAGCATGACCTTTCCTGGAGATCCAGTATTGATCCCGACGTGCCTTCACCTGTCCCACAGAGGCACTCTCTCTGTGCTTAGGCATTCGTCTTCTGCTTCAGCCTGGGTATCTTCTTGACTCTTTTTGTAGAAACTTGACTCAAAGGATTCAGTCTTAGTTATCATGAGCAACTGGTTGCTGCCAAAAAGGAAGCATCACTGTGATAACTATAGAAGAAGAGGGGCTTGTCTTTAATAAAATCACAGACTCTGACTCACTTTTGAACAGTTACAGACATAATTGACACCGAGCTGTTTACATAAGCATTAGTCAAAGATTTTGTCTTGTGTAGATCTTTCCTACAAATTGAAACATATCCTCTGGACTGAAACATTTATTGCTGAAGTGGGGCTGGGACTCTTAAGGGGTAATGAAGCCAATGAACCTTGCAGAGCTTTGGACACTTATACAAGTCACAAGATTCACCAGCCTATCCTCCAAGTTAGTCTCTTCAGTGGAGTTGCCTGCAACTTGGGTCTGTGGTAGGAATGTATTTATAGCATGATTTCTAATTGGCCTTAACAATAAATACTCAGAGTCAGATGTTAGAGGGTGAAAGCTAAAAGACCAAAGAATCAGAGCAGCCAGCCACTTATTCTTATCTCTACAAAATCCTCAGACCAAAAGGGGTATCTTGTTTCTACAAGTCCTCAAACTGAATGCCTCCAACTTCTGTCTTTTCCTACTTCATATTCCTCTCTCTGTCCAACCATATCCTTTCCTGTCTCCAACTCCACAGTGTTGGGATTAAAGGCATGTGACTCCCAAGTACTGGGATTAAAGTTATGAGCCATCACTGCCTGGCTCTCTTTCTCTTTGAAACTGGATCAATCCAATGTAGCCCAGGGTGGCCTTAAACTCACAGACATCCATCTGCCTCTGCCTCCTGAGTGCTGGGATAAAAGATGTGTGACCACTGCCTTACCTCTATACTAACTAGTGGCTCGCTCCACACTCTGATCCTCAGGGAAGCTTTATTTTTTAGATCACAAACAAAATATCACCACACTAAATAGGATGAGCAGGCATTTGTTCATCTCTCCCCAGGAGAAATTATACAGCACACACATAAATTCATAGCTTGACTTATTTGCATTAGCAAGGAGATCAACCTATCTTACCAACCTGATCTGCACAGTCAAGCTAAAATTTTGGAGTTGTCTTCAGCTTCTTTTCATTATATATTATTTTACAAATAATTAGATGTAGAAGGAGCGGTGGGCTGCTCCTGCCGCCCGACTCCCTGCTTCCTGGCTAGCTTATGCCCCGGAATAATTACACGGAAACTGTATTCTTTTAAACACTGCTTGGCCCATTAGCTTCAGCCTCTTGTTGGCTAATTCTCACATCTTGCTTTAACCCATATTTAGTAATCTGTGTAGCACCATGAGGTGGTCGCTTACCAGGAGAGATCTTAACCTGCATCTGTCTCGGAGAGGAGAGACATGCATAGTGACTGCCTGAAGCGTCTGCCTGACTCTGCTTTCTTTCTCCCACAATTCTGTTCTGTCTACTCCGCCTACCTAATTTTCTGTCCTAGTAAAGGGCCAAGGCAGTTTCTTTATTAACCAATGAAAGTAACACATAGACAGATGACCCTCCTCCATCAATTAGAAGCTTCTATTCTTTTAAGATATTATGTATTATACCTTCTTCCTTTAAGTACCACCATAACTCAAGTTTCCTGACAGGACCATCACCAGCTCTATTGTGAGCATCCAGGACACAGAAGCATTGTGAAAGCCCCTCTCAGTGTCCCGTCCCTCTTGGCTTAGGTGGGAAAAAGAGAGCCCATCCCTTGCCTTTGCCAAACCATTTCATATTTGCTTTCTCAGCACTGCCCCATCCCAGTTTCTTTATCTTTTGTTTGCTTGTAGCAACCTGGAAGTCTGTGTGCTTTCCTTTATTCCTATAGTGTTTTGTCCTGGGATGTCTGTGTTGTTTCTTATCCTTGAAATATCAATGTAAATATTACCTCCTCGGGGAAAAATTCCTTGACTCTATAAGATGATGTTGTGTATCAATTTCCCTCAACCTAGAAATAATGTCCTGGAAGGAAGCACCTTGAGACACAGGGTGTTCTAAAAGCAAACTTGCTGAGATTCAGGGAGTAAACAACTCAAAAGTCTCAGGAAGTCCCTAAAATTGACCAGGCACATAAGTTATCTCCCTTACAACAACCTATGTTATAGAAGCAGTAACAACTTCTGGGGAGGAGACTTAACTAGCTAATCTGCTTAAAGGAGACCCCTTAAACCTGCCATGTTATCTCCAAGTTTTACAGAGATCTCCACGATTGTAGCTTCTGTGAGTTATTACCCTTGTTGAGGTGGACCTGCAATGACATAGCTGCCTCTGAGTCATCTATTTTCCAACAAGTAATCCCTCACCAATACTCCTGTCAGTAACCCCAATAAACTAATTGGCTCAGCAAGTTAGTCTTTGGTTATATAGTTATTTTGATCTGTAATTGTTAAGTTTCAAACCCAGGACAAATGGATGAGGTGCCTTTAAAAGTGGGGGCATTCAAGTTCTCCCAGAATCTCTCAGCCCCTACCTGTTACAGGGTATGGCTTGTATATCACACCCTGTGCCCTGAACTCTCCAGCCCAGGGTCTAGGCTGCTCTTTCACTAAAGGCAGACATGTTGGTTGCCCTCCCCTGTTGGACCTTTGACCTCCCGGCTGCTGTCCCTGGTTTACCTCCTCTCACCTTTCCTTTCCCCTCCCCATCTCCCCATGTAACTTAGCTGAGTCTGGTGGTGTCCACTCAGGATTCTCTCAGGTGTGTCTGTCTCTGGCTATGCTCTCCTTTCGTCTACAATACATGTTCTCTTCCACCATCCCTACGAGCAGCCATGTCCTTCCCTTTCCTTCTTTCTTTCTGTCAGTTCTTTTCTCAGCTCCCCTTATGGGATAAGTGGGTGCTTGATTACGTCTCCCCAGAAACAGCAACACATGGCATTTTCTTTCATCCTGCATTCTCCTCTTCCCCAGGTAGCACCAGCCATGACATGCTACCAGTTCCTTCCCTGCAGTCAGCAAATTCTGACTGTATTTTGTTGTTTATTTTTGTTTGTTTAGACCTGTCTCCTGGAACATACCTTAGCAACGAGAAAAAAATCTTCACAGTTTTATCAACTCAACGCACTGACTAGGTGATGACGTGCCCAGGCATGCTTAAAAGTTCCCTGAATTGAGAGGTACAATCTCACTTTCAGATCTGAAATTTTAGTGAAAATTTGACAAATACTGAAAGCAGCTGAAACGCTGTTTTCTGATGCTTCAAGAGAAAATTGGAAGCAGCTGCCCCGTTTCTGCCCATTGCTAGGAGTATTCACTCATGGGGTCCCGACACAACATGGAAGAATTCACACTTCTCTAGACCCAGTAAGCTGTAGAGGCAGCCCAGATGAGCTTTGATAACCAGTCCATGCTGATATCTCTTCAGTTAATCCAGCCCAGTGTCTGGTTACATGAACTGAGAGTCAAGCCTGCAAGGGGATCCTGTAGCTCCGTCCCAGGGAAGTCCAGTGGCAATGTCTGGGGAGCAGTTATTAATCAGACCCATAGAGTAGAAAGAACAGGCCCCAATGCTTCTGTCTGAGCTCCTGAGCCCCCGAGTTGATGGACACTGTGAAGTGACTGCTTTCTATCACTACTATGAACAATGCCTCATGATAAAATAGCAGTTTCTGGAACACATGCTTGAATCAGATGATTAAGACCATCTGCTGAAAATGGCTTACCACCCACCACGGGGAAACAGATCTGAGGACCTGGGTTCTAGTTCCAGGTAAGTCCTAATGTGTCATCTCACTGGAAGACCTTTCCGACTGAGTTTCTGCTTCCTCATGTGTACCAGGGTGTGCAGGTAAGAACAAGAGTCCCAGCAACCACAGGACGCTCAGTAGCTGGAAGCAGAGGTTCTTCCTTCCGGTATTAGTTGTTTATCTCATTGCTGTGACAGAATGCCACCTAAGACACACTTTTAAGGAGGAAGGGTTTGTTCTGCCTCCCAGCTCAAGGGAATCACAGCAGGGAAGGCATGGCGGCAGGGGGCTAGGTGGAAGGCTATCTGCAGTCAGGAAGAAAGGCGTTAACATGAAGTTGGGCTGGACTATACAACTTCAGTGCATCTTCCCACTTCCATGACTTTCTTCTTCCTGGGAGACTCCACCTCCTAATGGTTCCATAGCCTTTCCAAACAGTGCTTCCATCTGGGAACCAAGTGTTCAAAGGCAGAAGTCTTTGGGGGGGGGGGACATTTCCCATTGAAACCCCAACAAAGCGCGTACTCTGAAGAATTCTGGGAACATGGAATTCAGGAAGCTGCACAGAATACTATGTTCCTTGCTCTCCTACTCACAGGAACTAGTCCGTCTTTGGCCCCATAGACTTAACGACAGAAGACTCAATGCAAGGGCAGGAGGACAGCTGACAAAGGAAGAGCTTCTGGGAGTTTCTGTTTCACAGTGGAACCATTTTCGTTAATTTTATTTTTAATCCGCTGAGATGGTGAGATTTCTACAGAAGAAGTGCAGATGAGTATTTCTACAGAATCAATTCAAGAATTCTCAGGATGGACCTAGGACTGTATGTAACAGTAACGGCAGGGAGATGGAGCTGCCCTCTGATTGGAAGACTAGATTACCTGTACAAACCAGGACTCTGGCCTCCCATTCTGAAGATCTGTAAGAGCTACACTTGGCCACAAATACAGGACCTGCTGCTCCTCCCTACTTCATATGGACTGCAGACATCACCAGTTCACCACAGAACCATTTCTTTTACACACATGCCAGGCCCTGCCATCCTATTCCTGGCACAACCCTAAGATAATACAGAGGGAGAACCTCGGGGCACAGTGTTGGTAGGGATGAGTATACAAATTAACACAAGTATTATAGAAAATGGTATTCCCTCAAAACATAAACCTAGAAATAGAGCATCCTATGACCTTAGATTTCACTCTGAAGTATTCAAAGTATATTCAGCTGTTCTTACAAGTACCTGCTCCATACTGAAATCAGAGAGCTAGAGGGACATCTGTCCCCACAGTTCGCCGCAGCGCCTTCCATGACAGCCAAGACAAGGAAGAATCAATTCATTAATGCATAAATGTAGAAGAAGCATGTGATTTAGACAGACAATAGAATCCTATTATTCCATAAGAAGCAAGAATCCTATCATTTCCAGCCACTTGGCTGAGCCTGGAGGGCATCATGCTAAGTAACAGGAGCCAGACTCAGAATGCCAAGTATCTCCTGCTATCAGTCATCCACACAATCTAAAATGGTGTGTCTCATAGGAAGTGAGAGTGGGCAAAGGCTACCGGAAGTTACGGAGGGAAAAGGGTGAGGCAGTAGATGGGTACACCTTTGCCATCCAACAGATCTTAAGAGCGCAAATGTTCTAGCACCTGACAGGATGAACACAGCTAATCATCTACATTTTGTATTTTAATACGGAGGGAAGAGAGATTTTGAATAACCTTACCTTGAAGAAATTAATACTGTTTATTATGATGAATACACGAATTGCGTGATTGAGCATTTTACAGTGTATGCTTGAATAGGAACACGTGCTGTACTGGACAACTGTGTAGAAATATCCAAGTCAACTTAAAGCAAAGCTTGGATCAGGGAGATGGCTCAGTGGGTCAAGGTTCTTGCTGTCAAGCCTAAAGATCTGAGTTTAAACTCCTGGACCTACAGGGGCTCTCAAAAAGGTAATTGTAGTTTTATTCAGGATATATATATATATATATATATATATATATATATGTTATATATATATACAATATATTTTATATATATACTATCTATCTATATATATATATATATATATATATATCAGAGGAAGGGAAAGAAAGAAAGTAACCCACCCAGATGTGAGCTTGGAGTGGAAAGATCTCAACTCAGGGCTTCACAGCTTCACACCCGGTGCTGCACATTGCTGGAATCTGCTCCGTTGGGAAGTGATGGCCTCCTAGACAGACAACTCTATTTAATGCAGCCTCCACCTTCTACTGAATTCAGCTTCAGCATTTTAAACATGAGGTTGGTGCTGTATATTTCTGAACTGTTCAAGGTGAATCTTGTTCTTCATCTGGACACCGCTCCAGACCCTTGCAGACAAGGATCTTAGCTACATTTATTCTTCCTTTGAGCCTGAGCAACTCTGCTAGGTCTTTTAGATTGCTGGAGAAATTACCAGAACAACTGGGGAGGCTCCACAAGGAGAAGTCCAGACAAGGACAAAGAATCCTCTTCAGCAAGGGAAGAGAGCTGTGTCCTTTGACCCCAGAGACGAATCGGAATGAAAAGCTTGGGTGTTACTGCTTCTGGTTCCATCTCCTCTCCTGAAGGGGCATGGTGAATGAAATTAGCCGTCCAAATTTAGAGCAGATAGAATACCAGTATCCTGCTACCCTGGGTATATTATTGAGGCAAATGGAAGTCCTTATTTGGAAGAGGATTAGAGGCTTCTATGAATAAGAACAGCATGTGCAGGTCACAGCAGGGATCACAATTACAGGGCCAATTAGTTCCCACTGGTGTCAGAGTGCCACCAAGCACACACTGGGGTCAGAGAGCAACCATCTACAGAATTTTCTCCATGTCATGTCTATATCTGATTTTTCTTCAGTAATTCCTCGAAGGGTCTGAGGGGCATACAGCTCACCTGGTGTGGTGTGAGGCACTTCAAGGCTAACTTCTGGATGTGGGTTAGAAGTGGAAACAGCTCCCAAGAAATTCATAGGATGATTCAATGCCCCAAACCCTCCAAATAGCTTCTTAGGTGCTGTGCATTGGTTATTCTGGTCCTGTGTTACATCAACTTGATGACTTTGAAGACGTCACCTACCTTCCCAGTCTTCAACTGTTTCTAATACAGAGCAACCAACACTATGCCATTCCAGCCTGCATAACATGTCACTCTAGATGCTGAGGCTCCACAGCACGAGGGAGCAACTCACACCCCACATCAAGTATTTGCAGGCAGCAAACAGAGTTTTGCTCCAATGACCTGGAAGAGAATTAGACACCCATGCATTTATCTTTGGAGTCCAAGCATCTTCAGCAGTGACAGTCATCTCCTAATGGCATGCCTAAGGTCACTGGTACTCAGAACTCTCTTCAGTCTTGGCAAGCTGTTTCTGAAGGATTTTATCAGCTCGTTGTTCAAGTCCCTAAAACAAGAAAGGCCCACCAGCCTTAAGCTTCCTTATCTGCATGTGAACTTTCTCCAGTTTGACACATTCAGATATCCAGCTACCCTGAAGGTGTGACTGAGGGACAGAGTGTGCCTATAATTACAGACAAGGACCAGAGGTATGCATTTAGCTTCTTGTATATTCCTTATGTAGCCTTATTCAAATGGTATATGTGTGTGTGTGCGCGTGTGTGCGCGCGTGCGCGCGCACACACACACACACATACACAAATGCCTATCACAGAATCAGAAACTATTTACTTTCCTAGCAGCGGAGGAAAGGGAAGGATTGACTGCCTTATGGTTAATTAGACATTTTAGGGAAAAATACAGAGCATATCAGAATGAGAGATGGGCAAGCTGATCCATAATTTATCATGCATACAAGTGGATAAGCTCTTATCTATATTTTTTCATTCAGAATGGGACAAGAGGCAAAGAACAATTAACAAATGGTATTTTTCTAATACCATCAGTTTCCCATATGGCATATTGGTGCTCTATTTCTGACTAAAGAATATGGGAACGCATTTTAATTCCACCAGGAAGGCCTTTCCTCTATTTGAGACACATTGTTCTGCTTCTGGTTCTTTGTCTCCCAAAACTTTTTTCTTGTCTCTCAAGTCCCTAAAAACATTCTGATGTAGCCTGCATGTGAACTCTTTCTTGATTCACTTGGCCATTGAAATTCTCTCAAAGAAGAAACCTATGATGACAGGGTTCCTCTGCTCACCTACTCCCCGTCCCTCTCCACCCCCACTTTCCTAGACAGGCTGAGGGTTCTTCAATCATTCCATGAGCCTATAGTCATATGTGTTTCTTGGTTTCTTCATTTCATTCCCATTGTACATTTAGAAATCTGTGATATAGAAACACAAAGACCTCAAAGCACTGCCTGAAACTCACACAGGAAAGAAGAGAACAGAGGATAATATCTAAATGTTCTCAAAGCTACCATGGTTCAGAGGAGAAGGAATAAAACAAAGAAATATAGTCAAGTATCTCTTGTGCTGCTGCAGAGCTGGAATTGGCATAGAGGGCCTAGAAGGAGAGTGGGAATGGGCCAGGCAGTGGTGGTACACGCCTTTAAACCCAGCACTTGGGAGGCAGAGGCAGGCAGATCTCTGTGAGTTCGAAGCCAGCCTAGTCTACAAGAGCTAGTTCCAGAATAGGCCCCAAAGCTACAGAGAAACCCTGTCTCAAAAAAAAGAAAAGAAAAGAAAAGAAAAAAGACAATGGAGAGAGGCATAGAGAGAGGAAATATTCAGGGAGGCATAGAGAGAGGAAATATTCAGGGAGGCATAGAGAGAGGAAATATTCAGGGAGGCATAGAGAGAGGAAATATTCAGGGAGGCATAGAGAGAGGGAATTCAGGGAAGCATAGAGAGAGGGAATTCAGGGAGGCATAGAGAGAGGGAATTCAGGGAGGCATAGAGAGAGCAAATGGAACATAGACAGGACAGGTGAGGGGATGAGACTGTAGACATAATATTGAACTTTGCACACCCTCCTCAAAGGCGTCAGCTAAAGGAAGACAGTTTCCCATCTGTTCCTAACAGGGCAGCATAACACACAGAACAAAACCCAACAGAGGCTGAAGGTGAAAAAACAGCCAGAAAAATACCAATATCATTTTTTTCAGTAAAACATGGAAATACAAAATAAATTGAAAACTAACTTAATTTAATGCCATTTTAAAGGAATAACTTACCGTGAGCTATCAGGAATTATTATCCAGGCAAGTACCAAGGATGCAGCATTCAGAAACCTCCCTATAGCAACTTACCCATAAATAGACACAAGAGAAGTACTCATCCAGAAGAGGAAAATTAAAGACACATTACAGTTAAAAGCCTTGCTAATCTGTGAAAAATGCCATCACCTCGATCCTGGAAATAAAAATCTACCTGAAATCTACTGCCAGCGCTCTACTCAGAGCAAAAATACACTCTGCTAAGAAAATCCAAAAGTGTGAAATGATGTTATCTGGGGCCTGGGAGCCAGCTCAGTGTTTAAAGTACTCATTCTGTAAGGATGAGGACCCAGGTTTGATGCCCAGAACCCACGTAAAAAGCAAACTGTGACGGACGGCTCAGGTTTATAATCCCATTTGTGAAGAGGCAGAGGCAGAAGGAACCCTGGCACTCACTGGACACCTGACCTAGTTGAATCAGTGAGCCCCAAAGAAGATGGCAACTGAGGAAGAACACCAGGGTACACAAGGGTACACACTTAAAATGTTATCATTAGAAGGTTCTGAATATTCTGAGCATTAAATAGAACAAAAGCCATGTAAGATACAAGGGATAAAACACAATATCGGGAAGGACAGGATTATACATCATTAACTGAAAATATAATGAGAATAAGGTGGTTTGCTTCAAAGTCCTAAGGGAAAACGGAATGTTTATGAGATCTTAGCAGAGTTTGGCAAGCTGACTACTTATGACAAACCAATAATTGACCCGGGATTTTTACAAAATCATATTAGAAAGATGCATTGTGAAAACCTTATTTCTAGGGTCTGGAGACATAGCGAAGCTGTGAAAACCTCTTGTGTTTCCAAAGGACCTGTCTCCCTTGCCAGCACCCACATCCAGCAGCTGACAGCCACTTGTAGCTCCAGTTCCGGTGAGCTATCATCCAAATCTGGCCTCCAGGGGCTCCGCACACGTGTGCAAACACACAGACACACAGACAACTGTAAATAAAAGAAATATTTGAAAGCCCTGTTCTTAATAACAAAACACAGGGCATGTTTGACCTCAGTTTACCTGGAAATGTGTCGGAGATATATGAATATTTAATTAGAGAAATGATTATGGAGGCTAAAGAGCTACAAAGTGTTTAAGTTGGAGCTTTTGTTTTTCTCCCAGCTTGATTGCTAAATCTGACCCATTCATCTCCGTAGAAGCCCTGCTTTCTGTGGAGCTGAACACAAGGTTAAAATCAGAAGGGAAAGAAAACCTGAAGAAACTCCCAAGGGGATACCGCACAGGTGACACACTGCCAAGTGTCAAAATGCATTTGAGTGTTTGGTTATGAAATTGCACTAATGGTGGCTGGGGTGTGATTCAGTTTGTAGAGTATCCGCTGGTTGTGCACAAAGGCCTGGAGGTTGTTCCCCAACACTACACAAACTAACTGGTCATTGTAGCCTATGCCTGTCATCCCAGCACTCAGGATGCAGAGGAAGGTGGGAAGAGCAGACATTCAAAGTCATCCTTGCCTCTAATATAGTGAGTTTGAGGCCAGCCCCTGGGCTATGTGAGACCTTACCTCAGAAAAAAAAAATCTGATAATGGAAGCAGAGTGCTCAAGCAGGGATGGTGTTTGAGAAGCAGAGCCAAGAATATAACAGAAGTTGGTGCAGATAAATGTGACATTTTAAAATAGTAAAGGATGGGTTTTCAATAAATTGTACTGGGATAGCTGGCTGAATGAAGGCACGTTACATCTCTGTCTCAGCAAAGATCTTAAAATAACTGTGAGTTGATCGAATAGTTAATGCTAAGAAGGAACAGTAAATGAGCTGGAGAAACTTGTTTACGTGATTTCAGGGCAAAAGGGATTTCTAGACATTAGATGCAGAAACTATAGATAACAGATGTCTGCTGCTAAGTAGTGTCCCTGAGACGTGGCAGGGCAGACATACCCACTATCCCTCAGCAAGAGGATTACCTGAACAAGCGCAGCACAATGACTGCTAACTGGCATGCCAAAGTCCTCAAGGTAAACCCCACACAGTACCGACAAAGAGCTACCAGGGATCAACGGCTACAGACCGAGGAAGAATCCGCTCCCTCCAGGGACCGGCTCCCACATAGGATGTCCAAACCCAAGTGGCCAGTCCTAGACACGTACATATACCAATAATGCCAAATGGAATCATTAGGGTATATGTACTTGTGTGCCCCCCATACATTTGTATGCTACAGATGTATACCTATGTAACAATAACAATAAAAGAACAGGTCATGAATCAGGCAGAGAGACGGGGCACAGAAACGAGCTGGAGGGAAGGGTGAGAACGATGTAAATGCAATGCTCATGAAGCTCTCAAAAGTTAAGTTAAAATACATAAAACCACAGGATGAAAACATACCTTCGGAGCTGTAGCGATAGTTCTGTAGTTAAGAGCAAAATCTGCTTTTTTCAGAGGAGTTTAGTTAGATTCCCAGCACCCATGTCCGACAGTTTACAAACACTTGTAATTCCATCCCCAGGGGATGTGATGCCCTCTTCTGGCTTCTGTGAGTACCTGCAGTCATGAGCCGTGGACCTACCCAGACACAGCTACACACAGACACGTACTTAAAATAAAAATAAAATTTGAAAAGCACTTGGAAAACACCAACGGGTGACTGAAAAAGCGGGATGTCCAGTGTTGGAGACAGGAAAAGGAAGCACCATAAACAAAAATTTTAAAGATTTTATAACTCTACAGAAGGAAAACCAGTAAAGCAAACAGAAAAAGATCACACAGTAGCAATTTATGGATGATAAAATAAAAATGCTAATAGAACAAGAATAAGCACCTCAATCGTTTAAAGCAAGTAACGCAATAACATTTTTCATCTGTCTCACTGGAAGGAGATAAAAGACATGGGTACCGTGAGCCAACGACACTGATGCAGAAGGCACACGCTCACATGCACCTGCCGGGCCTCCTCTGTCATCAGGCACCTTGTTCTTGGGAATCTCACTGTGGAAGTTTCGCCCAAGGATATTATGAATCTATGTGAGTGGTAATTGAAAGAATATGTACCGTACTGAACCTTGCCTCAAGTAATGAAAGAATCATATAACTAAGCAAGCAGCATTGGGGGATTGAGCGAGCACACACAAGCATGTTAATATTCCCATTTTAAACACAGTATTGAATACTGAGCAGGATGAATTCACAGTAGATGTTTATGTGCAGAGCTGTTATGAGCTGGTTATAAGAAACTGAGAGCTTTCAAGTTTTTATTCTTTGAAAACGTCATACACATTTGTGATGTATATCGATCATATCAAACCCCTACTTTCCACTCAAACTACTCCAGCTCCTCCAGCACATCTTCCCAACTTCATGTTTTCTCTTGCTTTGGTTGCATTATCTACTGAGTCTGATTAGTGCTTCCTATATGCCCATATATATATCGGTGTGTGGGTTGTTCACTGAGGGTGTAAAACACCTCTTCCTCCCAGAAACCACAATCAACATCTCCTCAATTGTGGGAGGGTGTTGGAAGCCACTTCCAAATACATGGTGATATTTTTAACTGGCTTGATCTAGTTTGAGTCTTGTGCAGCTGTAACTACCTGTGTTAAGACCTATATTCAACTATTTCTGAACAGAAGTGGCAATGTTATATGCTTCATTCCACTATTAACTATTTTCTTTAATATATATATATATATATATATTTTACATATATATACATATACCAACAATAAAATTGTAGGAAAATCTGCAAATATTAAATGCATGATGTAGAATTCTCTCCTTTAAATATTTGCCATATATATGCACACATATATATTTTACATATATACATATGTACATATATTCTACAGATTTTGATTAAATAAAAGACATTTTTAAAAAGGAAAGAAGGCTAATATAGTTGGATCTGGTAGCATAGGCCTGCAATTCCAGCTATTCAACAGGCAAAAGTAGGAGGATTACAAGTCTAAGACTGGCCTGGCCTTTAACTTCAAGACCAGTTTGGGAAACCTAGTGAGACCCTGCATCAAAGTAAAAATTCAGACTAGATGGGAGATGGCTTAGTGGCAGAACATTTCCTAACATATGTGTGTCCCTGGGTTCAGTGTCCCAGTAGAGGTAAAAAAAAAAAAAGTGGCAATATAAAAGTACCCTATATCTGTCTGCTTTTCCTACTAAAGTTCCCATCCCTGCTCACTTTCAGAAGCAACACGTACTGAGGTGGTGAACTCTGGCAGAAGGTAGAGGGTACATCTATTCCCAGCTCTGGTGTCAGGCTCATGTGTTGAGCTGGTAAGAGCTGCCCAGAGGCACGTTTCTCAGCTACACAGATCCAATCTCTATCCAGCCTCAGTGCCCAAATCATGTCTCCCAAACAGAAGTAAACGCAGCCCAACCCAGAAACTTCTCCTGGTAAGTGGCCTTCTAGAACAATGTGGTGGCGCAGCTGTCTCCAGGGTCAGGGGTGAGGGGAAGAGAGGGTGATATGTTTTTGAGAGTTGAGGGAGAAAGGAAAGCTCACAGTGCGATACAATTGTCATTTTGTGACAGACATTTCATAATCTACCTTCAGAGACAGCTTCCTCTTTACAGGACTAGAGGAAGAATTTATATATTTATATATTACACATATGTACTTGCAAAAGGACTGCTGAAGAAGAGCATCTGGAAGGGTCGCCTTCGGGCAGTGGCCTCGGAATCAGCTGGTATCCCACTGATTAGACACGAAGAGGGCTGGCTTCAATCCAGACCTGAGTCAGGATCTTTATTATTACGCTCCCCAGGGAGCCACGGATTTGCTCAAGGCTAAGAAGCTGGGATGGTTAATCTAGAAGTCAGCTTGATAGGGAGAGTACACCTTCAAAGGATGAAAGCTAAAACACTGCTTTGTTCGCTCTTTTTCTATTGCTGTGCTAAAATACCATGACTGGGGCAGCTGATCAAAGGAAACTGAGGCTCATAGTTTCAGGTTTGTGCCCATGACCATCATGGCAGGGAGCAAGGCAACAAGCAGACAGGTTGGTGCCAAAGTAGTGGTTAAAAGTTAATATCTTAAGACAAAGGCGGGAAGCAAAGAGAGCTAACTCAAAATGATGGGAGTCTTTCGAAACCTCCAACCCCACTCTCAATGACGCACCTCCTCTCACGAGGCCACACCTCCTAATCCTTCACAAACAGCTCCACCAATTGGCAACCAAGTATTTAAACACATGAGCCCATGGGGATCATTCCCATTCAAGCCACCACACCTTCCTTCCTTAGGCTACTTTTGTAGGGCACTTTTGTCACAGCAATAAGGAAAATAAATGATGCAGGAGCATTGCTGTCTGGCTTCAGGCATTTACCCAAATATCAGTTCTTTTGACAGGGTTATTGAAAGGAAAAATACTGGCTCAGGACCCCCAAGACCAAGTTCTCATCACAAAGGGTATTTATTTGCCACAGAGGGATAGGGAACAGGAAAGAAGAGACAAAGAGAGAAGACAGAGGGTGAGGGAGAAGAGGAAGGGAACAAGGGATAAGGGAAAGGGACATTAGTCCCAGAGTAGGACAGGGGACTGCCTGTGGTAGGGGGGAGACAGAGGTGGCAAATGGTAGTTGATGAGGGTAAAAGGGGGAAACCCCATGTTAGGATGAGCTGTTTCATTTTGATTGGGTATGCTAATTAGGTGAGTTAAAGGGGGCTTTTGATTGCTGGGCTTCAATCAATACCTTGTTAGCTGGACTTTGGTAGACAGCCTCAGGAGGAGAAAGTTGCCAAATAAGGGAATAGACCTTAGTGGCTAGCTTTAAGAATGTGTTCCAATGGTTTTCTTAGCAAGCAAAGGGGATGGGGAGAAGGACAAGGGCTGCCAGAGTCATGCTTGCCAGAATGGAGCTGGCCAGAGTCCCTTCAGTTATCAAATTCAAAGATGCCAGGCATTCTGTCTATGGGTATACAATGGGTAGTCAGAGTTGTCATTCAAATCCAAGCCACATTGCTTCCACAATGACCCTGGTAGAAGATCTGCTGAGGAGGGAGAGTCTTCATGCATCAAACAAATAAGACACAATTTAGCATTTCCCAAATTTCTATATCTGAACATTAAACACTTTCTGCCTGCTTCCATATAAACCCAGTTTCAGGGCCAGCAAGATGTCTCTGTTGGTGAAGGGACTTTCAACTAGGCTTAACGATCTGAGTTGGATCCCTTAGAACCACACCGTAGGAGAGGACCTGACTCCTGTATGTTGTCCTCTGACCTCCGCATGCTCATTGTGGCACACATGTAGCCACATATATGCATGCATACTACACATTAAAAATAAACAAGGATGTAGAGCAAGGGGAACACTCCTCCATTTTTGGTGGAAGCACAAACTCGTACACCCACTTCTGATACCAATATAGCAGTTTCTCAGAAAACTGGGAATCCACCTACCAGAGACCCAGCAATACCACTCCTGAGCATATACCCAAAGGATGTTCCATCATATCACAAGGACACTTGCTCAAATATGTTCATAGAAGCTTTATTTGTAATAGCCAAAAATAAAAAATAAAAACAACCTAGATGTCAATCAACTGAAGAATGGATAAAGAAAATGTGGTACAGTTACACAATGAAGTACTACGCATCTGTTAAAAAATGACATCATGAAATTTTCCAGCAAATGGATGAAACTAGAAAAGACCAACCTGAATGAGGTAACCCAGACCCAGAAAGACAAACAAGGTACGCACTCACTTATGGGTGGATATTAACTGTGAAGTAGAGGATAAACATGCTACTATCTACAGGCCCAAAGAAGCCAGTAACAAGGAGGGTTCAAGCTGGGGCACATAAATCTCACTGTGAAGGAGAAATAAAATAGACATAACAGGTGGGTGGGGGAGAGGTTTTGGTGGGGCGTGGCCTTGGGAGGAGAAGGGAGCAGTTGGGGAAGGGAGGGTGGAGGTAGAGAGTTCTACTAAAGACAACTGAAATCAGAGGCTTATCTGGAATGAGCTACAGACCCATTTCAATGGAAACTCCTGGGAACTTCTGAGGATGACGCCTAGCTAAGAACCTTAGCAATGGGAGAAGCAGAGGCTGACCTGGTGATCTTCTGTAACCAGGCAAAAATTGTAGTGGAGAGATTGGGAAACAAACCAAACACATAACCTTTGATCTATAATTTGTCCTGACTACAAGATGTGCTGGGATAAAGGTGGTACACAAATTTGGGGAGTGTCCAACCAATGATTGGTCCAGTTTGAGACCCATACCATGAGAGACAACCCACCCCTCACCCTGATTGGAGGGCCAGGATCCAGAAGCTGGATATCCTAGAGTCCTAGGATAGAACCAAACAAGGCTTGCAAAAAAGTTAATGAAATGATTCCTCATGATATTCTACTATAAAGATCATTGCCTAGCCCAATTGTCATCTGAAAGGCTTCACCCAGCAATTGATGGAAACAGATGCAGAGACCTCAGCCAAACATTAGGTGGACCTCGAGAAATCCCATGGAAGAGGGAGAAGAAGGATAATGGGAGTCAGAGGGGCCAAGGACACCATAAGAAAACCCAGAGAATCAACTAGCTTGGGTTCATAGGGGCTCACAGAGACTGAAGCAACAACCAGGAAGTGTGCATGGGACTGACCTAGGCTCTCTGCACATATGTTACAGTTGTGTAGCTTTGTCTTCTTGTGGGACTCCTAACAGTGGAACCAGGGGTTGTTTCTGACTCTGTTATCTGCCTCTGGGACCCATTCCTCCTGCTGGGTTGCCTCACCCAGCCTTAGAGGAGGTACTGAGTCTTCCTGCCACTTGATATGTCATGGCTGGGTTGAATACATGGGAGGCCTGCCCTTTCTTGAAGAAAGAGGAGGAGGAGTGGGTGAGCAGGGAGATTGGGTCTGGGGCCTATGAGGAGAGGAGGGAGGGAGGGGACATTTATCCTGGCTGGGGCAAAATAGTTAATTAAATAAATGATGTTTAAAAAAACAGTTATAGAGTCTCATTTTGGAAAAATTTGGTATAGCTTGAGGAAGAGAGGCAGAAGCTAGAAAATTTATGCATTTTGAAAGATTTCTTGATATTTGGGACTGCCTGCCCATTTAAAAAAAATGTAGCAACACAGCTGTAGACATCGGGATGGGATGCATTGCAGAGCTTCTGGATCTTTCTATCCCTGACTTTGTCCATCACCAACAGCAGAAGGTATGTCCTAGGGTGAGATCCAGATCCCTCTATCCCCAAAGACAGCACTCAGAAGGGACCTCAGATTCTAGGGTTTTCGGTGAAATGAACTGTCTTACCCACGCCAATCCACAGTTCTGTCCCTTCTTTCTTCAAATAAATAAAAAAGGAAGCGAGAAGGGCTGCGCACTGCGATTCCCCCAGAGATATCACAAGGCATTTTAAAAACATGAAACATTTTTATCTTCTCTGGAGAAGCAGAAGGTGATTTGAATAATAATGGGAACAAAATTACAAATGAAAGCGAGCACATACAGCCAATTTCTCTAAGAAAACACACTCCAGGCGCCCGCCGACCCGGAGCAGACAAATGGAGTCGCTCTGGTTTTGCTCCTGTTCTTTCTTCTCACAAAGCTCATTAACCAGCAATTATGCAATGATCTGGAGGCAACAGAGCTGTGGAGTTCGGATTCCGTGGGACTGCTGAGACACTGCCGACCAATCTTACGAAGAAAGAATAGAAATTCCTCTGGACTGAGCTTGGGTGCAGAAGTATACAAATCGCTATGCTCAGACTCTGTATGGGAGAAGAGACCACTCATGCCTAATATATTTAAAGGGTGAGCAGCGGTCTGGTCCCTAAACAGCCACCACCTAGGGCTTCCCACCTTCTCTTCCCAAGAAAGACTCTATCTCCCTGAGTCACTGTTATGTCTTTCAGCCAAATTGGTCAAGAATGATAATCTGAGACTAAGTCCTTACTAGATAAGAACATAGGAACATTTTACAAAGTAGACCTTTTTTTGTATTGCAATTCTATCCTCTTCTCACACCCAACATGGACACGCACAGTAACTTCTCTGGGGAAGAAGAGCCTAGGCTGCCCTCATCTTAGTGTTCAGAGTGCCAGAAATAATTTCTGTAAGATTTTTAATGGGGTACACAGCATTCATGTTGTAACAGTTTAACAGACAAGAATCTTCCTTCTCCCAGCGTTTTCTCTTGTAGATAGAAAAATATGAGCTAGACCCTGCAAACTAGCACTTCCTGTAGAGACATTTACCATCCAAGATGTTTTCGTTCCAAGGTTGCAGGCAAGATGCTGCAATGTCTTCAAAACATAATGGCTTGAGTTGAGGTAAGAATGTCTAAATGCAGGAGTTCTCTTGTTTTCTAATGTTTGGGGAGATGTATGCATGCACACAGTTTAAAATGTCTTGCTTCTCTTCACCAGAGTTTTAGGTTCATTTTTCCACTTCCTGAGAGACTCAGCTTCTTGGCCCCAGGATGCTGACAGAGCCAGGCACAGACTACATTTGCCACAGCTACACAGGCAATGCACCCTGCCAGTGCACACACTGCATTTGCCATGACTACACAGGCAATCCACCTTGAAAGTGCACAGACTGCATTTGTCATGATTATACAGGCACTCCATCCTGCCAGAGCACAGACTGCATCTCCAAAGATGATACCCTCTCTCCAACCCCAACACTTCTAGCATTTCATACCTGGAGCAGAAATTACTCTTGTCAGAAGCCCTCCCTCCATATCCATACTCTGAAAGTTGACATGCAATATTGCTGTGTTATGGCCAAAATAAATAAATAAGTAAAAACCTGCCTCTCCATGTTGTTGAATCCCACTTTAACTATGTAAATATGTGTTACATTTGCTTATGCTGCAGAATATTACTGTAAATATATAAATATGCAAAGATGTGTTGTATTTGTTGATGAGGTATTTGTTTATCTACGCAAAGATGTGTTGCTTTTTCACCTTGCCTGCCTAAGGCACCTGATTGGTCTAATTAAAAGCTGAAAGGTCAATAGTTAGGCAGTGGAGGGATAGGCATGACTGGCAGGCAGAGAGAATAAATAATGGGAGGAATCTAGGCTCAAGAAGAAATGGGAGAAGGGAGAGAATGAGGGAGAAAGAGTGGGAGATCCCTAGGGCCAGCTAGCCAGACAGCCATACACGGAGTAGGACATACAGAATGAAAAAAAGTAAGAAGCCATGAGGGAAAATGTAGAGGAAGAGAAACAGGTTAAATTAAGTGATAAGGGCTATTGAGAAACAAGTCTAAGTTAAGCTGAGCATTCAAAACTAATCATAAGTTTCTGTGTCATGACTTGGGAACTGGCTGGTGGTCCAAAAGAAAGCCTGTTATATTTCTACCCTCCAGAAATCAAGCAGCTCCCCAGTTTGGGAAGGAGTCTTGTGAGACTGTGCCTTCTCCATGCTGGAATATTGACTGGTTCGATCTTGTGCAGCTCTTGCTCAGGCAGCTACAACTTTGGTGAGAGTCCCAAGTGCAGCAGTCCTCTTAGACATGCTTTGTCCTGGTCTTCCTCAACCTCTGACTATTGACTTTGAGGCCTGGTTTCCATGATGGTCTTCAAGCCTGGTGGCCTTGTGGTGTGAAGGCACTGTCTAGCTCACAGGCTTTGTAAAAAGAATGGGTGACCTATATGTGACAGATAGCCTACCCTCTTTTAATATGCCAATAAGGTATATTATATTCACGGATACAATTATAGTATTTTTCTCAGACTTATGAAAATAGATACTTTGTCCTGACATGTTTTTGTAGGGTACTTATTTGAATCCCCTTGAGGCAAATAAAATTTGACAATGTTTTCATGGGACAGTTGCGCTATGCAATAAGAGTCCATGATTTGGCATCATAAGGACCACTCAATACTTAAGAAATCAACTTAATTTAGAGAACTTTTAGTAGTGTATAAAAGATTAAAAGAGATAGAACAGATTATAAAGGCCACCACACAACAAACATGGATTTGGTTTGTTGACTTGCCAAAAGCTTGTTTACATGTATGTATGCATGACCCTAATATAGACATTATTTATGAATCTCAATGCAACATATCTACAAAACACAGACTTGGAGGCATTTGTCTCTGTAAAAAAAATGTTCAGAGCAGTATCTCCAAGATTCATGCAAAGAACTAACGTTGTTGGGTACCACCAGTGGGCGTCTACAGTGTCTATGGTGGTGTGCTTCATTGACTGGTGAGTGACCAGATGGACAAATGATGTAATTTGGTCAGATAACAACCTCATATTGCTTCAGTTGTTTTATAAATTCACCCCTGCATTTTGAGCACAGTTATTTTGCAATATTTTAAAATACTTGCTTTTCTAATTTGCATTATGAAAAGAGTTTAGGGATTACGTCTGTGAATAGATAATTGGAATCATACTCAGCAAATTTGTTTTCTCCTTTGGTTAGGTGTGATTGTTCATTGTTCATATATCAGAGCCTCCACCCCAGTTCCTTCCCTCTTAGGCAGCCCTGGGTAAAGACCCATTTGCCAATTACAGCCAGTTTGAGAAGCAATATCAGATACTCAAACACATAGCATACCAGGTCTGTTGGAGAAGGGGAATGAATGACTAGTTCTGCTTTGCCCTCTTCTAGAATCCTGTTTAAGGAGGTTTGATTGGACATTTCACTCTGAAATGGTCTTGAATTTCTATTTTCTTATCACATGGGTATCAAATACAGTTTCTAATTTTTTAAAATTCTTTTAATGATTTATTTAACTTTATGTACATTGGTGTGAAGGTGTCAGATCTCGTGGAACTGCATTTTCAGACAGTTGTGAGCTGCCATGTGGTGCTGGGAATTGAACCCGGGTCCTCTGGAAGAGCAGTCAGTGCTCTTAACCGCTGAGCCATCGCTCCAGCCCTACAGTCTCTATTTTTATCTGAGAGATTCAGGTGAAAGAAAACCTTGCTATATGCTAAAATCCTGTATATTTTCCTCCCATCGATTGCTTGTTCTTTCTCTTTTTCATTTATTATACCTCTGTACAATCCATCATATCCAGAGATTCAACACACAAGGCAAATGCTCCACTCGTAAGGGACAACCTCTGCAAAGTGAGGTGGTAACTAACCATAAGTTGCCCTTCGGGATTGTGATAGATTAATGAAGAGGCTTTACATGACTTTTTAAAATATTTTTAGCCTTTTGTGTGTCTGTGTGTGTGCGCGCGCACGCACGCACATGTGTGTGCACGTGTGTGCGCGCACACGCCACATGTGTATATTGTCTAAGGAGGTCAGAAGAAGGCATGATGTCACACGGAGCTGGAGCTACAAGCAGTTGTGAGCCATCTGACATGGGTGCTGCGAACTGAACTCTAATTCTCAGCTCCACCGGCAAGTGCTCTTAACGGTTGAGCCATCTATCCAGCCCACTCATGAGAGGTTTTCAGTGTATTTTGTTTAGCAATCTGCAGTCTTCGGGGGGTGATGTGGTATGAAAAGTCTAGCTGTTTGGAACTGGGGACAGATGATGGCGGAAGGAAGGTTTTTCTCCATCCTCCTCCATAGGCCTTCAGTGGTTTGAATGGGGGCTGTCTCTTATGGGCATTTTCTACTGTGAGTCTATTATGTCAAAACACAGCTTGACTTTATCCTACTATGCACATCTCTTGAGATGCTGGATACAGGTTCTATAATAAGAATTTCATAAGGGTAACATGTGGGGCCTTCCAGTGGCCACAAAGGCTAAAACCAAGAATGCCCCCCCCACAAAGACTTGCATTTGGCTATATTTAGAAAGCCCTCAGCAATTTTCCTATCTCTCCACAGAATTCTTCCACATACTTTATTTACTCCTGGTGAGATGCTATTAGCTCGATGTCAATTGATTAATGAAGGAACCTTCCTTGGTATCTTAATTACTGGTTATGAAGTAAGCCCCAGTTAACAAAATAATGATCTGAAAATAATACAGATATTGCCACTCATTGTTGGGCATTTGGAAAGAATCAGTCAAGGCAATTTACTTCATTAAAAGTTGGTGTTTAATGAGCACTGAAAGAAAAAAATAATTTAAAAGCATCCTTCCTAATATCATTTAGTTGTAATTTTTTAAAGTCTTTAAAAATATTTAGTCTCTGGGGAAACCACTTAATGAAATGAGGAGTAAAAGAGCTGGCTAACAGGCAAAGTGAGAAAGAAGGCAGGCGGCGACACAGCCCGAGAGCATGGCAAAAACACGGGGTGTCATGGTCTGTGTTGCCTGCATGCAGTGTGTTGTGTGGTCAATCTGTTGGCTGTGTGCATCGTAAACAACAGAGACTGATAACTCTGTCAGGAAGTCAGGAACACTGGGTTATGAACTTCTCGGGGAGAGCTTATGACGTATCCATGGAAAGGAAAAGCATGCCTCTAATTAACACGCCAAAGCCATGTACTTATTAAGCTGGAAATGCACTCATCCCGAGGGACATCTGGCCCAACACGCTGCTGCGTCTCATCTTGGATGCAAAGGTAACCATCACCTTCAATACTGGAATCCCCCAACAAGAGCTTGAGGCCTAGAGCATCTCCACACTCTGTGCGCCGAACTGCAGAGCAGTCTTGTGCCGCCTCTGCAGACGGAAGACTCATATTTCTCCTCCATGATGGTCCAGGTTCTGGGATATGGCGGATTTTAAGGTTCATGTCTAGTGTAAACTAAATGGCATGGCCGTTCCCAGTGTACTTTCCTCAGCAGGCTTCCTCTTTAGCCTTATGCTAACCTCACTGCAGACTGAAGACTAACCCGTAGAGTGCTGTCTATGTTCACCTGTGGTGGTTTCGAGAATGACACAGTTTGAGGCACACATCATAATGATGATGATGGTGATGATGGTGATGATGATGATGATGATTTCCATTTGCTGAAGCTCACTGTGCCTCAAGTTCCACCCTCAGTACTTTGGATACATTGACATTATTTGATCAAATTTTCAAAAATTCTCGAGATGTGAGCATGACAGCCACCCTCAAAAGACAAGCAAAGGTATCAAGACACAGGGAATTCAGATCACTGTCATTGGAATCCATAGAATCCAAAGAATCTAGGTTAAAATGCTGCTGTTTTTATTAGACCAGTTCTCTTCCCCTTAGAATGGGTGATTTATTGATGGCAAGGATGTGAGAAGGCAGGGACCTCTATGCCTGTGAAGATGTAAATGAGCGTAGCCACTATGGAATTAGTATGGAACGTTTTCAAAAATTTAAAATAAAGGCGGGGTGAGGTGCTGCTGAGATGGCTGGGTGAGTAAAATGTTTGCCATGCAATCAGGATGACCTGAGTTTCAATGCCAAGAACCCATGTAAACCTGGGTTGTGTAACACATCTGGGATCCCAGTTCACCTTTGAAGAGATGGAGTCTGGAAACAAGACATCCCTGGAAGTTCATGGGCTAGCAAACCTGTGTACACAGTGGCGAACAACACAGGAACCCTGTTTCAAACGATGTGAAAGGTGAGGACCGAAGAATACTGCCTTCTAAGTTTTACATGTGTGCCATGACTCACACACACACCTGCATTCATGAATGTGCACACCTATGCACACAGATCTCACATGCATACACAAATGCATACGTGAATTTACATGCAAACTTTTAAAAATTAAAAATAGAAATATCATATGATCCAGGCACCTGGATCATTGTATATACTGTATATAGTGCTGAAGGCTCTAAGTCAGAAAACCATACAGCTGCTTTTCTTCTTCTTCTTCTTCTTCTTCTTCTTCTTCTTCTTCTTCTTCTTCTTCTTCTTCTTCTTCTTCTTCTTCTTCCTCTTCTTCTTCTCTTCTTCTTCTTCTTTTTCTTTTTGTCTTCTCTTTCTTCTCCTTTTTTCTCCCCTTCCCCTTCCACCTTTTGCTCCCCTCCTCTTCTCCTTACTCCTCCTCTTCTAATCATCATCATCATCATCATCATCATCATCATCATCATCATCACTTTGTCTGTTTCTGATACAGGGTCTCACTATGTGACTCTGGCTGGCTTGGAACTTGAAAAGATATTTCTGCTTTGGCCTCCTGGATGCTAAGATTTAAGTTTCTTAAAAATCTGCAATTAGTTCAGTGCAACTCACAACACCAAAGATAGAAAACCAACCTAGTTGTCCCACAGAGAACTGGATAAAGAACCTGTGATGCAGATCCACATGGTGTTGTATTCGGTCACAAGGACTAAGGAAATGATGTCCCTGTAGAAAAATAGATGGCAGTGAAAACCATCAGGCTAAGTGAAATAAGCAAGACTCCAAAGGACCAACACCAGATTCTTCTCATATGAAGACTCTAAATTTTAAGGTTGGACACTTGGAAGTAAAGGGAGGACTATTTGGGCAGTGGAGAGGGGCTCAATGGAGGGCCTGTGGAACAAGAGGGGTGTGAATCTGACTAATGCATATGATAAACGTTTATGAAGATGTCATAATGAAGCCCATTGTTTTCTACCCTGACTGTGCAATACAATGACAGTTTTACAAATGAGTGGTATTGAAAACAGTGCAGGGGGTTGATGGCTTTAAGAAGATATCATATTCTTCTGTCAACTCTAATTGTATTTTTCACTTGAGTTGCAAGAGCATCTCTTTTTCAGACATTCTTCATGTGGTTAAGCTTTCCCTCACCCCACATTTTGCCATCTCCCATCCCCTTTCATGTTTTATTCTTTTTTGTCTTATTTATTTTTGTAATTTCATTTTACATTCCAACCACAGTTCTCCCTTCCAACTCCCTTTCCCTCTCCCCCTTGCCTCTCCCCCAGTCACCCCACCATCCACTCCTCCCAACCATAAAGGGCTCCCATGGAAAGTAAATAAAGTCTGGCATATTAAGATGGGACAGGACCAAGCCCCTCCCTCCTCCATTAAGGATGAGCATGGCATCCCACCACAGGGAATGAACTCAAACAAGCTATCTCATGCACCAGGGATAGATCCTTGTCCTACTGCCCCTCAGATAGTCTGAGTTTCACCGCTGTCTCCCACATGCCCCCCCATACTTGTTCTAATCTGGGTTATTAGCAGCTGGTGGTAGCCAAGAGAGAAAGAGTCGTTTTCCTTTGGGCACTTGTCAAAAGATTAGTTGCCTATAGCCTAGTGGATATCCATGTGCATGTGGGCAATACTGACTGGACACAGGATTATTAATAACAAAAAGACACAAAGTTGAGAGTGTAACAGGGTGGAGGTACCTGAAGGAGTTAGAGGAAGTTGTGGTAGATGGATATATGATCAATATATATCATATAAATGAAAGAAATTTCTAAATAATGAAAGTACTATTAAAATATAGAAGACAGTGTGGAGTATGTAACTCCCTCTACCATCTTTTCTAGGGACACAGAGAACAAGGAATATGAAACCATTACTAGAGCTGGAGAGAGGCCTCAAAAGTTTAAAACACTTGTTACTCTTGCAGAGGATGACCACCCATACTGGACCCCTCACAGCAACTTGTAACTCTAACCCTGGGGGCACTGGACTCATATGCACATATCTACATGGAGGTGAATAACTACAATGCAAATACATCTTAACACATAAGGGAATTAATTATCTTCCTTACTCAGTCTTCTGAACCAGAGTCTATAACCCGACCTACTCATATCCATGATCTCAAGGCAAAAATAACAGCAATGTTCAAAACTGAAGAATACAATGTTCAAGACAAAATGGTTCTGGAAGTCAGGCAGGATCCTCTCCCAGGCTGCATCTTGCTGTAAGAACTGAACGACTAGAGACAGAAGAACATCTGGTTTCTAGGGTCAAATAGTCCTGCCTTACAGAATCAAACTGAAGCCTCCAAGGAAAGCCTTAGACTGGTCACTGATTCGTGATCCACCCTTCCTTTACCCTGCCCTTTGTCTTGGAGAGCCAGGCCCAGGAAGTCAGGTAGAGTTCACCTCTCTCTTTCACTTTCCCAGATCATTAGATCATTAATTGGTTTATGAAGAAGAAATCTTCCAGGACACATGTCTCCTTTCATCTGATGTAGCAATTGGTATCTTAGGGCTATTAAAGAAAGCCAGCAGCCCCCAAAGCACCCAACATTTATCACCGTTTTCCTCAGCAAGTGGGAATCACAGGACCCAACAACTCTGTTCTTCTCTCTAATGAGCTGTGGGGATGCTCTGGAGTGTCCAGAGGGGGGAAGCAATTAAACACAGAGTTGTAAGACAATATTTCAGAAGGCTGGTGTCAGGTTGGGAGAGTTTCCATTATTGGGAAGAATTCTCTACTAGAGTCGAGCATTGCTGCCCAGGACAAGGGATGGGAGGAAACTGGGAATTTGCATCATTTTATCTGCTGATCCTCCTCACATCCATCTCTATGGTCTATAGACACATCAGACACAACCCGTGGTCCTCTCAACCCACCCTTGCCAGAAAGGCCTATAACTGGCAAGTCATAGCCAGGTGTCACAGAGGCAGCTAGGGAACAAGAGAAGAGTCTCCTAGGCCAGAAATCAGTGTTCCCAACTTTGCAGAAATTCCTGGATCAGTCTAAAACCAGCAACTTAGAACCCAATCAGAGCAGGACGTATATGCCAGTTAAACAGCATTAAAGGTGCCTACTTCGATTCCATTAGGTTCCAGCATTTAAACACCAGGAAACTTCATAGACTGATCTAGACACTTGTTTTTCTCAGCAATTTGTCAAAAGTTGAATGAATCCAACCTTTGGAGTCCTGTGTCTGTCAGCTTTATCTTGTTGCATGATTCTTTAACCATCAGCCAAGAGCAGCTCATCCATCATGCTGAGCTTTCAGATGAGAACATCTGTCTATCTCATGTTTTCAACAACATATAAGAAAATGAAGGACAGGTGCAGGGGGCTTTTCCTTTAGACCTAACTCATGTATATACTCTGAGTGGCTTAGTCAGGCATGGTAGCTCACATACTCCTGAAGAAACAGTCCACATGGTTAAATACTCATGTGTGCCAGGCACCCTTCTGTCTCCTCTATTGCCCTGTAACTGGCTCACAAAGTAACTCACAAAGTTACTAGTCAGAACTTTACTGTTCCCATTTTACAGATGATGAAATCAAAGCCTTGTATGTATGGTTGAGAACAGCAGATAACTTGGGAGTATGCACAACCTGTTGCATGTATGAGTTGTTGTAAGGAACACTGGAGATTATTTTTTGTGGTGAGTCTTGTTTGTGATCTCCTGTTGTCCCTAGTCTAATTTCCGGAGAGGTATTCAGGCTTTCTTTGGGAATCCTCCAGGCACAGTGGTCAGGGTTCACACTAAGTAGGTTATGTCTGTGCACAGAAATGGAATATATGATTGAGTTCCTTCTTAATACCAAGTTCAAGTTCCCCGGTTGGCTGGAAATCCACATCTCAAAGAAGTGGGGCATCACTAAGTTTAATGTAGATGAATTTGACAACATGACAGCTAAGTGTCTCATGCCTTATGGCTGTGTGGCCAAATGCATTCCCAGGCATTGCCCCTTGGACAAGCGGTAGGTCCTGAATATATAGGTTGCTTCTGGTATGCTGAACCTCCTACCCCACAAACTACGTTCAGCAGTAAATCTCTCATCTCTTCTAGAAGGAAAAGAAAGAAACAATGAAGGCAGGTCAGTTACTGTGACATTATAGAACCTGACCAAGGTCACATGGCTGTGAGAAACCTCAGCTAGCTTAGAACCAAGTCACAGCTTTACTCAGACAGTGATTCCTATGGTAACAACTCAATCATAAAAATTATTATCAATTTGAACATGCTATGGTTTTGTTCATATGCTAAAACACTTAGGTACCCCACCATTCTTAACAATTTGCAAGACAGCACAGTGTCTTAAGCACAAGGAAGGGAATAGCAGAAGAAGAATATAATAAGCACGTGTTCCTGAGCTCTGAAATGATAGGTCATTTGTATCCTGTTATTTACACTCGAGTCCCCAAATTTTGGGTAATGAGCTTTTACTATTTTTATCATTGCACAAATTGAGAATTATATCTATGGAAACACTGTCACTACTCAATCTCAGAACATGAATCTCCTACACATTCCCAGCTGAGAACACTAGAGGCCAACCAGAGAGTGGCTTGATGGCCCCAACCCAAGGGCGTCTTTGAAACAAGTTCTCACATGTCAAGATTCTGATTCCCTCAATATCAAATAAACTGGAGAAGAAGGATGATATGCAAGACCTCCACAGGTAATCTAGTCCTGAACTCCTGAGCCTCTTGCACCAGCCTCCCTAGTGCTGAGTTTATAGGTGTGAGCCACTGCACTGGAACTATAGTGGTAGGAATGGAGAAATGGTCATCTCCTAGAAATGATTCTAGTGTGGTATTGTGGCTCAAGACAAGAAGCTCAGGAGTTCAAGGTAAGCCTGGGCTGCCTGATATAGACTAATCTAAAAGAAGAGAATAAAGTGCCTTAAGGCAAAAATACTGAGTATTGGGTGTGCGAAGGTACATTCAACAGGCTGAGTTAAGAGAATGAGGAGACCAAGACCAGCCAAGGGTATGTAAAGAAATATTTTATGTGTGGGTGTTGGATATATGTACACATGTCTGCTGGCTCTCAACACTTCTGCAGAGGACAGACGAGGACTGGTACCCTGTCCTATTCCTCTGCCTTTTCCTCTTGAGAAAGCATCCGTCACCATGTTGGCTGCCTTTCTGTTGCTGTGCTAAACCATCATGACTAAAGGCTGTGGGTGTGGAGTCAGGAGCAGGGAACAAAAATCCCGCCTTTAACACAATGTGGAGAGAGCAAACTAGACATAGGGCCAAGTTACATGCTCCCAACACCAGTGGCATTCTTCCTCCAAGAAGGCTGCACCTCCTAAGCCTCCCTAAACATTGCTACCAATGGGGGACCCACTCACAGCTCAAATACTGGGGCGTATGGGGGCACATTTCTCATTCAAACTTCTACATGCACTGCACTTAAAGCTGGGCTGGCAGCTACTGAGTCCCAGTGATCTTTCTATCTCCCCTGCATCTGGCAGTGCTGGGGTTACTGGGACATGTGAATGTTCATGCCTTATGGGTGTTGGAGATCAGATCTCAGGTACCGCTCTTACCCACTGAGCCATCTCTCCAGCCCTTCACTTTAAAACTCTGTGAGTTCGAGGCCAGCCTGGTCTACAAGAGCTAGCTCCAGGACAGGCTCCAAAGCTACAGAGAAACCCTGTCTCAAAAAACCAAAAGAAACAAACAAACAAAAAAACCCTCAAAAAACAAGGATAAAAAGGAAATATTAACAGTAACATAAATTTATAGGAAGAAATAATAGGCAAAGGAGCTCACCTCTGAAGTCTAGAAACACAAGGCCTTCCTGAGACTCACGTTTAGGCCATGTTCTGTGTCCCTGGAAGAGGCTCGCTCTCTGTGACAATGTGCCTGCTCTGTGGATTTATCTATATTCACCATTAGCCCATAAGCTAATACATTGTACAGAGCAAAACTTCAAAAGCAACATGCTACGGACTGTGAAATCAAAGGAAGTTACAAGATGTGAATTATCACTTTCTAGTACTGCTGAGTTCAAATAAACAACCAAGTCATTTACATGGTCCAGATGTCCCAGGGCAAGCTTGGCAGGGTAACTCAGGAGGAGGGGAGCATGTATTGGAAGCTGACTGATTGGGAGGGGTACAGCCAATTGGCTGAGTGTTGTCACTCTGACAGCTGAATCTTGTCTGCCATTTAGGCTGTTGTTTGCAATAGGCCACTGATCACCAAGCCAGGCTTGTCGCTCATCACTCAACCCTCCAGAAGAGACTGCATGGAGCTGCCCTTTATTCTGCTTCTTTGATACTCCGAGGTTGTTTCTGCTCCACCATGCTTTGTGCGTTGTATCCTTTGCTGACAAAACTGCATCCTAGATGTCTATACTTTTAATGGAGGATATCTTACAGGATGCCCTAGCTGTCTACAAGCCCCAGGGCTAAAGCATTCCTCCTGCTTCTGTTCAGTTAGGTAATTGGGACCACAAGCACACCAGCAGATGAAGCCTAGGCTCCATTCCTTTCTCTTCTTTCTTTTAATTTTACATTTTAGCTTATTACTTGAAAAATGCAGATATGCATATACAGTATATTTCTAATGTAATATGATCACATCGATTCTCATTCCCACCCAGTTCTCCCTCCAATATAGCCTCCTCCTCCCAACTTCATGTCCTCACCATTTCTTTTTGTTTCAATAACCCATCGAGTCCAGTTACTACAGTCTATATGGTATGGGAGTGGGTCATCCACGGGAGCATGAGCAACTAGTGGCTGCATCTTCAAATACAATGGCTCTCCTTCTTCTTGTAGGTTCAGTTGTTACTCACTCCTCAGCAAGGTTTGGGGCCTCATGCATCCGTCCCCCACTAACCTGTGCTGGGATGTTGACCAGATTGATCATGTGCAGGCAACCATAGCTGCTATGAAGTACTGAATGTACCTGAGCATTTCCCAGCATTCCTCCCCAGCCTCCTGGACATAAGACCTCCTTACATTATTGCTTCAGCCCTGATATTGGTGCCACTTCTTGGAGGCCAACTACCTGCAAAGTCAGGATCACTTCTTCCCAGAAGCCGAATCTCAGAGACACTTTTAGCCATGACCAGGATTTACCTTGTTGATTTATTCGCTTGTGATTTTTCTGTTTCCTGCTGAACACAGCTTTAGGGAAACCTGGTTGTTTCATTCCTAGATAGTGGTCACACTAGTGTTGACACAGAAGGTTCTCCACAAATGCTCACGGCACAACACAGGAAAGGAGAAAACATTTGCCGAGCATCTCCCTCCTCCATCCACTGCTCGCAAACACACAGGATTCCATTCTCTCTAGAAGCCCTAGAGGCGGTGGCACAGATTCATTTGGAAAGTGAGGTAGCTTCCAGAAATGGAGTGTGGGAGAGAAAGCAGGCTGGATCAGGATTCCCATGCGACCCACCGGGTCAGGCTGGCTCCACAGACCACTTTTGCTTCCTCTACTAGCTTCCTGACAAGGCAAGCGGTAGAGTTGGTAACTCTTACATCTGGTCTTTTTAAAGCGTCAGACAACCAGTGGGATCAACACTTGGGGGAAGGTGCTGTCATCTTCACCTCCCATCTGCCATGTTGTTCCTGAGTAGCACTGTTTTCTTTGATCCAAGCTAAAGCTGTCACCTCCCAGCTGAGAGAGAATAGGATTCAGAGTGAAGACTATCACCACTGGAACCTTACTATGGACACGAAGTTATGTTCCATTCTTGTAAAGACCCAGGCCTTTAGCCAGAATATCAAATATTTGGAGGAATCAGAAGACCCTAAGTGGTCACCTGAGGATCCTGTCTGCTGGTTGATGCTTAGGATCATAAGATGCTACACATAGCCTGAAGATGTAGCAGGACTGGTCCTTGCCTGCTTCTCTGCTCCATCTCTCTAGAAGCCTCTCACACATATCTCCCAGTAAGACATTCCTGTCTCTAACATCTTCTTCCTGCTCTGGCTTTCTGTCAAAATGCCCTAGGCCCTTTCTTCACTGAGTAATACTGCTCCTGTGCTATTTTTTTTTTTAAGGCTTTCTCTTAGCGTGACTCTCTCTGGAAAGTCTAACCAGTCACATAGCCCTGCTTTGGCATCTGTTTATCCACAGTCTATATTAGCCAAAAATCACACACCTTTATAATAATAACATTATATCTTAGTGACCAATCATTTGTCTTTCCCACCCCCATAAGATCATCGGCAACTAAAGCATCATATCTTTCTCATGATGGAATTAACAGTAGAAATACTTATTTATTTTTTTCTCTAGTGTACTAGATTCTCTATCAAAAGCTACACATTATCTCTTTGATCAATAAAAATATTAGTGGACCCAACACATTAGCTTAAAGTCATTATATAAGCATTTAATACTGACACAGACATGACATCACTGTATAAGCCCAGCACTCAGAAGGCTGAGGCAGGAGAATCACTTTGAGTTGGCTACAGACTGAGTTCAAAGCCTGTACAGGATACATAATGAGACCCAGTTTCAGAAAGCCATTAAATTTGCATGGTATTTACCTCCTCAAGGTGACTGTCCCAAGCCAATCTCATCACCCATGCAACTGAACCCTTCATCACAAGACAGCCTTGTCCCCAAACCCATATGTTTGTCCCTGATACTTATCACACTATACCCACTCAGTCAAAGAAGTAAGTGTGCTTTCTGTATGTATAAATATACCTAAACCTTACTAATTTATATCATAGACCCTCAAGTTGGACAACTTTAGACAGCTTCTCTAACTTCTGTATCCTCTGTTATCTATAGGGTGACTTTTGATAGTCTCTGTATGCAACACGGCAAAGGATTTACAAAGAAGGGCCAGCTGTTTGGAGTTCCGTTCTGGAGACCAGCTGCCTTAGTTCTATGCCCAGGGTTACTTTCCACTGTGTGAGTAACTTTGGAACCAGCACTTAAACCTCAGTTTCTCTATCTGTAAAATGAGCATGGCAGTTCCTAGTCCCATAGATCAGCACATCCCCTGCTTCATTTTAAAGGTTTGATATGCACTATCTACTTACACAAGGGATCACAAGACAGGAAGTAAGTCCTTAATTTGGCAAATGGGGAAAGAAGCCTGGAAAGGACAAAAAGGACTGATCCAGAGGAGGGCTCACCTGAGGTCCCACCACAGCCTTCCAACCCTCAAATCCAAGATCTTTGTAGCTTTTATATATGAGGCATATAAAATTTCAAAGAATAAAAGAATAAACTAGCAGTCTTCTTCTGCATCTTTCATTCTTCCTGAGGTCTCATTGAAATGCTGTCAACTATCAGATTCCACTTTCTCAAAGACCATGACTAAGGGAAGGCTTCACAGGCAGTGAAATTTTTCTCTGGAAGGGGGATGGTTTCCTTTGAGGTGGAGAATGGGAAGAATATTCAAGTAGCAGGAAGAAGGAAAAAACACAGACAAGAGGACCATTATGAGCAATTTTAAGAAATGGAATTGCTGAGCCTGCAAACTCCAGGACTCTGGAGAAGGAAACAGACTTGTTAGAAGAAATAACTGGTTACTGAGAGCAAGCGGGTCAGGAGGGACTTTGTTTCCCTAATCCAGAGTCTGATGAGCCTTCTATTGCTAAGATTTGGTGCGGGAGAATTGTCTGTATTCTGTCAATCATGTTTTAAATAAACGCTGATTGGCCAGGCAGGAGGTAAAGGTGGGAAAACCAGACAGGAAATAGAAATGATACAATGAGAACAGGAGAACTCTGGAAAGGAGGAAGTTGATTCCTCCCACTCCTGCCCAGACCACAGAAGCAGCAGGATGTGATCTGTCCCACTGAAAAAAGGTACTGAGCCACATGGCTAACATAGATCAGAAAAATGGGTTTATCAAGATGTGAGAGATAGCCAGTAAGAGGCTAGAGCTAATGGGCCAATCAGCTTTATAACTTTAGAGACTATGTGTGATTTTCTTTGGGGCTATACAGTTGTAGGGTACCAGGCGGGACAGAAACCAACAAACAGGCCTGGCTTCCTTCCTGTTACAAAGAGTCATTGAAAACACAAATTGAGAAGAGAACAGAATCATTTCTATTTGCCAAAATGTTTCTCATCTAAACCAAGACAAACTTTTGCCAGACTTAAAAACCAAGGCAAGACTCAAAGACCAAGGGTTAAGGCCAGATGAACTTGCCAATGCTCTCTACTCTCTGACTACAATTCACAGCTTTTTATTGTACCAACATTAGCAGTTATAAAGAGAGTTGGCCACAAATTAATCATTCTTCCTATCTGCATCTTCTGTGCTCTCCTTCTGTTCCAGGCATCCATTTATCATCTCCACCTGAACACTCAAGGTTAGCCAAAGCCCCCAGCAAAGGTGACATCTGAGACTGGACAGAGTCCTGTATTCACGCTCTTCCCTCAGGATTCTAATCCTCTTATTGTAGCATCAGTAACTCCACTGTGGGGAGCTTGGCATGAGGACCTTCATGTATGCACATATGTCTTCTTAACTGGAGCTTGTAGGGTCCACACAAAGACTCCCATGACTTCAAGACGCATATAACTCCAATAGGTTTGTGGATAGAAAAAGGGAGAATCTAACACATCATGGGGGCGGGGATCCTACACTACAGCTGTCTCTCATTGAGCTGATACACACACACACACACACACACACACACACACACACACACACACACATCTTACCTAAAAAGATAGGTTTATCTAAATGTCGAAATGCTGTCTTTCTAGAGGACATGGTGGACAATGTCTTTTCTCCTATCTGATAGCTACAGATTCTGTACTTTTGGGGAAAACAGTTTGTGAGCTGTTAGGATCTGTCTGTTTTTACCATCGAGGTAGGTTTGGGAACTGCTTGCTCAGATGTGGATGAGGTCAAACTTTTTGTCTTCTACTATCAAGTGGGCACCTTGACACGGGAGAAATAACAGCACCAAATGGAAAACATTACGGAGAGAAGAGTTAGGCTTAGTCAGATAAGAAACAAAACTTCAGCTAGAAATATCTAATAGAAAACTGGCTTTGCTCAGGTTCAAGCAGGAGGACTTAGAATTGAAAACTGCAGAAGGATGAGAGCTAAAGAGCACCAGGATTGCAAAGGGAAGAAAGAGCAGAATCATGATGAGTTTCGCACCAATAAAAAGACACGAATTGGAGATTTTAGTTGGGAAGTAATTTCCTGCCAGGGCCTGGGGACTTTCCTTTCCTTGTCCCAAATCTCTTACCAATAACTGGAAGAAGTCAGCAGAGAGTCTCTGGCTGCCTTTTCCTGGGAAAACCCTACGTTCCCAACAAAGACAGGCTATTACAGGAGATGATAATCCAACTCCACTATGAACAGCCCTTTCTATTTTCTGACCCATAGAGGGACGCTCCCTCCTTGGAGCTTCAGCTGAGCCCTCTGCATCAATTCTCTGCCTACCTTGAAGTTTTGCAGAGCCTCAAGCTTGGAAGAAACCGATGACTCCCAGTCTGACTCAGCCCACTGGCAGATCACAAAGCGTCAGTGGCTTGGTGGTGATAGGAGCAGTTGTTTAAAGTCGGAACCGTTTCAAATTTTCTGTTCTTTCCTCATTTAAGTTTCCTTCCAAAGGGGCTATAAACTATTCTGGTTGAAGCTGTTTCCTTTTATCAAGGCTCCAGCAGATGAAAGGCAAACAGCAGTCACAGGGACAATGGACTCTGGGCAGCTCTGCTCTTTCTCTCTGCAAAAGAATGAAGAAATCCTAACCCAAAGATGATCCAAAAGGGCCATGCTGGCCTTTCTATGTCTCCATGGTTATAATAAAAGATTTTCTTGGAATGTCCTGTCCGATAGAAATGTCATGGGTGACACATTCCCAAGCCACATAGGTAATTTTACATTTTCTAGTAACCCCATTTCAAAGAAATAGAAGTTAATTGGAACCTTTTATGTAGTCCACTGACCCCATGATATAGCATTTCAAAATGCTATCGATATCAGAATTACTTACGGTAGAGTTTTGCCTTTGTTTGTCCTCGCCCCTGCATTTGTGGGTGCAGTGCACTCTCTGTATTTGTGTGGAGGTCAGAGGACAACCTTGGATGTCCTTTCTAAGGATCTGTCTATCTTGAGTTTGGAACAGGATTTCTTACTGGTTTGAAATTCACCAAAAGGGCAAAGTTGGCTGTCTTGTGAGCTTCAGAGATCTGCCTGTCACCAGCTCTGGGATTACAAGCACACACCAAAATGCCTAGGCATCTTTAATGTTGGTTCTAGAGACGGAATTGAGGTCATTGTGCTTGCAAAGCAAGAACCCACTGACTGAACCATCTCCAGGCCATGAATTATTCCTTCTAACTCTATAAAATAAACATTTAGTTAATACTGGTGACATATCTCAATTCAGATCAGCTGCCTCCCAAATGGCCAGTGGAAATGTCAGAAGTGACCACCACACTAGGCCAGAAAGCACTAAACCTTGGTTGTACCTGTTTGTTCAAAATATGATTTATTAGCAAGCCAAGGAGAAGCTTTTGCTGGCAATAATAAAATATTAATAGAGTTGTATATCAGTATGTGTTTGCTGCACGGGAGATGAAAAGCACATATTTATAAAGCTTTTATGGTTCTTTTAAGTGCTTGGAGGGTGAAAATGAAACCAGATAAGAGGAAAATATTAGAGCATATGAAAGAGATGAATGTTATCAATGAAAATATACTGAGTAATTTATAACCTAATAGAGAAGACAAATGTTTTCAAAGATCTTTACATATCAATGAGAAACGGTATGGATATAAATACCAACATGAAAGGAAACAGCTGGTACATTCTATAGAAATGGAAGAGACAGGTTTTTGTTCTCTCTCAGGTGGCAAATATTGTAAAGAATGCTCATTGTATGCATGGCTCAGGGGTAAAGGGTAGAGCCTACATTCTGCTCTGGTATCCTTTCTGTCCTGTGAGAATGCGCTCTTTTCCGGAGCAGCTTAGGGAAGGAAAACGTTATATATAGCTCATCACTTCCAGAAGTCAGGATAGGAAATCAAGGAAGGAAACCGGGCAGGCCTGCTTGCTATCCCATCCAACACTACTTCTGACCAGGGAACGCAACCACAACCAAGGAAATCTATGTTGCTGCCTTCGGGTTCACTCTCAGGCTCCTGCTCAGCTGGCTTTCATCTACAGTGCAGGACCACTTGCCTAGGGAACAGCACGTACCACAGTGGGTTGGGTCCTCCTATATCCATTAGCAATCATGACAGTCTCTACAGGCAATTCCTCAATGGAGGCTTTTCCTTTTCAGGGACTCTAGACTGTGTTAAGCTGCCAATTAATGCTAACCGGGACACACTCCAGTATACTGCTAGAAATAAAAATGTTACCGCAGTCATGAGAAACAGATAGCTTATATCATTAAAATGATATTGTTCATCCTAGCCACTTTAATTCCTTATCTTGAGGAAATTGCAAGGGATAGTCATAAAAGTAAGCATAAAAAGACACTCTCTTCCCTGACACAAGAATACTGAAGATCTGGAAACAACCCAAATATCTACTAAGAGGTAGGACTGAAGGGCACCGTGGTTCCATCTGGATGGCCAGGCATGTGCAGAGCCAGGTTGTGAAGCCAGTTAATTGCAAACAGAGTTTTACATTTATCACACAATACATCTATTAGATGAAAATGTTAGCATTAAGGGGAGATCCAGTGCTAATACCACTCAAAGAACCCACCAAGGCTGGGGAAGTAGATCATTGGTTAAAGTGCTTGCCATGCAAGAATGAAGACCTGAGTTTGACCCCAACCCCCTTATATAGAGCTAGATAGGGCAAAGCACATATCCGTCATCCTACTTTTGGGAAAAGTGCACAAGAGGATAACCCAGGACAGAGCTCTGGGGTTAAAGAGAGACCCTGTCATTAGAGAAATGTAGTTTGTGGTTGAGAAGAACAACATATGTCAGGTTTGGGCTTCTGAATTTACAGAAGCATGTGCACACACAAACACACACACACAATGCACATACACAAAGTGGAACATGCATACAAAACAGAGCATTTACAGAACTATTTGGAAAACATTATTTTAATAAAAAGCACATCGTGTTTAATTAATAGAATAAGTAGTGCATTTGTTTACATTTTGATTAAAATGGAAACAGAAACAAAAGCATCACCAAGGGGAGAGAGATTTCCTTCAAAGGGGAACACTAAGAAGAAGATACGAGGGGCTCATTCTCCAGTCAAAACCATCCCGTTTTCCTATGGATTATTTATTACCTGGATGGTGACTTCTTTTCAAGCCCTGTTCTTCTTTTTGCTTGGAATTTACAAGAAAGAGAAGACCCACACATAAAAATCTAGCTGTGTACTGATTTCCTATCTGACAGGTTTATAGATTACAACCTTCACCCAGGCTTGTGTGTGAGTTTACCTGACAAGTATGAAGCCTGAGCAGCTCCAGGGGCCAAAGGGAAGTGGTGGGCAGGGAAAACACACAATAGCAAAGCTATTAAAACATCAAATTGGCTCAGAGAAAGGTCAATGGAGGATGTGTCACATAAAGAACAGACAGGAGAGAGCGCCTTTCTGCCAGGAACATTCCTAGTTATCTCTCAGCATGCAGAGAAAGACACACTGTAACTGCACAGGGCTCTGAGTGCTCCCATGCGCATAGACCTGCATGTTGAAACCCCACCCCCAATGCTATGGTATTAAGATGTGGGATGTATAAAGAGGTGGGTTTAGTCAGCTTCAGCTAATGCAACAAAGCACCCAAGACAATGATCTCACGTAGAAAACAGGCTCGTTTAGGCTCCTGTCCAAGACCAGGTGCCCATGGCTTTGGCATTTGGCAAGGACAGTATGGCATGATGGAAGTGTGGGACACACCAAAACTGCTTGTACTATAAGCCAGAAAGCAAATAACAAAAGACAGGAAGACACTGGCATCTCATAATTGCCCTTCAAGGGTACTTCCCCAATGACTTAAGGACCTCTTATGAGGTATTACTTCATAAGACTCCACTTTTGTTCCCCCTGTGGCATCACCATGGAGACCAAGGCTGTAACATCTGGTCTTTATCCACTTTAGAGCAGGGATAATGTGGGATGGGACCCTTATAAAAGTGACCCAAGCAAATTGTCCCCTGTGCACCACAGGAGGGCACAAAGAAAGTGTTCACACCAGACTCCAAATCTGTTGTCATCTTGAATTTCTCAAGAAGTTTTTGATGTTCATGAGAAACCAAATCTGAGATGGTTTTGTTCCCTGAGCAGCACATACGTTAAGACCACACATCTGTCTGTGTGAGCTGCATCTCCCTTCCCCCATTTTTCTTTCCCTCCTCATTCTCGGCAGCCAACATCACACTTACATGTGATCTCATGATCCCTCACCCTAGATGTAACCATAGCAACCTCTCCTCTCACCTGTCTTCCTCTGGTTCCATCTAAGGTGCCACGGCCCTTCCTCCAAATAGTCAAGTGATCTGGAGTACTATCTAGGAAGCCAGTCCACCAACCCTAAAACGCCCATCTGGTTTTGTTTTGTTTGGTTTGGTTTGGTTTTGACTCCCTTTGCTTCCCAATGTGATTGTACAGTTTGAGTTATCCTTGGACTGTTTCACAGGACACCTCAGATCTGAAGACTGAGAAGATGAACAACCTGGAGCTCGTAATCTCAAGGCATACCACATCCTCGGACTGAGCGCCAGCTGCCCCCTGCCAGCAAGGAGTTCTTATTTCCCTCCTCTTCATCTTTCCTCTGGTCCTGATCTTTCTTCTTGAATCACTTATTTTTCTCATTCTTTGCCACAGCAGGAACAGAATCCAAAAGCTTGTATAGTATACCCAGGAGCCCTTCTCAATGTGACCTATTGTGTTACCTCCCCTGGGAAGACATGGACATCCTCACATAGATCAGGCGTCAGCTGCAAATCAAAGAAACTACTCCACTCAAGCCTAGCTCACAGAATTAGCTGACTGAGGTGACTCCCAGGAACATGGATGACTCAAAGGCAGTACACCACCAAAGCAGCTTCTCAGACATGCGTGATGACTTGTGAATGCTGCAGCCTGGAAGGTATGCAGATATCTGTCGATGAGTGTCCAGCAGCTGCTTCTTGATTTTATACATGCAGGTAGAGCTGGGGATGAATCTTGTAACCTTCTGATGTTCCTGGACCTACTGAGTTGTATGATCTTTATAAGTTTTTTTTTTTTATTTTCTGAGTCTTAAGAGCTGCTCCCAAAGAAGAGGAAGGAGAAGAAGAAGAAGAAAAAGAAAGAAGAAGAGGAGGAGGACATGGAGGAGAAGAAGAAGGAGAAGGAGGAGGAGGAGGAGAAGGAACAGAAGAAGAAGGAGGATGAGGAGGAGGAGGAAGAGGAGGAGGAGGAGGAAGAGGAGGAGGAGGAGGAAGAGGAAAAGAAGAAGAAAGAGGAGGAGGAGGAGGAGGAAGAAGAAGAAGAAGAAGAAGAAGAAGAAGAAGAAGAAGAAGAAGAAGAAGAAGAAGAAGAAGAAGAAGAAGAAGAAGAAGAAGAAGAAAGAGCTACACAAGACACAAGTTGGGTCTTGGAGCTCCAGGAAAATTAGGTCACATCTCCCCAAGGCAAAGTCACACAGTGTAACCAGACTCACATGCCTTTCCATAAATCTTTCCCATTTGAACCTCTATATACCTTCATACACATATATATGTATATGTACATACATATATACATATGCTTTCTCTTTTCCATACCACATATCTTGCCTATAGATTTAGTATATATTTGCATGAAATGTTAATTTATGTATATGACCTGCAGGTCTGTTGTGCATGCTTGTGTCTACAGAGGCAAGAAGAGAGTATTCCATTCCCTACAACTAGGTTTAAGGGTGACTGTGGGCCACCATGTAAATTCAGAGAATTGAACCTGGGTCCTCCACAGAATCACCAAGTCTTATACACCACTGAGGCATCTGTCCACCATCATGTCATAAAAGGGAGACTCAACTGTAACATGAACAGGGGCCAGGCCTGCTTGTTTGGGTTTCTGTTCTGCCTGATACCCCACAACTGTTTAGCCCCACAAAAAAATCACACATAGGTCTCTAAAATTATAAAGCTGATTGGCCCATTAGCTCTAGTCTCTCACTGACTAACTCTCACATCTTGATAAACCCATTTTTCTGATCTATGTTAGCCATGTGGCTCAATACCTTTTTTCAGTGGGACAGATCACATCCTGCTGCTTCTGTGGTCTGGGCAGGAGTGGGAGGAAACAACTTCCTCCTTCCCAGAGTTCTCCTGTTCTCATTGTATCACTTCTAGTTCCTGTCTGGTTTTCCTACCTTTACCTCCTGCCTGGCCAATCAGCATTTATTTAAAACATGATTGACAGAATACAGACAATTCTTCCGCACCACTCAAGCTCTTTTTAAAACAACTATATTCATTTATGTATGTGTGCTGCTTACACCTATCTATGCACACGTGTGCACACTAGAAGAGGGCATCAGGAATCCTCCTTATACTTTACCCTTTGAGGCAGAGTCTCTCTCTCTCTCTCTCTCTCTCTCCCTCTCTCTCTCTCTCTCTAAACATGGAGCTTGGACCCTGGATAGATGAAAGCCAGAAAAGTCCAAGGATCTTCCGAGCTTTGCTTTGTTGGAGCTGTGATTACACACGTTTTCAAGGTCACCTGGCTTTTGTGTGTAGGTGCTAGGATCGAACTCTGGCCCCCATAACTGTAGAGCAATTTTTAAACACTGAGCCATCTCTTTGGGTCTGGGTCTCTAGCTCTATCCATGAAGCTTCTTCTCTGTCCTATGGATTTTCCTGACTACCTGTCAAAATGAATTAGATTCAGGAAGAAGCATCTGCAACTTTCTTTGGAGCACTGTGAGCTACAATTTGTGTCTCCTTCACTTGGTAAGCAGTTTGCCCATAATTCTGTGTTCCCCAGAGAAGGCAACATGGCGCTTACTGATACTTTTGTTCATGGGCCTGTTTGCAGACTGAGGGGAAACTTGCTTTTCAGCCATACATACATACTCCAGGAAGCAGAGAGCATCCAATAGAGAAGGTGATCTCTGCATGATGGACAGCTTGGCTGGGTGGTTGCCAAGCAACCACATAAGTAACAGGCAGTGAGATGCTGCTTTAGAGAGCAGGATTGCTTTGACAGTTACTATGGCTCTTTTCAAATAAGTTAGTCACTGACTGCAAAGGGGTGTTGATTATCCAGTTCCTTGGTGAACCTGTGAAAGTGAGCTTCATTCTTAGCCAGTGTGTAGTCATCTTTCTAAGCCCCTTGACCTGCGGAAGAACCTTGCCCATTGCCATGCGCAGAGGCAAGTTGTTTTCCCGAGAATTGGACTCATTACTGTCCTCGGAACACATGGAACACGTGAGCTGCCAGTAAAGCCTTTAGAACTTCTAATTTGTATCTCAACGATTTTTTTTTTTTGTTTGATAGTATTCCCTATATTTCTGCTCTGCTCACCGCCCTGTAACAGGGACTACCACCGTGAACACATGCATTTTCCCAGCCTCTGTGTCCTGGGAAAGGAAGCCTAGGTTGCTATGCAGGAGCAAAGAGATGGGAAGTGAGCTTTACTTACCCGTCATCTTCCAGAGGCCGACTTGGGGCTACAGTTCAGTCCTCCCTGTAGCCCATGTTCATTTCCTCAACCACGTCACCAAGTAAACACCTGTCTTCCCTTCAGATCTCGAAGGCTAGAAAGCCACAGATTCAATCACAGGTTTTGTTTATTAGTCTCTGTCTGGGCCAGGGTGGTGTTGTCTAGGGTCATCAGATCTGAGTCAAATGGGTCCCACAGGCTGTTTTTGCAAGTGGAGTACTGTAGGCACACAGCCATGCATCCTTGTGTATGGGTTGTGTAAAGTCCTGGGAATATGCAGGGTGAGGTACCCCAGAGACTTCGTAGCTTTAACATCTGCGGTTCCCAACCTCTGCTCCCACTTTTTTTTTTAGAATAAAATGTTAGTCGTTGCTTGGTTAAATGAGAGAATTGTGAGCGTTGCCAAAGGCAGCTTGTTCCCTTTGCAGACCACAGAGAGAGAGCGCTGATGACGGTAAATGAAGGCACGGCCACACGCATGCGTTCCTAATGAGCACCTTTGATGTTGTAAGAGGGTTAACTTCAAACACCCAGGTTTCCAGCAGTTGACTCAGCTCTCGCGAGACCACAGCGATGGACATGACATCCAGCGCACATGTTGTCTTGGTTGGGGTTCCTTTCCCTCAAGACTAACCTTGGCTTTTTGCTACTTTTCTGATGAAACTGGAATTCTCCAGCCGCCCAGTGTATCCATCCATCTTTGGTTCTCTGTCAGCCCCATATCCCTGTCTGAGCAAGCGGTGAGTCACACAAGATTGATGTCTGCCGGGACCTGGCCACACATCACTCACTTGGGACCCGTTCCAGCCATCTTCGCCTGAGCCAGAGAGCCCAAGCTGAGCCAGAGGCCTCTGTTTCTAGCGTACTCACTGAGCTGACAGTTGTGGGGGTGGGGGAGGGCAGTGGGAAGAGGCTGACAGCTATGTGACCTTTAGTTAATTGAACAACAGATCTCTGTAGCTTTCCAGACACGGTGGGGAGAGGAACCGGAAAGGATATATCATACCAATAAACGCTTTCTCATTTACCCCATCAAGCCAGCTCTGCATGTGATTATAGAGGGTGGAGGAGGTGAGCATGGGTCAAAGTCAAAGGGACCAAGTGAAAGATAAATTTCCATAGAGGAGCAAGAGGAAGGAAATCATGGTTTTGATAACAGGCAGGTGACCATCATGTCTGTTTTGTAAGCCTTGCCACATCCTTATATGAACTTAAATTAGTACAGTATGTCATGCCACGTGGATACTATACAGAAACATTACACATTGTGATGATAGTTTTGAAGATGCTGAAAAGACACTACCAAGCTAAGTCACAGCCAGGGCAATATAACCTATGGGTTTAGCTAACGTTCATTTTGCATGGTGTGGTGCCGGGGTAGGGGCCTGGACACAGCTGCTTAGAAACCGAACTCTGCGCTAATAACACTTTGTAGAGATTTTCCCAATGCTACTCATCAATAATTGAATCCAATAATTTCTTACACACGGGACTCCTAGTTGGAATTTTATAACATTGCATATTCCTCGTGGACTCATGTATAACAAATAAGTTTGAATCCTGCAGTGTGTAGAATATCATGCAATGGCTAATGGAGAAGAATAAAGCCAGATTCTGCCTTCAAAGTGTTCAGCATCCAGATCCTTCCTTCTTTGTTTCAACTCTTTGCATTGTCAGCCAGGGAATATGAGAGGCCAGAAACAAAGGAAACAGATAAGGTGAGAAGCGGAGCAAGTCAATGCTCTATCGGGATTTGCCTTCAAATGATCTCTTGGTCTGAAATTGCCCAAGATAAATGTGTTGGGATAGAATATGCCATATATCCCCTAGCCATGAGATACCAGGAACCTGGCAGTATAGCCTGGAGACTACCATCTTAAGACTTCCATGGGAGGTGCTGCACACATCAAGTCTGAAGACCAGCGAACTGCTTCCTCAGTTCTGGTTCTTAGGTTGGGAGTCTCAGACTCTGCCTGCTCTGCTTTTCATCTATATTGCAACAATAGACACTGGGCATTTTATGTTTCAGATGGGGGAGAGTCAGACGCAGCTTCCTGGGCCAGATTCTGCAACTCTAGGTAGGGAAGGGCATTAAATACAAGCCAGTTCCCAGATAACTCCTCGAGATAATTCTGCTGCAGATAATACACAACAGCTCAGCAAATCTTAGGACTTCTCTCACCTGCTTTCCCTCCCCAGGATCAGAGAACTGGGTGACTTGCATTTCCCATTAGAATTTTGGGAAGAACTTAATAATTATGCTCCTGTCTCCAAGGTTTGCTACATCAGCCCACTTTTTTAAAAAAATGATTACAAAATGAGATGGTTCAAATAAATATATATAACTAAGCACACCTCTTCCTTGGCTACAGTCCATCTGGTTTCCCACAGCTTTAGGATCCAGGCCCTAGGTCTCTGTCTGTTTTCTAAGATACTCCTTAAGTTTTCCCTGCTAGTGCCTGACTTCTTCCTTTCCTAATTGCATCACACTCTGCCCCATGCCCCAAGAGCCTCGCTCCCAGATCTGCATCCCCGACTCTTCGTATCTTCATAGCATGCCACTATGCCATGTCTTTTATTACCATGATCCGATTTCAATACTCACAAACCTTGGGCAGGCAAGGCTGCATCCACTTAGGCCTTGCGTCAACCCATCACCCACCCTCACGTACTGTGATATTTAGCTTTTTAACTGCCAACCAAGCACAACCCAGCATCACCTGGGAAGAAAGTCACCACGAGAGGTTGTCTTCATTAGATTGGCCTGAGGGAATTTGTCCTAATTAAGTGAACTGATAGGAGAAGACCCAGTCCACTGTGGGTTACATCATTCCCTTGGCAGCATGTCTTGCATGAAAGTGGAGAGAACGAGCTGAACTCAAACAAGTGAGCATGTATGTACTTATGCCTCATTTCTCTTCACTGATAGGGTCACGTGACAAGCTGTCGCAAAGCTCCTGCTGCTGAAACTTCCTGCAACAATGGACTATAATCTGGAACTGAGAGCTGAAATAAACTTTTGCTCCTCTAGGTTGTTTCATCGTGATGTTTTAGCAAAGCAACATAAACAAATGAGGACTCACATTCTTAACCTTAACAATTACACAGGTGAACAAACAAAAGGCAGGGGCCAGAGTGTGAGATGTGGGCATAGGATAGCGGCGTGGGAGTGAGGAGCTGGAGCTAAGCAAGAGAGCATTTCCCTAGTGGAGGTAAGCCTAGGACTCGGTCTCCAGACCCTTTTTAAAATCTAATATGAGTCTCGTGTCTAAAAATATATTTAATTTTCTTCCTTGGGATGACTTCTTTCTATTCTTTGTGTGCTGAAGACCCAATCCAAGTGTTCTGAACATGTCCCTTCTCCCCCCCCTCCTCCTCCTCCTCTTCTTTTGCTTCTGTGTTTAAGTTGGTTGCTTCCCCCCCCCCCCCTTTGGTTTTCGAAACAGGGATTCTCTGTGTAGCACTGGCTGTCCCTGGAACTCACTCTGTCGACCAGGCTGGCTTCGAACACACAGAGATCTGCCTTCCTCTGCCTCCCAAGCACTCGGATTAAAGGCATGCACCACCACACCCAGCCTGCTTCTGCATTTTAAACAAACAGGCCAGCCGTATCACACACCTGGGTGTGGCTGAAGTTTCCTGTTCCCTGTGACCATGCTGTGTGCAGGTATTGCTAATGGCACCCAGCACATTAGATGGCAGTTGTTGGCTGGCTAGTCTGTCTCTGCTACAACACAAAGGGAAATCAGCAGACAGGGCTGCATTTCATTAAAAGGGAATCCTCAGTATGCCGCGCAGCCACTGATGCAGCGTGGTGGAAATAAGGAGGCAGAGGGATAGCTTGGCTATGAGGCTGAAACACTCTGCGAGCTTCCAGGAGTTAGAAGTAAGAGCTCAGGCACCGACGCATGTTGGGAAATGCAGCCAGAACATAGACTCCTTACACAGAGACTGCTGGGCCTAGAGAACAGACAGCAGCTCCATCCTAGAGTAAGAGTCATCTCCAGACAGATCCCAGGAGGCCATGGAGTCCGTCACAGATGTCCAGCCACCTGCCAATGCCCATGGGAAATGTTCAATCTTTCCTCTGTCAGTCAAAAAGCTGAATATAAAGGTCCAAATGGTCCTTTAGCCTTTGACTCGTATTCTTTCCTTATGTGACCTGTGGCTTCCATAAAGTCTCTTGAAATTACTACATGCTGATGTTTTAGCTCATGTCCTTTCTTCAGCCAGTAGTGACCCTGCTCACCTGGAGTTCCATCCCATTTCTTCTGTCAAAATCCTATTCATTCTTTACTGTTAAAACCACTAATGTATTCATTATTCAAAGAGATGCTTTGCATAACGATGAGTTCTCAACTGTATCTTGCACTGTGCTTACATTTAACTCTCTTGTTCTTTCATTCTCTGTGCCGCCCCTTACATGAGCCCTTCATAGAAGCATTGGGTTTGTTTGTTTGTTTGTTTGTTTGCATTAGAGTTAGGGACAAAGCCAACACTTCTCATAGATTCTTCCCGGTTAGGGTTAGTAGCACAGTCCTGTTGTCAACTGGTACTATTTCAACTGGTCAATACACTGTTATTTAAAGATTTATTTATTTATCTATGTGTTTATGTATGTCTATGTATGCAAATACATGTATATGTGCATGCATGTGTGTGTGTGTGTGTGTGTGCACAATGTATGGGTGCCCACCCCCAGCATGGTATATTCAGGTACATGCATGCTAGAGGAGGATACTGAGTTTTGTCTTCTACCCCTCTGCCTGTTCCTTTGAGACAGGGTATCTCTCTTTGAACCTAGAACTTGGTTTTATTCTTGGCTAGGCAAGAGTCAGTCAAAACACAGCCACCCTCCTGTCTCCCCACAACCCTCTTTGGAGCTGAAGTTACTAAGCACATATCATGTTATATGGATGTTGGAATCCAAATTCTGTCCCTCGTGACTACACAGCAAGTGACTCATAGTCATTGAGCCATCTCTCTAGCCAGCCCCCAACTGCCACTTTACACCTCACTTCTTTGTCTGGAAAGAGTAAATAACAATATAGCTTCAAATGAGAGACCAAGAGAGAAAAAAATGCAGGAAATCCACCAAAAAGGAGTGTTTCAGAAGACAGCCATTCAGCTTTTCTTTCTCCTCTTGTTTACTTGCTTATTCCCAGTGTCCCTTGCCACCATAATCAAGTACATTCATTTTGTTCTCTGACAATGTCATTTAAGGTTGCTGTTCTTTGAGATATAGCCCTTAAAATTGTTTTGTTTGATATTTGTTCTAAAAAACTTTTAGTGCACAACTTATTGAGGCATCTAAATTTTTTTATTAAGTTACTTTTTAACTAATTCACCAGTCTATCTATGTCTGCCTGGGTACTTTTGATCCTTGGTATCTTTGTGTAGGACATGAGGTGATAGTGCCAGACTACAGGGATACTAGGATCTCAGTGCAGAATACATATTGATGGTTTCCCTCCCTTATGTTCATGACAGGAAGGTACCAACTGCACATCGCCAAATGCACAGGATCCCACAGAAGCACTTCTGGCAATTGTTATGAACAGTTGTCCTCTGGGCATGGAATAGAGGATGTCCTCTTGAGCTCTTGTCAGCTGACCTGCACAAGGCTGGGTCATTAGCTTTCTATCATATATGGAGGGAGGGGTCCCACAGCTTCTGACCACTGAATATGAGGAACTTAATATTGGTTAGAGAGGTGAGACTTGAGGGTCCTCTCCTTTGCCCAAATCTATAGGCTTAAAAGGTTTAAAGAGAGAGGGAGAGAGAAAGAGAGAGAGACAGATAGAGAGAGAGAGACAGAGAGAGACAGAGAGAGAGAGACTTTCTTCATTAGTATATCGTAGAGCCCCTCTTAAGTCACCTGTAAATATTCTTAATTAAACTTGTTGTCTCACTAACTTAGATTGGACTTGAATAGAATTCTGTTATTTCTTTGATCTGTTACTGGTGTCCTATCTCGGGTGAACAGACATTTGTTAAACTCCCCAGGAAAAGTTCCCTGAATAGCATTGCATTAGGCTCCTTAAAAATGATGGTCAAACCTTCAGAGAGCTTCTGTCTTGGCTGCAGACCCACAGGGTGAGAAAACACAGCTCTCCTGGCTACCAGAATCTTCTCTTATCCTACTTCATCCCAGTTTATGCACCATCTGCATCTTTCCTGGCTTTCCTGGATCTCAATGGCTTTGAGATCCACATTCCTGTTAGCCATTCTGTATTGCATGGAAAACAGAAGAAGAATAATTGGATGCTTAATGAACTTATGGGTGTGATAAGTTCCTTCTCCATTTGTTGTTTGACTGCCATTCCCATGGCTCTTTCTGGAATCCCATATTCATGGCAGAGAAAAACCATTTGGAAAGAAAAGTTTTAAGACAAGTTTTGGTGATGAACGGAGCCAGTAAGGCTTGTCTGTGTCTATACTGTTTCCTTTTCACTCCACGAGCAGGAAACAGGCACACGCCCAAAAGTTCTGACCACCCAAGCATCTTAAAAGAATGTAGATTGAAATGGAGATTGAAATAGAATCACTGGGGACTGGAGAAATGGCTCAATTGTTAAGAGAAAGTAGCATTTTTAGAGAGGGCCTGAGTTCAGTCTTCAGTCCCCAGGTCTGGGGCCTTGCAGCCTATGCAACTCTAGCTCGTACACACCTGGTATCTGCAGGCCATGGTATCCATCTGTACGTACTCACATGGACAGACAGATACATATAGATACACAATTAAAGATAAAATAAATCTTTTTAAAATCATTGTATTAGTTAGATGTCCTGGTGCTATTACAAATTCTGGGACAAAAGTAACTTAAGGGAAGAAGACTTTATAATTCTAGCGCAAGTGGATAGAAAATTCATCAATAATGGGGAGGAGATGCCAGAGGTTCCTGAAGTGTCACATTATAATCACAGGAAACCGACAGCAGATAGGAAATAGAGCCAGTCTAAAAACCTTCGAGGCCAGCCCCAAGTGACACACTTACTCTGGCAATGCTCCATGACTTTGCCAAACAGTGTTGCCAGCTGGAAGGCAAGTGAATAAGCGTGTAAGCCTAGGGGCAACCTCCATAATCAAACCACCATGATCACCCATTTCCCAGACACCAGTAGATGATTTGCCAAGCCCGTGACTGGAACTGGGAGAACCAACAGGCTATAAAAGGACTGTGCATCTCAAACTAATGGCTAGGGGTATTAGAAGGATGTGGCCAATGCTGCAGGAATGAGGCTGGGGCTGGGTGCTGAGACTCAGCCTGGGGGAGGGGCTGCTCAGAGTTCTAGAGAGCCTTAAAAACAGTGCAGGGTTTCCCACACCCCTCTCTCATCCTTCCTCTACGTTCCAGCTTTGCCAAGGTCTGGGGCATCAGCCATGTTACACCTGTCCATGAGTGTGCCTGTAAGGCAAGGGAAAGGTCAAGGCCCCTTTGGGGAAACAGCATGGTGTGAAACAGGGCTTTGGTTTTTTGTTTGTTAGTATTTTGTTTTGAGATTATAATTCAATTACAAAATTTTTTCTTACCCTTTCCTCCCTCCCCCCCTCTCTCTCTCTCTCTCTCTCTCTCTCTCTCTCTCTCATATACTCCTCCCTTTCCCATTCAAATCCATGGCTTCTCTATCACTAATTATTTGTATATACATATATATTCCTACAAATAGCATCTTATGCCTATTAAATGCTACTCATGTGTATGTTTTCAGGGCTAATTATTTGGCCCTGGACAACCAACTGGAGTGGTCTTCCTGGGGGAAGATTATCTCTCCCAATCTCGTCTTGCAGAATCCTCAATTTAGAGACCGGCAAATTAGGCGTGTGTTCTAACAAAGACTTAAGGTGTGTTTCTTCCCCCTTGCTTATCCTTGGTTTTCACACCCATGTTAGTACTGGAGTATAACTATGTTCTTTTGATCATACAAACACATTTGGATCACCCTGTGTGTGTGTGTGTGTGTGTGTGTGTGTGTGTGTACTGTAGGTTAATTTTGACCGACAATGGAAGACAATGCAGATGTCACTAAGGTATGAAGTCTCAATAAAAACGGAATAGATTAAGTTGACCTGTGAGAATGCCTATGAGGGATTTTCTTAACTAGGCTAATTGAGAAGAGGAGCCCCACAGTCAATCCCTTGGACTGAGCCCTGGCCTGAAGGGAAAGAAGAAAGTTACCTGAGCACTGGAAGGCTCACATCCATGCGCTGTTCTCTGCTCTTGAGTATAGACGTGATGTGAATAGTGACCTCTGGTTCCCACCACTCAGCTTCCCATAATGGCAGCTGAAATCTGGAATTGGGAAAGAACAAAAGTGTTTCTCTCCTAAGTTACTTTGCTCAGGGTATGTTATGAGAGGAAACAGAAACAAAACTAAGGCAGAATTCGCTTTCAAGAAATCGGACTGTTACAGGGCTAAACCTAACCATGTGCCTTGTAAGCCTTTGGAATTGTATTCTGGGCAGACTGTGGAAGAGCTTGGAATTTGGGGTTAGGAGAACCATTAAATGGTGGAAGCACAGCTTCCTGGGATGTTCTAATGGGAGCTAGGAAGGCAGTAATGCTCTAGATAGATCAGGAAGACCGGCCTCACAATGATCCAAACGGGAACAAAGACCTTATCAACAACTGATCTAGAGGTCGTTTATGTGATATTTTGGCCAAGAATATGCTTCATTCTACCTATGCCCTGAGAACTTGGGAGAAATTTAATTCAAAAATAATAGACTAATTTGCTTGACAGAAGAAATTTCAAAACAGGATGCTATTCAGGCTGTTGCTGGCAAATCAGCTATAATCAGTCAACAGATCAGCACTATTCTGGGATGAACTGGGAGAATGGGAAAAATATCCTCAAGGGCAAACCTCCACCCAGTGGAGGCTATGTACAGAGCTTGCAGCAAAATGCAGCAGCAACATTATCCCCACAGTTCCGGCTTTGTAGTTAAGGTCTTGGAGAGCGCTGAGATCAGTCATTGTGTGGCAGGGTTCGCTGAGAGGCAACTACATGAAGCTGTGAAGCCGGATCCTCTGTTGTAGTAGTGACCCCAGAATGCCGGGGACCCCAGGCTGTGGCACATGTGTTGAGGGGAGCTGTGGATCTGAAGTGAACCATCTCAGGAGGGAATCTGTGGGCACTGGGTTGTGGATTAGAGGGGTGCTAGTAAGCCCTTCTGGAGCCCAGCCAACATGCTCATGAGCTCCAGGTGACAGACATAACCCTATAGAATGTGCTGTTTCCATGCTGAATTTCAGTTTCATCATGTGTGATTGCTCAATTGTTATGCCTCTGTTCTTCCATTTGGGCATGGACATATTCAGTGTGCACCGTGGTATGTCGAGAGTGTGTACAATTGTTTATTATTATTATTATTATTATTATTATTATTATTATTATTATTTTATTATTATTATGCTTTTAGTTAAGAAACTGATTTTTTCATGTTTAAATTTTTAAAATCTCTGGGGATGTTTAAATGTGTATTATATAACACTATGGCTTAAAGTGGTCCATTTATGTCAAGATGACAAGGGGAACATTGTGATAGTTACTTTGATTGGTAACTTGACAAAACACAGATCACCTACGATAATAACCCAAGTGAGGAACTGTCTTGATTGGCTAAGTTAGCCTGTAGTATACCTGTGAGGCATGTTCTTAACTGGGTTCCTTAAGGTACCCATGCTGTGTACAGGCAGGGCTGTTTAAGGCACTGGGCCCCAGGGTGAATGAAAAGTGGAGAATGAGTTGAACACAAGCATGCACACACTCATTCATTTCTCTCCTCTTAACTGTGAATGTGCATGGCCGGTTGCTCCAGGTTCCTGCCATCTGAACTGTCACACAAGGATGGACTGTAACCTAGAATTGTGGGCAAATAAACTCTTTCTCTCATAGGTTTCCATTGTTGGGATATTTTATCACAACAATAAAAACAAAAATAAGAGTATATATATATATAATGTATATATTCATATATTCAAATTTCAAATAAAAATGAACGTTGTTAAGTGGGGTGGTGGTGCACACTTTTAATCCCAGCACTCAGGAGGCAGAGGCAGGCAGATCTCTGTGAGTTCAAGGCCAGCCTGGCCTACAAGAGCTAGTTACATGGCAGGCTCCAAAGCTACAGAGAAACCCTGTCTCGAGAAAACCAACCCCCATCCTCCGCCAAAAGAACTATGTTATTCAATTCAGATGAGCGGGTTTACATCTGGGTTTTCAGCTTCAGAATGCATCAAACTAGGATACTTTCTAAATGTGTCCTGTTTAAGCAAGCACAGCAGGGGAGATGCTGAGAAGGTGTGGGAATGGATGCCAAGAACACGACACCATGATAGTGTCTGGCACACAGTCAGCACCAACAGGGAATCTTCGCATCGGAGTCACAATCCTGTGCAGACCAGATTGACAACTGTACATCTTCAGTGGATAAACTCTGCTCTTCCAGCTTCAGGAGGCTTTTATGCCTCTGGACTCCACAGTCACCCACACTCATGTGCTCATTTCCCCCTGAACGGGCTGGTTTTATGTCAATTTGACACAAGCTAGAGTCATCGGAGAGGTAGGAGCCTTAAAGGAAGAAATGCCTCCATCAGATCCAGCTGCAAAGCATTTTCTTAATTAGTGACCAAGGAGGAGGGCCCAGCCCATTGTGGGTGGGCCATCCCTGGGATGGTGGTCCTGGGTTCTTTAAGAAAGCAGACTGAACAAGACATGTGAGGCAAGCCAGTAAGCAGCATCCCTCCATGGCCTCTGCATCACCTCCTGCCTCCAGCTTCCTGACTTGCTTCAGTTCCTGCCTTGACATCCTTTGATGATGAACATCAATGTGGGAGTGGAAGTCAAATGAGCCCTTTTCTTCTCAGCTTGCTTTTTGATCATGGTCTTTTGTCACAGCAATACCAAGACACATGCCCCCCTCCCCTACACATCTACAAATTTTTAAGAAACGTTAATGAGTAGAAATCTTTCAGAGGCCCATTATCAGCAAATAAACAAATGTGGTACTCATGCTGTCAAATATTACTGTACTGCATGAGTTTAAATTCCTGCCACGAAATGCATGAAGTTTAAAAATGTTAAGTGAAAGGCTCCAGATACCAACTGCCATTTATAAAATTGTTCAGAAAAGATAAATGCAAAGATCAGGGAAACTGGGGAGGAATAGAGACAAATGGAGAGTCATCAGTGATGACTACAGGGACCTTTTCTGACATGACAAAAATATCTAGAAACAGGTGGGGGTGATGGATACCCGGCCATCTCCGAGCATCTTGAATGCCTAGGGCTGGTTGCTTCTCCTTTTAATCACAGTTATGATTTATACTGAGGAGGTGTGTGTGTGTGTGTGTGACTTTTTATGGGGTGTGGCCACCCTGTTCTTTGCTCTTGATCACCATGCATTTCTGAGCACAACGGTGCTTGGTGGAAGACAGGAACCTCAGAGATGATAGAACATATTCTGCAAGCCAAGACCCTGCCTGAAAGACAGCTGAAGAGGAAAGGGTCTGTGGGGAGGGTATACTTCACTGAAGGGTCAGGAAACAGTGTAACCTTGGTTATGAAAAGGAAGGGGAATACATCAAGCCAGGGCAGAACACTACAATGTCCTCAGTGGGGCTTGAAGGTCAATTCCTGTGCTCCTGCTGAACACAGGAGAGGGGACAAAAGCAGAGCAGCAGGCTGGAAGCCAGGTCTGAGTGGTTCTGGGTTGTTCTCTTAAATTGGAGGATTTTCATTTAAAAGGCAAGAACATTAGCTATTGTTAATCTTTCTAAAGGCAGGTGAGAAGTTTGACAGCCCAGGGTAGAAAGAATAAGAGGGGCAGGAACTAGTAATTACTGCCGTCTGGAGACAAAGGCTTGCGTGTGAGGTGCACACACTTTCGTGTTCGCCATTCTTAGTGTTTCTGTTCATAATTTAATTCCTTTCTGCATGTCAAAGAAGGCAGATTTCTCCTGTGATATTGGAAAAGGAAGGTTGCAAAACAGAAAAGACATCGCATTTCATGGTAGGGTAGAAATTTACCAACTGCACAGGTGTAGTTTGCAGGGTAAAAGGATGACTTACTCCTTCCAAAAGTAATAGTTATTTCACATTGTAGAAGTTGTCTTAGTTGGATCAACAACCAAATTGACAAAGCCTAGAGTCATTTGAGGGGAGAGCCTCAGTAGAGAAATTGCCCGGATCGGATAAGCCTGCGGGGAACTGTCTTGACTTATTTTTAATTTGTTTACTGAAGCAGGATAGCCCAACCCACTGTGGGTGGAACCATTCCCTTGGTTATATAAGAAAGCCAGCTGAATATAAGCCAGGTTATGAGCCAGAGAGCAGGCTGTATCCTCTGAGGTTCCTGTTGTATTACTGGCCACAAAGTGAGTGCCTTTGTTGGGGGTAATACTATATAGAATAGCAAGCAAACCTACCTTTAAGTTTCTGCCTTGACTTCCATCAATGATGGGCTGGAGCTGTGAGTCAAACATACCCTTTTCTCCCCTAAGTTGTGTTGGGTCATTGTAGCAACAGAAAGTTTTACACTCTATTGTCCATGTTTCCCAGTGACATCATTGATACCTTTAGAAATATTTAATGGAATGCGATGTCAGGTTTAGATGTTTGGTGAGTAGAACCATGCTTAGGAGTCGGCCATGGACAATTGAGAAAAGGGGGAAAGTGTTCCCAGGAGAGCAGAGATGTAGATTGAAAGAAAAACATTTCTCATAGTGAGTTTTCACTAAGGCTGCCAGTGACACTGAGTTTCAACCCAATCATCACAGATCTGTGCACTTGATACTGATTGCACAGTGACTAAAGGGACATCGGAACACACAGTTTGGGGTTGCCGGCTCTTGAGCGTGGCTCAAGATGGGCGAATATAATCAAAGCAAGACAGATGCATGAATAGAAATGTAGCAATGGAACCCACTAGCATATACAATTAGTGTTCATGCCTAACTATAAGTCAAGATTAGAGCCAACTGAATGCTAATAAGATTGTCTGTAAAAAGAAAGTAGGACAGTTTTCTCAAATGTAAAGTGGAAATAATAATAATAATAATAATAATAATAATTATTATTATATCTTAAGATTTTTTTAGATTGGAGGGGAAAGTAATCCTCTAGTAGCTCCAAGAACATGAGAATAGTCAATACACACCAAACCACAAACATGATCAAATTCCTTTAGCGATGCAGTTTTAAAAGAAAGCTACGGTGTGCTTTCTTTGGAAATGTTGGCTTCACAAATGATTAAGTGATGCAGACAGGTTAAAATGCAGTAGGAAAGGATGACAGCTCTATGGGCCCCAGTCACTGTGGTCTTGATGACTTTGACTCCTTACCCCAACATAACCCATCTTCTCTCCTTTCCAACTGCAGACCTCAGGAATGAGAGAGAGGCAACATTTCCCCCAGCTCACATAGCCAGTTCACTGACATTCATAAACCCGGTTCTCTCAACTCCCGGTCCAGTCCCTACACTGCAAGGATAACAAAACCTTTGGATGTGCTTTAAAAAGAAAACTAAGAAGTAAGAGTTCAAGGTGCAAGTATATTGTTAGCACTAGATGCTTAAACAAAGGCATTCACCATTAGAGACAACCAGGAAGGACAGGGGAACTAGAGAGGAGGAAAATGAATGTGTAATGGCATTGGGGATAGTCAGCTGAAGACAAACCAAACTCCTCACCTGTGCAAAGCGACAACACATGACTTTCCATGATGTCCTTGGTCAAGGCAGAACCTTAAAGGCTGCAGCAGGTTCCCTATAAACTATTTGTGGTATCGTCTATGTTCTATCAAAATGGATACGACAGCCAATCAACACTGTAGGATCTAGACTCACCTGATCAATAAGCCTTTTTACAGGTCTGTGAAGGAGTCTCTAGATTAAATTACCTGAGGTGAGGAGACATCTAAATATGGACATCACCATCCCAGTGGCTGGGGTCCCAGACCAAATGAAAAAGAGAAATCTAACTGAACACCAGCATCCATGACTCTTGTCTCCTGATTGTGTGACTGGCTGCCTCCTGCTCCATCCACCATGATTTCCCCACAGTGAGGATGGCACTCTCAGACTGTGAGCCCAAATACAAAGTTTGAAATGTAATCATGTGTATATCTCTATGTCTGCGTGTAGTTTGTGTGTGCAAGAGCAGATATCTGAGAAGGCCAGAAGAGGGTTTCACAACCCCTGGAACTGAAGTAAGCTGTCCAACATCCATCCTGGGATCCAAACTCCAGTCCCCTGCAAGGGTGTTCTCTTCACCCCATGTGAGCCCAAACAAACCCCTCCTTCAGATGCTTTTGTCAGCTGCTTTGTACCAGCCATGAGAATACCTAATCAATAAGCCACTTTAAGTTGTGCATTTAGAGGCTACATTTACGTCATTTGGAAAATTCCCACTATGCCTCTCAATGGCAGTTCATGGTCTGTCCCTGTTTCTTTTTATGTTTATCAATACATTTACATCAAGTAATTTCCATTGCTTGAGATGATAAAAGTCCTCAGCATATATCCCCAATGAAAGAGAAGAGAAAGCTGTGTTAAGGGATGGATGAAGGAAAAACAGACACAGAAATATCTCTGCCATTATGTGTATCTGTGACATCTTGGTATCAGATGCCCTTTACCGCACCCTGACCCCAAACCACGAGCAGCCACCTCCCTGACGCCCATGCTTCAGTGGTTCATATGTCATGCTGACCTTTCTGCATTTTGCTCTTGTAACAGCAAGGTGTCTCATGACAGTCCCTAAATTGTCTTTCCTGTACTATGTTCAACTTGTGCATTTCCTATTAGTATCTCATTCTCACAAAGCTTATGTATCCAGTTAAATTAAAAAAAATCATCTCAATACAGATTTAATGTTTGAGATTGCGTTACACACACTAGAAAACAATCCCCAGCCAATTTTGTTGAATCAATAAATGAATGTGTATGAAGAAGTAGAAAGATGAATATATTCATGAGCAATGTTTAAAACATTGGGTAGAAACAACCTTGATTTAATGACTACTTCACAAGTGTTTTCATGTGGATTAAATTAATTTCACACCTTTCAATCATGAGTTAGGGCCTGTCTGCCCACAGACTCTGACTTATGTAATGAAGACTGAACAGAAGAACTGAAGATGTGGTGAATTCTCAGCTGAATTCAGACCCAGTGAGTCAGCAGGCCCTTCCACGTTCTGACGATATTGGTTTATGGCCTGACAAGGACTAAGGGACGAGCTCAACTGTTCCCCAGGCAGGTGGATAAGGTTGTCGTTGTTTGCTTGATAGCCCCTCCAAATCACCTGTGTATCCTAGGAAGGCATTGTGAGCAGCCTGCGGCTTACAATGCCCTCGTTCCCCTTCTATCCCACAGTTTGTAAAAGGCACAATGGCTGCGTGCCCAGTTTAGTGATTAGTGCCGTTCCTGTACCGAGAAAACAGCCCAGAAAGATCTACAGGACTGCACACATGAAGGAACACAGTAGCCAAATGGAGATCACAGTGCGGGGGAGGAAGTCCATAAAAGATAATAGATTAAAAAAAAAAAAACATGGATTATGCTTTGAAACCAGAGACTGAGGGAAGCTTTTGAAATAAAAATCAAAGTATAGCATCTATACCTAAGTGATTCTAAATCTGGGGGAGCTGGAGAGATGACTCGGTGGTGAAAACACTGTTGCTCTTGCAGAGAGCCCGGGTTCAGTTCCCGGCACACACATGGCAGCTCACAGTTGTCTGTGGCTCTAGCTCCTGAAATCTGATGCCCTCTTCTGGCCTTGATGGTCATCAGGCGTGCATGGTACCATAGACAAAACATTCATATGCATAATACAAAATAAATCATCTAAAAATTAAAATAAGTAAACGATTTAAGCACTTTCCAGAATTTCTATCTTTACAATGCCACAGCTTTAACACATTATTTGTATTAATTCTTTGGGAATTTCATACGATGTATTTTGATAACCTTCCTTCCCCTTTCTTGCAGTTCTTCCCACATCCACGCCACCTCCCTACAATAATAATAGGGAACAAAAATAATAGATGGAACAAAAGTTCAAAGGAAGAAGTATTGCCAATCAATGATAAGAAGCATTTTCTCCCTAAAAATTGAATAAAAGTCAGGAAAATGTGAAAACGATATGATAGAAAAAAAAAGGACAAAGAATCTGGGGTTGGCAGTGACCCCGCCATTTTGTGTGTGTTCAGCTTTTCTCTTACTAGCCACAGAAGCTGGGTTCATTGGCGTGGGTTTCGGGGCTGGGAGTGGCAGAAAAGCATGTGCTGCTGACTGACACTCTGCAGCTCACCCTCCTGGGCACTCACTGAACAGGGCGGAAAGAATGCAGAGGGTGAGGGACAGGTGAGGGTGATGATTCCGTAAGATCTACGTTCAGATCTCTGGAGGATGCTGGCAGAACCACAGCTGTGTGGCAGAGAGCTTGCCATCGGTGCCCATACCACAGAACTGGAAACTCCAAGACCATAAAATTAGAAAGGCCCAGTGTTCATGCAAGCATGCATGTATGTCCATATGTGCATTTCACACATTGACTTTGAAAAAATTATATTAGCTCTGTACTCACATCTATCACTTTTATAGAAAGATACAAATTAATATACAGATGAAGGAAGAAGGCAGGAAAGCAAGCAGATGAACAGCAAGGAAAAAGACAGACAGATGTGGACTATGATTTGGTGGAGCTACCAGGATTGGTGATAATCATCCGTTTTTCTCAATTCTCCGTCTTTTTATCAGTCAACAGTGACAATCACAGTTCTAACGATATATTATTCATTGGAGATTTAATTGACAAAATCCGTTGAAAGTACTTAAGACAGCAGTAGGTACTAAACACTAGTGAGCACGGTTGTCATTTCATCAGTTGATCAGTGTTGGGTTACACTCGTCCATTGAGAGAGTAAGACCATCAATGGTCGCTAGCAGGGCTATATATGCCTTGGTTGTTGCAGGTGCCCCTTCCATGCTCAACTGTGGAGAGAACTTAAAAGTTGGACCAGACATAGACAGGTAAAATAAGACTGCACCGTGGTGGTGATGTCAGACGGGTTGGGGAGGTCAGTGACTCAAGGTCATCACGGTGTCACGATGACCTCTGCTCCCCTTGCTAAAGCTACATGGTCTGCTGGCAGGAGGCAAAGCCTTGAGACAAGCTAAGGAAATAATGACCCAGGATTTGTCAGAAGGAGAAGTGTAACTGGAGATAGCAAGAAAGACCACTGGTAGATGCTTATTAAAACAATCTTAAAAACTGTCTGTTTTCTCAAAAAACAACAACACAAATCTGGTGCAATTGAGTAACAAGCATGAACTTGTTATTTTTTTTCTTGTGGGTGTTCTTGAAATTATAGTTGATCTCCTGCAAATTTAAATGAGAGAAGGAATGACAGGAGGAGGAAGGAAAGGGGAAGTAGGTATATTTCACCAAGAAGCGGAAGGGATACCTCATACAAATATAATCTTAGAAGATGGGCCTTCTCTCATTTTCTGACGAACACTTGGAGATGTGTTGGAAAGGAAATTAATGAGCAAGGAACAGTTGCAGTGGGGTGGGGACAGCAGCATAGCACAGAGGTTGCAAAAGATAAGGCGGAATACCTCCAAACATCCTCCATGTACCAGGACACTGAAGAGACTTGGGGACTTCCTTCTCCATAATTTATGGTAACAAAACCTCCCAGACCAGTCTGTCAGAACTTACACCACGTGTCTAGGGTATACCCAGCTTAGGAAGCAGTGTCCTGAAATCCAACTTCCCAATACTTTCCTTGTGTGATAGTGTCTCCAGGACACTAAGCCTGTTCCAGTTTCTCCCTCATGGATAGTAATTTCCCTGCACCTGTTCAAACTCTGAAAATGCCAACTGTGGATGAAACACCTCAGAGGCATCTGTGGCCCCTCACCTTTGCTGAGCCTGTTTGCTGGGATTTCAGCATCCGAAAGTCTTCTCATCTGTAAGAGCATTCCTCCTGCAGTTTCCCCTGCACTCCTGAGCAGCTCATGGATCTTGTGGCTAACACAGTGCTGAATCCCTGATCACGGTGCTAGGTGCTTGTTTTTTAACTGTCGCCTTGCCACAGTCAAGAATTACTCCAAAAGTGAGTGTCTGTTGAGGAATTAGCTAAACCAGACTGGCTTCTGGGCATCCATGTGAGGGGTTGTGTTTAATACAGACCCACTGTGGGTGGCACCATTCCCTTAGTCAGGGAGTCCCAATCTGCATCAAAATAAATGAAACGACCAGAAAGCAAGCAAGAAGCATGAGTATATCCATTTCCCCCTGATATTGGCAGTAGGTAAGCTGTGACTAACTGCTGGAATCCATGCCTTGACTTCCTCTCAATGATGGACTGCATCCTGGAAGTATCACCCAAATAAACTATCCCCTTCCCTAAGTTTCTTTTGGTCTGGGTGCCTATTACAGAAACAGAGAGAAAAGCAGAGCAGTGATTACATCCTTCCCATCCCCAGCCTCTTCCCAAAGCCATTTCTGCACTATTGCACTATTAATGGTGACAGCTGGTCCCGGCTCATCAGATGCACATTCAGCATCTCCCTGTCCCCATGGTTCTCCCTTCTCTCGGACCACCTTCCCATCATCTTTATGTGAACACAAGAACATCCCACTGGTGCCTCCCCAGCTTGAGCACATTGAATCTGGCCTCAAACACTTTCTGGCTTTTCTCCTGGCTCCCAGAGTGATGATCTATGAGCTGTTTGATGGTTATCTCCATTGATCACTTCTTGTTCCTGAAACCTTGTTTTTTTCCTGCCCTGAGCTTCTGAATCTCTTGTTTGTGTGTTTTCACAGTTGTTGTTGGCTGGTTCTTTCTCATCTCCTAGATGTCTAGCAGAAGATATCTCCCATTCACTGTTTGAAGATTAGCTAGACCTAATATCCACATTCCAAAAATCAAACCTCTGATTTCCCTTGGTTATGTCTCAGATGCCTAACATGCACCTTAAATTTCATGTCTTTGAAGCCAAACTCCTGGTTCCTCTTCTTTGATAAAATGCCCTTCCTACAGCCCACCCCACATAGTAGATGGAAGCATCACCCCTCAAGTGGTCCAGATTGTGTACCACCCAGGCAAGTCTTCCTACCAATCCTGAAGCAAGACAAGTCAACTCTTGTCTTGAATCTGTCATTCCATAGACCTGGACTATATTTCCTCTCTACATCAAAATTATCCATTTCTTTAAATGATTTTTAAATGACCACCTCTTCTATAAAATCAATCCTTGTCATGATTCCTTGTTCACCTCTACACATTGATCCAGGAAGTCTTGGTTACTTTCTATGTGTTTATTTTAAGTCTTCTTTCTCCTATTCAGAGTAAGCTACACTAGGCTTAAATATTAATTTTGATAGATACAGACAAATTAGGTACACAAAACACTCAAATGCCTGTGAAATGGGTGGGTGGGTGAACAAATGAATGAATGAGTGAACGAATGAATGAAAACCATTACAGCGTTGTAGCTTAGTCATCTGCCAGAACACTTGTGCATATGACATCTATTGCTTCATTTTTGTCATACATTATAATCCCCTTAATAAGAAAAGGAAAAATCATGTGTGGGGAAAGTGGCACTGGGCACATGTGCAGGTCAGAGAGCAATTTTCAATCACTTCTTCCCTTCCAGAACAAATAAAAATCCACACCATCTGCACCAAACTGTATGGTTCAAAACTTCCAGTGACTTAGCTTTCGCATCCTTGTCACGAATAATTGCCCTGGACTATCCATGCAAAAATCAAACCGGTTGTGCATTGAATTTGTCATCATCTCTACCCAAAACCCAAGGCATGCCACTGAGAAACGAGCTGCCTCTTCACCCATGAAAATGAGGGGAACTTCTCCAGAACCATCAGGGGAAGGGTGACCTTTCAAAATAACAACTACAAAATGAGTAGAACGCTGGCCAATGAGTCTGAAACCCTGGCGTCTAATAACCTCAAGCTCAGCGTTTTCTCACCATCTCAGTCATTATTAATTCTGAACACTGCTAAATATTTTCATGCATTGCCTCATTTAGTTTGTGTTATGACCTTATTAAAGTCTGCATTGGAATATGAGAAAACTGGGGCTAACGGAGCTTAAGTAACTCACTTAGAGTCCCAGAATGTAAATACCAGAATACGTCTTGTCAAGCTTGCCCATATAATGAAGAGATGGAGAGCACTCTTTCCCGTCCAGTCCACAGCTCTTACACATTGCAGAAGAGGGGCTGGAAAAAAGTCAGAGACAGTGGATTTCTACAAAGAAACAATGCTTTCCAGAGACAACATATGAACTCATGGGGGTGTAACAGAATGCACAAGGTCTATGCCATCTCAAACCAACCCAGATTAAAACATGGGCACCAAATCTCACCCTTAGCCCAGGAGCTAATGTCAACAGAGAAACTTTGGTATTCTCTATAGAGGGCACTACACTTTGAACTTTTCTCATTGTCTGTTAAACCATTATTACCTCACAGTTCTCAGAGGTCCTAGAAGGGTTGTGATACATTCAGTCTGCAGTTGATATGGGAAATGGGAGTTCAGGAAAATGCCATTGTGCATTGTTGGGAATCTGGTCCCCATAAGTGGTTGTTTCCTTGAGTGGAAAGTGTGTTTGCTAACAAAAATCCGAAATGAGCCCAGGGACATGGCAGTATATCACAGAACCCCAGATCTTGCTATCCACAACTTCCAATAACAATAACTCTGAGCAGGGGGAGCTCACTATCATAGTTACCTCTCTATTCCTGAGAATAGACACCATGAACAAGGCAACTTATATAAGAAAGCATTTAATTTGGGGGCCCATGGTTCCAGGGGGCTGGAGTTCATACTCATCATGTCAGGGAGAATGGCAGCAGACTTGCAGACATGTCCCTGGAGCAGTAGATAAGAATGTGGATCTCAAGCTTCAAGTTGGAGGTAGAGAAAGAAAGAGAACTAACTGGGAATGGTGTGGGCTTTTCAAACTTCAAGGTCCACTCCCAGTGACATACCTTCTCCAGTAAGACCACACCTTTCTAAACAGTCTCACCAACTAGAGACCAAGCTTTCAAACACATGAGCAAATGGGGAAACTCTCATTCAAACCACCACATTTCAAGACCTGTCCTGTGCAAGCATAGCTTATTATGGGCAGACAGCACTGTTCAGCCCCCATGCTGACACTGGATTACCTTGACTCAGGCAGCATGCATCTCAGCCAGTATCCCTGCCAGAGAGCAGCTGCTTTAGGACCAAATACACATAGTTAAAAAATAGTAAGAAGAAATTACTGGGCTGTGAAATCAGAGCTCATTAGAGCAAGGGCAACAGACTATCAAGAACAGTATTTCAGAATAAAATTAAAGTTCACACAGTGCATGGGACTCAGCCAAGGTGGCAGAGGAAGTCACTGACCAAACAACTGCTTTTAGAATCAATGTCCAAATCTTTTGACTTAATTGCTTAGCTTTTTATTCCTCAACCACCATCTCAACACACAGAATCCTACTTCTTAGTTTCCATGATAAAATACTTTTCAATAAACCCCACGGTGTAAAGAATTCTGTAGACCCAATGAGCTGGCTCAATGGATATGGAGACTTTCCACCAGGGTTGATGACCAGACTTCAGTTCCTGGGACTCACCAGATACATGGAAAGAACTGATACCTACAAGTTGTTCTGAGCTCCAGGCACATGCAGTAGTACATGCACACACACACACACACACACACACACACACACACACAGAGAGAGAGAGAGAGAGAGAGAGACTTAATAAATAGATTATAATTAAATAATAATTTTATTTCTAAGTCTCTATTGTATCCAGAAGTAATGAACCTGAGGCATCTCCAGCCCCATGCCTTTACTGACCCTGGTACCAGAGCATTCTAACCCAATAACCAGTGTGTTCTTAACCACGGGCCATCATTATCCCTGGGATGTTCTCCACCTAGCTAGCTTAAACTGCTAGGTAGTAGAGCTTTCCTGTTTGTATAGCTTGAAAAACTGTTGTTCAACCTTTGCCCCAGCTTTCAAATAAAGCTTCAATTGTAATAGGTACTGAGTGTCTTGACTCTGGGGCAAAAAAAAAGTTCTTAACCTGATGTGAAACTCCCTTCTGTATACTGTGAATACCATTGGTTAATAAAGAAACTGTCTTGGCCTGAAAGGGTAGAACAGAGCTAGACAAGGAAAACTAAACTAAATGCTGGGAGAAAGAAGGATGGATTCAGAGAGAAGCTACAGATGCGCTGAAACCTTGCCGGTAAGCCACAGCCACGTGGTGATATACAGGTTAATGGAAATGGGTTAAATTAAGGTGTAAGTGTTAGCAAATAAGAAGCTAGAGCTAATGGACTAAGCAGTGATGTAAATAATATAGTTTCTGTAAGATTATTACGGGAGTCTGGGTGGCTGAGAAACAAACAAGTGGCCTCCACCAACATTAACCCATAGAAAGTCATAAGAAAGTCATCAGAAATGGAGTAATCTCAAAAAAAAGTTAGATGAGAGGTGTCCAAGGAAACAGCAGCTGAATCTTGGTAGCTGTTTCTTTTATTGTAAGCAAGTACCCCTGTGGTGTTGAAGGTAGACTCTTGCCATATATGGAATTAAAATAACAAGTCTCTTTCCCATACATAAGGTAAGGAATGGTCTTCATCCTCAGAACACCTGGCTCCACAGTGATATCACCTACCCTGTGGTATTGAAACACACAACCCTCCTCCCCCTGCATTGGGTGTGTTGTAGAGGATCATGGGAAGAAATTCAGAGAGATCCAGATCCAGTGTGGGAGGAAAGAAGAGTCATATCACCTTAGCTCACAAATATACCTGACTTCATAAATGTTCACAGATTTTTTTAAATATATAACACAGCACCAGAGAGATGGCTCACTGGTTAAGGAAGCTTCTGCCAAGGCTGAAGACACGAATTCAAATCCTGGATATCCCACATAGTAGATGAAAAGAACTCACTCACATAAACTGTCCTCTGACCTCCATACATGTACTATGGAATATATATGAGCTTTCACACACACACACACACACACACACACACACACACACACATACACACACACACACACATACACACAAATAAAGGAACAATGAATAAATAAATAAGATGTAATAGAAAAATAAAATAAAACCCATAACACAGAACTCATTGCTTTACCTGGCCCTTTGGTGATGCTCACCCCAATCTCTTGCTTTGTTATATAAACTGCTTAACCTCCTGTGGAAAATGGCTGAATGCTTCCCTTCATTAAGCCAAGAACTGAGGATTGACAGTGTTTTACCTCATCAGCTTTAGTGAGCAGGTAAATTTCCTCCAAGATCATCTCTCAGCTGCTTCACTCCCAGGGCTCGCTGACAAGTGTTCTAGGAAATTGGGTGGCCTTTTTGACAACACATGCATAGTCCTGTATGCTCATTCCTACCCTCCACGGAAGGAATGGGCTGTCACTTGAGAACAAACATTGAGATTCATTTACTCACACTTTCCCCCACGTTACAGTTCAGGCTTCAAAAGATTTATTCATTTTTTAAAAATATTGCCTGTACTGGACAGCAGAGTTCCATGGATCTCCTGGAGCTGGAGTTATAGGCTGTTGTGAGCTGCCCAATGTGAGTGCTGGGAACTGAACTCAGGTCCTCTGAAAAACAAGCAGTCAGTGTTCTGACTACTGAACCGTATCTCCAGTTCAGGGTAGGTTTTCTCAATAGGTTGTTGTTGGTTCAGGGTTAAGAATTCATATAGCAAGATATCAAGGTTTTAAGCGCTTCTCCTTTAAACAATAGTTCTTAAATTAATTGGTATCGCCCCTTCCCCATTTTTTCTTGTCTCAGATTCACTCCATCTCTGCAGAAGCCGTTGTTTACAGAGCATACTTTGAGAGTGACTGCAGTGCAAAGAATGTGGCTTTCAGGGTCACACACAGCCTACATTCCAATCCAAACTCTGTCATTACTTTCTTTAGTTTTTAGGGAATCTATGGTTCCTCTCACTTCCTCTTCTGCTCTTCTCCTGAGTGCTTCTTTCAACTCTAGGATCCTCCATGCCTGTGTTTGAAGAACTTTCGTTCCCTCCCCAGTTACTTGGGAAGCCAGACACTCCCTTCTGAAAGTAACAGTTGGGTGGTCTGTTTCTACAGTTTCCTAAATTGGTCCATCTTTCAGAAGTGATGTAGCCCATTGATTTGGAGATTCAAATGTCTGCAGTCACTCCAATCAACTCAACCACACTCAGCCTCAATGGCACTTGGGGTGTGTGTGTGTGTGTGTGTGTGTGTATGTGTGTGTGTGTGTGTGTGTGTGTGTATGTATGCCTGTGTATGTATGTATGCCTGTGTATGTATGTATGCCTGTGTATATGTGTATGCTTGTGTGTGTATATGCCTATGTGTGTGGTATATTTTGATATTTGTATGTGTGTATGTACAATGTGGTAGGTATATAAATGTGTTTGTATGATATGGGGGTGTATGGTCTATGTGCACACATCACACACATACACAGACACACACACAATCAAAACTACCTATACACTCCATGTACATAACTCTCCCTGTATTGTAGTGTACATTCACACATGTACATGTGAGTGTGCAGGTGCATTCATTGGTGTGAGTGATAGAGGCCAGAGCAAGAAACTGGGTGCTTGCTCTACCACTCTCTGTCTTTTTACATGAGGATGGTATCTCTCACTGAACTGGAAGCTCACTGCTCAGTCTGGGGCCACTGGCCAGTGAGCTTTCAGGATCCTGTCTCTGTCCCTGTTATTGTAGTTGTAGCTTATGAAGCCAAGACCAGTCCTTTATGTGGATTCTGAGGATTTGAACTTGAATATTCATACTTGTAAAGCAACACTCTTTCCAACTGAGCCATCTCCCCAGTACCAAGTCTTGTGCTTTCTTATTGCAATAAAATGGGGCAATAAACAAGTTACCAGCTGGCAATTGTGTAGCATCATGGGTCTTCTGCACACTTATCTTGATGTTTTGATCAAGTTAGAACATTAATTAGTAAAATTCAACCAGTGTAAATCCCTGTGAGTCTCCTCAGTCATACCCAGAGTCTGAATTTCCCCCAAGGACAATAAGGTTGGTTCTCTGTGGGTAACTCTACTGAGTGGGCAGGATGATGGATTGGCTTGATGAAGGCTTTGAAAAGCCAGCGGCAGGGATGCTACAGAGGGTATGTAGGGACCAATTCAGTTCAGAACACACAGCAGAAACATTGGGACATTTCAGCTAAAAGGAGAGGAAGATTTCCAGCCAGATGCTTCACAGCTGGAAGTAGGGACTATGATATTACTAATATTCTGCAAAACAAATGACACAGGAAGAAACTTACTGGTCTCCAGATAGAGGAATGTTCTTGTATTACCTAGAGCACAGGTTTGGTGCATTAGGAACCAGCCCTCTCTAGTGTCTCATTGTAAGTCAAATCTTATGAGGCCAATGAGTCCCTTAGCATCAGAGCAACCATACTTCCACCTGGACCTAAGGGAAGCCCTAAAAGTTCATATCTTTGAGACAATGATCTGGTCCCAGAACCATCAATGGTAACTCTCCCTTTAAGGATTATACTATTTTAAGATTCATGGTGTCCCTCCGTTTCAATTCTTCAATATTGCTGAATGATCATAATAGCAACCATGAGCAATGTAGAAATGAAGAACACTGTACTGGCAAAGACAGGAAATGGCCTTTTGACTCAAGATACAGTTTTCCAACTCCTAACCCACAACAAACAGATGAGGGAAGGAATCAACACTTGCTCCGTTCACATCTTCAGGAACCCAATATAATGCACTCTACCTGAAAAAGTATTTGATGCTGCTCAATTCAGGACCAGCAGAGAGTTAGAGCAGCTGCCGTGTGCCCACAAAGCCTCTTCTCTCCAGGTTGTACCTGGGCCTTCTGTAAGTGCCACAGAGAGAACACTTGGGCCTTAATCCCTCGTTGCTCCAATACAAAGGCATCAGACAGAAAGCATCACGTCCCTGGGGAAGAGTGCTGCAGACAAGCAGCTATGAATACTTCTTCTGGGATTGCTGTTAAAGAAATTGGCCCCTAGAGTCTTCCTCCTTGTCTTTAGGTCCCTATTAGACTAGAGGTTAATGATCAGAGACAAGTTGATTGCAACTTTGGGAATTTACAGCAGCTTTTATTGATTAAAATTTAAATACAACACCCAAATAAACAAAAGAAAGATGCAATGCCTGGGAGCAGAAAGCAGATTGATACTCCAAGAAGAATTACTCTGTGTGTGTTGGGAGGGTGGTCTGAGGTCAAACCCAGGCCCCTTGTGAACGTGAGATAAGTACCACACCACTGCTCATGGCTGCAGTTCTGACTGATAGCATCAGTTTAGGGATTAAGTCCCTCTGAATAGTTTTTGTTGTGGAACATTTGTAGACTGTGTAAAGATACACTGCTGTTACAGGTTTAATAAGGAGCTGAACAGTCAAAAGCTAGGCAGGAGACATAGGTGGAATTTCTGGACAGAGAGAGAGAAAGCAGAAGATGTCACTGAGAAACAGTGAGTGGGACATGCAAAATGGGAGAGAGGTAAAAGCCATGTGATAAAACATAGATTAATAAAAATATGGGTTAATTTAAGTTATGAGTAATAGTGCACAAGCTAAGCTAAGGCCAAGCTCTCATAATTAATAATAAGTCTCTGTTGTTACTTGTGAGCTGGTGACCCAAAAGAAAGTCCAATTCCATATGGCACCCAATGTCTGGCCTTGTATATCCACATAAGTCTGAGAAAGCTTAAAATATAAGTTCTGAACAAGCGGCTTCTTGGCGTGACTTCCTGGTAACTGTGGGCTCTTCAGTAGGCTCAGAGTAGAGAGATGTGACTCTTTTAATAGGCCCTGTTGTGCAACTGAGCACTTCAGCAGCCAACACTGGGTACAGATGCCTGCTGCAGACAGACATAACATTCCCAGAGCTGAGGTAGGTAAATTTGGCTACTGGGCCTGTACCCAACGGCATGAGGCTAGGCTCTCGTGGAATGGAGGAGATCAGAGCCAACCATCAGCATGCCATGTGCTAACTGTAGCTGCACAACGGTAGCCTAACACTTTAAGATTTAGCTGACATGGTCAGAGGAGGCTGCAGACACACAGAAAGTCAGATCCAAACTGAGAAAACCTTTGAAAAGATATAATATGCTTAAAAATGTCCTTAGATTCTGAAGAAAGAAAAGAAAATGGGTATAGATAGTCAATGAGGACCCTAAAAAAATAATAAATCTAATCTACATGGGTAGTAGAAAAAGGCAAGATCTCCTGAGTAAATTAGGAGCATGGGGACCTTGGAAGAGGGTTGAAGGGGAGGGGAGAGGAAAGGAAGGGAGCAGAGAAAAATATAGAGCTCAATAAAAATCAAATTAGAAAATGAAAAAAGATTCAGAGGAAAAAATGATAGTAAAAGTTTTTTTTTTCTTTTTTTGGTTTTTCGAGACAGGGTTTCTCTGCAGCTTTTTTTTTTTTTTTTTAGAGCCTGTCCTGGAGCTAGCTCTTGTAGACCAGGCTGGCCTCGAACTCACAGAGATCCGCCTGCCTCTGCCTCCCGAGTGCTGGGATTAAAGGCGTGCGCCACCACCGCCCGGCAGTAAAAGTTTTTAAAGAAAGAGTTAAAGTGATATTTAAAAAGCCATGTATAAATGGGAAATACACAGGGCACCTGGATCCTGGATGATGCTTTGTTGATTTTAAATTTTTTGAATGCAAATGAGTACATGGCAGCTGCTGAAAGACATTGGCTTATGGGACAGACTGCTGGGTTAAACCAGCATATATAATTTAGAGATGTGTTGGCTTCAGAATGGAAGTCAGGAAATGTTTTGTGTTGAAGGAGAGGTTATACCGTTTTTCCACAGGAAACAAAAGGATATGGTTCTCTTCAAAATAAATAAAGATCAGATTTGATTGGGGAAGACCTGAAAATCTTGGCTATAGACATGAAAAGAAAAACACGACAAACTACAGCACAGATGATGTACATGCTGATCCCTCTACCATGGGAACCGCTCTGAGACTAGACAAGACATGATGAATTGTGTTGTCTACAGATTCATCATGACTTATTCCATGCTGTCCTTTTGTATGGATGGACAGAGGTTTATATTACAGTTTGGCTATGCAGTCCAAAGGGACTAATAAAGTGGACAGATTCCTCTTACCTGCTCAAACATAAAAAATCATCTTTAGCTGACTTGTACACACCATATATTACATATTTGTGTTAATACAGATATATATGTTACCTTTAAAAGTTTGTGTGCTTTCAGAAAATAAGGACTAAATTCCAATAGAGACAAGTAGCCCAGCTGATCTAGTCTCTTGGAACTCCTCTGTTGCAGTTTCCTCAAAATTCTACATCTAGTACAACTTCAAAACTGCTAGCTGAGGTGATCCAGGCTCCTATACTACTCCAGCCAGGACTTCAGGTAAACCCTGTACTTTCTCATCACATGGAGACTGAGCAAAGAATAATAAAGCTAGCTCTCCCAGGAATTGACCATTATCCCAGTTTACAATAGCTACAGTCAGGAATCAACCCCAAAGTCCACCATCAGGAGAGTGAAGGCAATGTGTATAGAAGGAGCGGCGGGCTGCTTCCTGCCGCCCGGCTCCGGGGCTAGTTTACACCCGAAATAATTACACGGAAACTTTATTCTTTCAAACACTGCCTGGCCCATTAGTTTCAGCCTCTTATTGGCTAACTCTCATATCTTGATTAACCCATTTCTATTAATCTGTGTAGCACCACGAGATGGTGGCTTACCAGGAAGATCCTAACCTGCATCCATCTCGGAGAGGAGAGCTATGGCGGCTGCCTGAGGCATCTGCCTCACTGCCTTCTTCCTCCCAGCATTCTGTTCTGTTTACTTCACCTATCTAATTTTCTGTCCTATCAAATGGCCAAGGCAGTTTCTTTATTAACCAATGAAAGTAATACATAGATGATCCTCCTCCATCAAATGTGGAACATCTATTCAGTGGGATACTATGCAGTCTTTTAATAGTTTCTGTCTTTGTGATAACATGGATTGAATTGAATGGCTTTATAATAGGAGAATTATCCTGGCACAGAAGGATAAGCAGCACATGTCTGATGCATATGAACTCTAGGAACCAAACCCAGACATAGTAGCTAGGTGGTGTATTCATTACTGTTCTTGTTGCTGTAACAACACTTGGAAAAGACAATGTAAAGATGAAAGGTTTATTTTGGCTCACAATTTGAGGGTACAGTTTATCATAGCAGAGAAGTTACACAGGAGGGAGCATGAGGCAGCTAATTATATAGCATCCTTAGTCAGGAGTGAGAGATGCATGGTGCCACTCAGTGCACTTTCTCCTTTTCACAGTTGGAGACTCAACCCTTAGAACAATTCCACACACGTTCAGGTGATCTTCCCATCACAATTAACCTCATCTGAATAACCCTCTAGAGATGCAGTCAGCGGCTTGTTTCCAGGGTTATTCTAGGTCCTGCCAAGTTGATATTAGTATTAACCATGCTGGTGGGTCCAGAGTTTCATGGTTGGGATAACAAGAAGATTATTGTCAAAAAGATATACAGCCTCATTAGTAAGAAACGATGTTTCCCTTTTTAAGGATATACTGCCAGGCAGGGTAAATATTGTAATTCACCATGTACCATACATTTCAATATTGCGAGCAGTAAATTTCCAATGTTCTCAAGATAAAAATGGAGCTTGGAGGTGATGGGTGTGATAATTACCTTGATTTAATTACTGTACATTGTGCTCATGAATCACAGCATCATACCTCATAAATACATGCATCCACACATCCCTAGCTCATAATTTAAGGCAAGAAGAAAAGACCTTCACCAAAACACAACAGCGTCTAAGAGGAGACCTGAAGGGAGCATCCCAACATGTCCGTTCCCAGGCCCTTTCAACAACCTTGCATGGAGATGTGCATGCCGTCCTTCTAGGCTAACACACCCTACACTGTGGGGCTTTGTTCATGACCAAGTCAGTCAGCACTGCCACATAGATTGGGAGGGGCTTGGGTGGCTCCTTCTCTAGCTGAGGAACAGTTGGCACCTGATGGCTGTCAGTGGAGAGTCACTTTCCTTTGGGATGTGGCCACTGGTAGGCTGTCTGTGTGGATGGCCCTACACCATTTGCACCTGTTAAGCTCTGCTTAGACACAATGGGCTGCTGCTGTTGCTGCTACTGCTGCTGCTGCTGCTGCTGCTGATGATGATGATGATGATGATTTTTACAAAGAACATGGAGTCAGGGGGAATATGGGACAGTGGGTCCCATGAGGAGTTGTAGGGAGAGAGGGAACCAGGGTGAAGACGATTAAAAGATACTATAAACATGTGTGAAATTTTCAATGAATACATAAAAATATGATCTTTTTAATTAGAAAAAGATAGCTGTGTACGATAGGCTAGCTAGTTGGTAACTAATGAATGCTATAAATTTTATAGCATTATAAAATTATCTACTTAGAACAATCAGTTGATTTATTTAACACAAAAGACATAGATTCAAATACGGGGTCCCTATAAAGCAAAACTTGCAATAACTTTCAGTTAGTATTTAAAATTGCACATATACTTTACTTCAATAACGGCAGCTTCTAAACTGTTATATATCAGTTGTCTAAATTATGTGAACTATGGAAAGAGAAAGCTGTTGTGATTTGAATTGATTTTAAAAGTGGGTTATAAGTGGAGCCTTTCACAAGTCAGAAACAGTTGCCACCTCCAGAAGGTCTGACCAGAGTAAGGTGAGAGGAACAGCTAGCAAAACTCTTGCTGACGTGGGAATGGGAGATGTCCTTCTCATGATCAGAGCAGTGTGTGGATAAAAGCGGCTCTGTAACTTATCAACGTGGAGCTGCTCAGATGCTGGTGTTGTCTTGGAGAGACCCCCCCCCCCATGGCAGTTGGCTGTGAAATTAATCACCACTGCACCCCAACAAAGCACTCTGGCAGGCAGTTTATCACCAGCAAAGAAAGCATTGACCACATTGACTAGAGAATCCAACAGTTTTGTTTTCCTCAATTCTTCTTCCTAGTATTATTTTCAAATTTCTTATTTGTAATGACATAAATTTCTCTGCCTCTGTGTTTGTGCACCTAAGTGCGGTGCCCACAGAGGTCAGAAAAGGGGCATTGAATCAATCTCATGAATCTGGAGTTACAGGTACAGGCAGTTGTGAGCCACCTACTATTCAATGTGGGTACTGGAAACTGAACTCAGGCCCTCTGCTAGAGCGGTAATGTGCTCTTAACTCTCAAGCCATCTCTTTAGCCCCTCCTTCATTCACTATTAGCTAGTAAGATAGAAATATCCTTGACTAGAGACTTGGTCAGCTTAAAAACTAACAGACAATCAAAAACACCGTGAGAATACCTGCAGAGAAAGTGAACACAGACTTAAGAAGCTTCCAGAACTGGATCCGAATTCAAACTGGAGTTGCCCTTCATTATGTGCCAAGCCACATCACATACCCCAAAGTTTCTGGCTCTCCATGTGCCTCCAGAAGGTACAATGTGATATATTGGATTTCTATTGCTGCTTTAAGAGCTAGGCACAAACTCAGTAGCTTAAAACCACACCAGTGTATTATCTCATGATTAGTGAGGCCTGGAGTCTAAAAGAGCACCAGTAGGCTAGAATCAAGACTTGAGTTCCTTCTAGGGGGCCTCGATAAAGAATGGCCTAACTTCTGGATGTCACCTGCAATTCCTGGGCTGCTCCTATCTTCAAATCTTGAGATGAGCATCCTCGTACACGCAAACATATGCACACATCTGTACACACATGCAACAGATGTTCTTATACATGCACACATGTACGTACGTGCAGTATATTTAAATGTATGGATCTTAGTTTACAGCCATATGGGGCCTAGAAGCCTAGAGCATTCAGGACAGGGCACCAGACTGGATAGACTCAGGCAGGAGCTGAGGCTGCACTGAACATTTGGACTGTCTTCATCCTCAGAGAAACATCAAGTCTGTGTTTAGGCGCTTTCAACTGGCTGCAGGAGACCCCAGAGACCATGGAAATCAATCTCTTTATTTAAAAATAACTGATTAGAGAATCATCCACACCTTCAAAACACAGCACTTTCTCAACAACTCTTCTATTAGCACTAGATTAGATATCCAAGTAAACACAAGCGTAGCCAACACTTCCCCAGTTCCACTTTCTTTCCTCCATAGGCAGGACTCCTGTAATTCAACCCCCTGCTTTAGTAATCCATAACAGTTTGGCTCCACATTGTCATATAAAACAGCACCTTCATGGGCTGCACGGATGAGGTCATGGGCATCCATAGAAGACCCTTACTCCACCCACTGATGTAGAAACAGATTCTGTTACCCAGATGGAAGGTCATCCTGACACTAAAGCAAAACAAGCAGAAAGGGGAGGATAATGCCAATCTTTAGAGTCAAAACTTTGGAGTTGCATGATCTAGGTTTCAAACCAAATTTGCCAGATTTATCTACGGAACCTTCAGGGAGCGACTACCTCAGACTTTTTGTCGATTAATGGGAATAATAGCAACTACAGTCATTGCGTTCAAGGTCACTGTAGTCTTTATTCTGGTAGACATTAAGACTTGATAAATATTACTTAAGATTGCACGTAGGCCAATGTATGTATACACACCTATACACAGGCATGTATGTATACTTTATGAGCTAACTACTGCAAAGAGAGACATTTAAGAGAGCCGAAGCTGGGATGGGATGGAGTGACTCAAATGCTTGGAGGGAAACAAAACCAAAGACTGCCTACTATAAGGGTAATGATAATTATGTTACAAGTGATAATGTAGAAACGTAGAAATCCTGATCATTTCTTTTGAGATTGTGTTTATTTCAATTCAATTATATAATTTCCTTATGATTAAAAAATATTTTTATGCTATTAAAATGAAGATACCTGTGAGAAAGGAAGTCCTGGGTTCCAGCTCTAGCAGGGAAAAGGAACTCAAGACACATCATTAATCGCTGTTGTTAATTTTAGTGTGACTGGAGAGGAACTACAGGCAAGCACACAAGTGAAGATTTTCAAGGTCAGAAGGACAGCCCCGAGTCCTTCCCTGTAACTGAGTCTACACACTGGCACACTGATACAGCCGTGTTCCATTCTCTCATCTATCACCACTGATTTTCGAGCCAACCTCAATGGGCTCTCCCGTGGGGATGACATTAGCTGACACAGAACACTTTATTGGCAGACACCTGGGACACAGCATGCACTGGATGGAGGGTGGCCATTTAGCATCCCAATAGAAAACCCTGTCCACTCACTCTTTTCCAGTCACCCTTCTCAATGGCAAATGACCTCCTCCCTCCCTTCCTCCCTTCCTCCTAGGTCTCCTGAGCTCCATCATTCTGGCTTCATCCCAGACTCCTGGGATAACCCCTTTGGCCTCTTTTCCCCAAGCTGTTCCAAGATTGCCACCACAATTACTGGACTATAGAATGTATGTCTCTTGTTTCTTCCCTGTTCAAATCGCCGGGGGAGGGGTGGGGGGCTCTGGTAGGTGACATCATTCCCCAGTAGTCATGGTAGATGATAACAAATGCGGAAAAATGCAACTTCTAGCTGGGTGGTGGTAGCCCATGCCCTTAATTCCAGCACTTTGGAGACAGAGGCAGGTGGATCTCTGTGAGTTCAAGGACCATCCTGGTGTATAGAAAGTTCCAGGACAGCCAGGACTGTTGCTTAGAGAAACCCTGTCTCCAGAAACAAAAAACCAATTATGTTCCTTCTATGTTGACCAGCAAACAAAGCCTATAGTGGAAGAAGGAATCTTGAAGGAGGGACCTGCATAATTTCTCAGCTATGTCCCCAAGATGCCAGAGGCTTACATAGCTGACAAAGCTGATCACTCAGGCACTTCCTGTGGCAGGTCCAGAAGGAACCCACTTGCTATGGGCTCCTGGTAGACTGCTCACAGTTGATGAGGTTGGGCTGCCTCTCTTTGGTTTTCTTGCCTTCCTTCCTTCTTTCCTTCTTTCCTTCCTTCCTTCCTTCCTTCCTTCCTTCCTTCCTTCCTTCCTTCCCTTCCCTTCCCTTCCCTCCCTTCCTCCCTCCCTTTCTTTCTCCTTCCCTTCCTCTCTCTCTCTTCCTCCCTCCCTCTCTCATTTACAGGAAGGGGTAAACAGAGTGAAGTTATTTATTTTTTGTCAGAAAGGCTAGACTGTGTTCCATCTCAGCAGGATGAAGGAGGCAGTTCAGAGGAGGAAACAGTGGAAAGTTACAAATCTGTTATATGCTCCCACCCCAGTCCATCACAGATTCAAAAGCTCTTTCCTTCTGTCTTAAAACACCCATCTCTATTTTTAATATTATGAAAACCATTTACCTTAATAAGATCTAATGAATGGTTACTGTGTACCAGAAACCATTTTAGTTATTGTTTTGACTTAAGGTCTCCTTATGTAGTCCAAGCTGTTCTCAAACTCAAGATAGTTCTGCCTCAACCTCTTGAGAACTGGGAAGACGGACACCCCTTACTATGCCCTGCTTTAAATTTCCTATGGACTTCCCTCATTAGCATATTTAATTTATGCAGTAAACTTGAGATACCAACATTATAACTATTTTATGGATAAGAGAATTGAGGTGAGCAAATGTTAAACAGGCTACCCCAATATAACACAGGAGTTCTACAAATTACTATGCACATGTAGTTGAAATCAGGTAGTGATGGATGGGATTTCCTGGAAGAATGACTCAGAAGTTAGAAGTGTTTGCTACTTTTACAAAGGACTTGTGTTCAACTCCCAGCACCCGTGTGGTGCTGACATCCACATGTTAATGATTCAGAAGAGGAAATCTGATGCCCTCTTTTGGTTGCCATGGGCACTGCACTCACATGGTATTTGTACCCACAAAGAGGTACATACACAAATGAGCAAACAACAAATCTTTAAAACTGCTTAAAATTGAGTAGAATGGACAGTCTCAACTTATGAGTGTTTATATATCCAGATATTTCAATAAGTGAATTAAGTCTCTTTGAAACATCTTACAAGCAATTATGTAATGTTGCCTGGAGCCACTTTTGACTCATCTAATACAATATTCCAGATCTCATTTCTGCTTGAGTTATAGGAAAATCAGTGCTTAATACATTTCTGTTTCATTCAATTCTATATTATTTCTAGAAATATTAACAAAGGTCTTAAATAACTATCTCAACAATATGTAGACTTTGCCCCTGTGCATTATAGAAGGACAGTCTGTGATCTCAATGACACTACCCACTAAGTTGATTTGCAGTTTTTAATCAAAATAATGCATGGAAATAGATTAAAATAGAAAGCAGTACTGGAAAACTTACAAATAAATCTTTAGAAGGTAATACTCTCTTGACATCGTGATATCAGAAAGAGTCTCTCCTTCTTTTGATTTCTTCCCCTGAAAAAGAATTACTCTCTCTTTTTGCACTTACCAAATTAGAAAACAAACTATGATCTTCCTACTATGGAGAGTGAGGTTTAGAGTCTCTGTCTTTACAGAACTTCTCCTAATATAGCTTTTCCTAATTACACAGAACTTAAATTAATATGACTAATTCTGGACTTTGTGCTGGTTAGATTTTGTCAACTTGACACATCTAGCGTCATCTGAGAAAAGGAACCTCAACTGAGAAAGTGCCTTTACTAGACTGACCTATTGACGAGACTGTGGGCCATTTTCTTCTTTGATGATTGATGTGAGAGGTCCCAGCTCCTTAAAGGTGATGCCACCTCTGGACAGAAGTGGGGAAAGAAACAGGGAACAAGTCAGAAAGCAATATTCTTCCTTAGTCTCTGTTTTAGTTCCTGCCTCCTCATTCCTGTCTTGTGTACCTGACCCAACTTTCCTCAGCGATGGACTATAAGCTATGAGCTGAAATAAAACCTTTACTCCACAAGTTGCTTTTTGGTTACAGTGTTTTTCATAGCAACAAAGAATACAAGCTAGGATAGTTTGTAATCTGCTGAAAATGTATCAAATAAAATTTTACTTACAGGTAGTAACTACCTTATTTTTCTCTCGTGCTCCCCTTATCCAACCCATGTATTTACTTTTTGACCTTTTAATTTTTTGCAATGGGTTCTTGGTATATTGACTTGGTTGTCCTTGAACACCAGGCAATATTTTTTCAGCCTCTAAGTGCTAGAGTTAAAGCCATGCAGCACCATGCCTGGCAGGAAAATTCTTTTCATATTGTTTCCTAAATCCAATTCCTCATTCTGTATTTTCTCCTACATCTCAAGGATTGCATCCTGCACAGCTATCCAAGAAGGGATGTTGTGGTAAGTTCCTTTTCAACTGTGTGAACATGCGTTTACAATTCAGTGATAATTTAGCTTGGTATAGAAATTTAGTTTGAAACTGATTTGCTCTGACTTTTTTTAAAAATGTAATTTTTAAAAATACTGTTGCAAGTTTATCTCATGTTGGTTGCTCCCTCCCCCTTTTTCTCTCTCCTCCTAACCTACCCCAAGATTTTTTTAGTTTGGGGTTCTTTGGGTTTTTTTTGTTTCATTGTTGTTGTTGTTATTGTTTTGAAGCTTCATGTCAGTGATGTCTGTGGTTCCAGAAGATTTTTCAACCTATACATCCCTGATTTAGGAGTGGGGATATTTTGTTCTGTATCACGTGACATTTCTTCTTCTGTTTTACCCATAAGTCCTCCTGTCATCCATATTGATGCTGAACTTGTGATAAGCTGCCTTCCTCTACCTCTTGAGTACTGCATTCATGGGTATGTACTGCTACACCTAAAACTTTGACTTTCCTTCACCTTCATGCTTGGGATGAGCATCATTCAAAATGGGTCTTTCCCAGTTCTCTTCTTTCTCAACTCCTCTTTTTGGAGTACTTTGTAGATTTCCTGAACTTTATTTTCCATTTGTCAGTGTGGATATTCTTTTTCTAATGCAATGTCTTGAAAATCATAGACTGCCCCATTCTATTTCTGACTCTACCACTTTAAGGTTCAGATGTGTTTGACAAATTATTTAGCTTGTTTCAACTCAGTTCCCTTTCACAGAAAATGGGAATGGTAATACTACCTGACTTCCAGGGTTCTCATGAGGATGAAATGAACTAAAATGTAAATTTCAAAGATTGTCTGACACATAGAAACAGAAAGATAGTTCATTTTAAATTTAAAAATTATAGGTTTCTCTTTTTCTGGCTGTCTTTAACAGCAGTGAATAACATGGATTAACAAAAAGCTGTACCTTAAGTTAACTCTGTCTCCCAATGTGTTCAGACCCAATAATTTCTTCTAATTGCTGAAGAAGCCAGTCATCCCTCCAATTTGTCTCCATTCTTTTTCAAAAATTTTCACACCTACATACACATTCTAGAGATATTCTGTGCAGCTTTTTATTATTGTTCTTGAGGGGATTCAATTTCTTGGTCATGGTCTTCTGGAGGAAGCATTTAAAGATCACCAGGATGGGAAGAGGACTCCAGACCTTGTAATTTTAAGAATACTTGAAAGAGTGGCACTCTCTGTCTTAGAGAAGAGTCGATCAAGTAAAAGTTTTAGCCCTGCTTACTGTGGTGATCTACTTAGGGTCTCCTAAAAAGTGAGAAGGAGGTTATTTTATGCTGAAGGCGCTCAAGATTGAATCATGTGGGAGCTTTCCCCATCTCATCAGAACATTTTGGCAAATAGTTAGGGGTAAATGCTCTCTTCATTATGGCTTATACTTAAAGAAGGAAATCAAGAATAAAACTATGTCTAAAAGCCACTAGAGGACCCTAAGAGAGACATACTTGGATCCTAATAGGAAGGAGGAAAAGACAAGATCTCCTGAGTAAATTGGGAGTTGGAGGGTCACAGGAGAGGGTAGAAGGAGAGAGGGGAGTGTGGGAGAGGAGCAGAGAAAATTGTATAGTGCAATACAAACAACAAAAAAATAAAACTATACCACTACTGTAGCTAGGGGAGTTATATGGCCATGGCAGGATGGACCAATCACCCATGTCTTTATCCCATCTGCTCAGCATTAGTGCCAAGATGCAATCTCCCATTTCTTCCTGCACTTTTTGCTAGCGAATTATTGTCCTAGTTAGTTTTTACATCAACATAACACAGTCAAGAGTCGCCTGTGAAGGAATTTCAGTTGAAGGATCACTAAGATCAGATTGGCTTGTGGTTATGTTTGTGAAAAAATACCTTGAGAGCCCAAACCAATGAGGACAGTATCTTCCCTACACAGGTCATCCTGAGCTAGGTCCAGAAAGTGGGTCAGATAGCAGCCTTACTCTGTGGTTTTTACTTCAGTTCCTGCCCCAACTTTTCTTACTGATGGGCCATGGCTTGGAAGAATAAGCCAAATATACCCTTTGCTCCCCAAGTTCTTTTTGGTTATGGCTTTTATTATAGCATTGGAAAAGCAAACTAGAGCAGTTAGGTACTTGAACCTGCATCCGTTGATGAACGCCCTCATCTGAGCACTCCTCTATGTACACCTACAAACATGTTTTTCCCTGTTAGTGTTTTTGTCTGTTTAATTCACAGCAGCATGAGGAAAGTGCTCCCTCCTGGACACTGGGGTTCCAGTACCATCTAGTTGACAATAACTCTCTGTTTCTCCTTTGGAAAATCATCCTTCTCCTACCATAGTCTATGGACTCCATCTACACTAGCTCCATGTATGTTTCGTAGGAATTGGATCCAGCAGGGTCCCAGGCCCGATCAGAACATGGTGTCCTCTTTTTTTAAATTGATTTTATTGAGCTATACATTTTTCTCTGCTCCTCTCCCTTCCTCTCACCTTCCCTTCAACCCTCTCCCATGGTCTCCATATTCCCAGTTTACTCAGAAGATCTTGTCTTTTTCTACTTCCCATGTAGATTAGATCTATGTATGTCTTATTACATCTACTCAATCTGAGATTAACTTAACTTGGCCAAATAAGTAACAGTTTGTGAGCTGTCTTCAGTGAGCAAGATACATTCTCTCCTGGATCGAAGCAAGAGACATGATTTTCACTCTGTAAAGAAACCTTGTGTGAGGAAAAAAAAAAAAAAACAAGAAAGACAGACAAAGAAGAACACACAGAATGATTACTAACACAGTAGTCAATGCAAACCTGCTTACACCAAAGCTACACAGTATGTGACTGTTGACTCTTTGTGAGCCATGAACTTCCACAATTCCGAGTTGGGATTCCAAGCTGCCGGTTTGGTCATTTTTAATCAAAATTTCCTGAGTCAGCAGGCAGGTGTACTACAGGAATAAGGAAATATTTTAACCAAATTCATTGGCTAGGAAAATACCCCATGGCCATGATGCATGGCAGTTCTAAGGAGTTCTGAAAGGCTATCATCCTGACAAACAGTTCATTCATAAATTGACCTTGGCCTAGATAACAAGGAAACCTTTTATTAAACACAGCACAGGCAAGAATAATGTTTCAGGAGATAGGATTAAAGGACAATAGCTTCTGCTCAGATAAATACTTAACAGTTAACAGTTTTCACTACTTCTTAACAAAGGAGCCACTGCAGGAATCACATCTTCTCAGGATAGACTGAGAAACTGGGACTCAAAGATATATATTTGTGAGTGTGTGTGTGTGTGTGTGTGTGTGTGTGTGTGTGGTGTGTGTGTGTGCGAGCGCATGTGTGTGCACTCAGAGTACAAAAAAGAAGAAAAAATATCCAGAGTGTAAGAATATAAGTCCTTAATCAATTTGATCAAAGTTTTTAGATTCTGGTCCTGCCACTGATTAGCAATACACATGAGTGATTTCCTTACTCTTCCTTTAGTTTGTCTTCCTTGTTTTTAAATTACCAACAACTGTTAAACTCAGATCGATGAAGGACTAAAAGAAATGCCATCTGCAGAGAATGCAGCATCCTGGGCTGGGGAGGATGACTCAGCCCGTAAAGCACTGGTCATGCAATAGAGAGGAACTGAGTTAAACCCTTAGAACCCTCATGAAGTCAGACACCAGACCACACAGCACTTAATCTAGCTCCCCTACAGTGTGATGGGGACCAGAGACAGGAGAATCCCTGAAAGTTCTCTCTCAGGTAGACCGGCATACACAGCAATGAACAAAGAGACCCTGTTTCAAACGAAGTGGAAAGTGGGTACTGACACTTGACACTGTCCTCAGTCGGACACAGGTATGCAGAGGCATACATGTGCCTGCACGAGCATGCACACCCACATATAAGAATATAGCATAATGCATGATGTCACTATTATTACTGATATCATGCAAACAAATAGGTTTAAGTGTCCAAAGTAAAACTCCAGATCTAATATGATTTTCCCATCCTATAGTTCATCTTAAATGTTGTTTCTTCTCTTCTCTGTGCTTAAACATTGTCTCCCACAGGCTTTACGGCTTGTGTTGACAGTCACAGGGCCTTTGGATGGGAACCTTTACAGTCTAAGAACCTCTTAGTAAACAAAGTTAATCAACACTCCAGCAGGATATAAAAAATTTTCCATGTGGAGACTTTTTTATCTCTGCAACCAGTAACCAAATGGACATTTCTTCAGTCATTATCCTTAGACCACTGGGTAGGAGGCCACCTACGCTGTCAAAAAAAAAAAAAACAAAAAACCCACAGAGGCCAAAGCTAAGGGTAATTTCTAAGTCATTCGCACATTTGGGGATGGTGAGAATGAGTCTCTAAGGGACACATTGTCCACAACTATCAGAATCACTGACCTTACTGTAGGAAGAGATTCAGCCAACAGCTCTGGAAGCCATTAAGCAACAATGCACTGTCCACAGGAATCAGAAGAAAGGGGGAGCTGAGCAGCCAGTTTTTTTTCTGATGTGAAGAACACATTCTCCATAGAGGTTGGCAACATCTGTGCACATCTGTGAATATACTAATGACCGATGAATTTTACACTTGAAAGAGTTGAGTTGTGTAGTATGTGAATTGTCTTTCAATGCATCAGTTACAAAGAAGAATGAGGAGGGCTGGTGAGCAGGATTCTCTTGCCACATGGTCATGGAAAGATGGCTCATATCATCATAGTCCGGAGGCTAAGCCAACACAAGCTTCACCTGGCTACTCACTATATGTAAGTACTTCCTGTTACCTTATCTATCACAAAAGATCAATAGTTTAGGAAAGGAAACCTAAGCAAAGAGTGCTAAGCAGTTGGTCAAAGGTCACAGTTAGTCCTGGGAAGATGGGGTAGTAGGTAAAGTGCTGTGTGAGAAAGAGGACCTGAATCAAAGGGTATTTGTAACCCCAGTGCTGGGAGTGTGGGGACAGGCAGAGCTCAGGGGCTATGTTAGCCAGCCAGCTGAAGTGGAGCCTTCCAGGTTCAGTCAACGACTCTGCCTCAAAAGGTAAAGTGGAGAGCAGTTGAGCACATGATATTAATGTAAGAGAGGACACCCTCGTGCATTTGTGTGCGCATGAACACAAGCACACACACACACACACACACACACACACATATGCATGCACCCATGTCATAATCAGTCCATCATAGGCAGGATTTAAGTCTATGATCAGTATGATCCTCAAACCTGTTTTTTTTTTTTTCATCACCTGGGTAACACAGCCCCATGTAGCATCCACACACCCATCAGGTTCACATGCATGACGAAACTATAACCAGTGGTACCCTGGATTTCCAGGATGAGTGAGGGCTTGGGTTAGGACCAGAAAACACCAGGTTCCACTGTTGGGAGGATATTAAACTCATAAACCTATGTGGAGTTGAGTCTGTTTTTGTATGAGGAAATTCTGTTCCCTAACGCAGTGATTGTGTTTATATGAAAAAAATTTTTACTTGATTTTCAATTAGTTATCTTAATCAAATGATTCCGAATTGAAGCTCACAGTTCTAGTCAATGCATTCTATCTTACAGAGCCAGTCAAGGAACCCTCTAAGCTTTGGAGAGCTTCTTTCAATTAATTTGGAAATTGGTCTTTTACAATAATGAGTAGATTCCTCTGTGTGTGCATCTGTGTACACACATCCATTTCTAATCAACAGGAAAGTCAAACCCAAACCATAAAGTTCTGTGCTAGTTATGCTCTCATTGCTGCAATAACACATCCAGCCAAAGAGATGTGCTGGGGGAAGGCCTTATTACAGCTCACAGGAAAGGGTACAGTCCCTCATGGTAGGGAAGGCATGGGCATGAGGCAACTGGTCACACTGGGTTGCTTGTGAAAAAAACAGAGAGAGAGATGAATATGTGTGTGGCTTGATTTCTCCCTTCTACCTTCTCTGGGACCCTAGTCCATAGGGCCATGATGTTCATTTTTAAGGTGGGAGAGCCCACCTTAAATATAGATGCTTCTTGACAAACACTTTCAAAGGCTTCAGTCTCCTAGGTGACTCTAGATCTGGTCGAGTTGACAACATTAATTATTGCAAGTGATAAAATAAGCAACCACAGATGATCTAGTCCAATCTCTTTTGTTTTCTAAGTCTGTAAAGATCAGGCCAAAAAAGCCAAAGAAAACAAAAAAAGTTTTCAGAACCTTTCACTTAAAGACAATGCATCAAAAGCTTATATTTCTCTAACTTTTGAAGCCAAGTGCAAGTGTGCGCAAGATTTTGCTGACAAGGTCATTTCTAATTTTCTTCACTTTCGATATTTCAAGTACAAATATTTAGCATATTCTCATTAAATGTTTTCCAATATTTTTATCACCAAAGATGGAATTTATTATCCCCATGCAGCCTCCATTGCTGTGGTTCCTGTAGTACCTTAAAACACTTCAGTGTAGAATATATGCTCTAGAAACACATGCCATGAATTTTTATTGGTGTCATGAGAAGAGTTATGATGTTATATTAATGAGAACTTATTTGAAAACATGCACCTTATGGACACTGTCCAAAAGATTCACCAAAGGCTCACATGAGGTTTAACTCCCCATGTCTTTAACCTAAATCAAAGTCTTGGTTCATCATCACGAGGGTAAGTAATGTCTTGCAAGCTGAAATGGCAGCCTAGCACAGGCCTAGACACAGACCCCTTCAGAACAGTTTCTGGGCTTTGTGGAAGATGTGTGCCTCTTGGCTTCAACCAGAGTTAGAGGTTCCTATGACCAGGGCTTGTCTGAGTTCAGTGAACTTTGCCTTGAAAGAATACATGGCTCATGATTGTATGTTGACCTGCATTTATTTTTAACATATGTTAATTGCTTCCTCAGTGTCTAGGGCTTATTATAATGACCCAGAGGAAGAAATTTATAAGTCCTTGTCTAGCTCATCATGTGTGTGCGATGTGGTGCCGTCCATGTGCCAGAGACTATAGAGGTTAGAGGACAATTTCATGAAGTCAGTTTTCTCCTTACAACTCTGTATGGCTTGTAGGGATTGAATTCAAATAATCAGGCTAGCACACCAAGTGTTTTTACCCACTGAACCATCTTGTCACCTCTGTCATCTGGCTCTCAAAGCTTAAATAAATATAGGTTTACTCAGAAACCATTCTATTACAGTATAAGTTCATAAATACTTTTTATGAAAGTATTTATACTGGATCTCACTGAGTAGCACCACATCGCACACACGATAATAATTTTAAAATAGATTATTATCTGCCCCCAGAGTTAAGGAATCAAGATCTCTGAGGAGGAGACCTGAGCATCTACAATCCTCATTATTTCCTAGATTATCCTTAAATGCCCAGACCGTTATTAATTCATGGGCCAGCTGGTCTTTGGAAAGAACATAGTGCTATATACTTCAAAATTCATGCGTACGTCTCTTTTTATATTTCTTTTGATAAACAAACAGCAAACCCTAAAACAAGCAGCACAAATTAAAAAAGTACCTGAAAAGAGCTCTTGAAATACCCACAGCAGACAAGGATGAGTAAAGGCAGGGATGGGAATCAAAGGAAAGATGCTGGGCACTGGGCTAGCGACAGATGCAGCAATAATCCTCATTAAGCATCTCCTTGTACTCTGAGGTAACGGCAAGGACCACCAGGCAGACACAGGCCTTTCCTGGAAGCTGAGAAATCAATCATTGGCTAACAGCTTACCTTGGCCAGCTCTCAGTTAAATCCCTGGCTAGAGTTTGTATCAAGCAAATGAATTCTAGTTATTCCTCCTAACTCTTGTTGGCAGGAGGCAGGACGTTTACCATCTGTTCAGCTGTGCGCTGGCAATAGGTAAACACACTGTTTCCCCAAGGCCATGAGTGGAAAGAAGCAACATATGAGCAGAGCTGAGGTGGGGCGCTGATATTCTGGCTGTGAAAATCCACTGAGAGGGAGGCAGAGAAGCGTGGTTAACAACCTGGGACACAGGCCTTGCCTGGGGGTATCACACCAATGTAATCCCACTGGGGTTAAAATGCAGAATTCTTGAGGGCTGATCATTTGGTGTTGGATAACCATTCTATGTGCCCTTCCCTAGGAAAGATTATTTCTTCTACTAAGTATTCCTTAGTTGCCTATAGTTCCTTGCACAGGAATGAGGCCTGAGGGACATTTCACATATCCATTTGCCATATTTATTGTTGTTGTTCTTGTTCAGCTCATGTTTGGGCAGTTGTGTTGGTGAGATTCTATGGGTGCAGCTCCAGAGATTATTAGGAGACATAGTCTCAAGGAAAACTTCCTGGTCCTCTGCTTCTTAGATCTGTCCATCCCTGCTAAATATAATGTTCTGTTTTTCACTTCATTTCTATTCTGTGGATCCTGGGTCAATACTTTACTGCCTCAATTACTCAATTCCTGTGGATTTAAACTTTGAGAGCAGAGAGAGTTAAATCAGAGAAAATAAATATGGAAAATATTCTTCAGTTGCTCTCCACCTTATATTCTGAGACAGTGTCTCACACTGAACCTAAAGCTCATTTATTAACTGAATTAGCAGACTAGCAAGTTCCAGGGGTCCCCTTGTCTGCTCTTCTCACTCAGTGCTGGAGCCAGAAGCATCTACTGCTACACAAAGCTTTTCTGAATGCACGGGTGTCAGGGATCGAGCTCAAGTTCTCATGCTTCCCCAGAAAGCACTTGACAAATGGCTGAGCCATCTTCCCTACCCCACCACACTTCTTAAAGCCCCATGCTTCTCAAAAAGTGGGTGTGAGAGAAGTCAGTCATAGCCATTCAGCCAGAGACATGGATCACGGAAAGGAGATGCGTATCACCAAAAGCAAAGAGGGCTTTACCCCAAATAGCAGTCATGCTTTGTCCACAGCCCACTCCCAAATTTTAGGCTTTAAACACTTATTTCTCCTCAGGGCTCTCGAGGGTCAGGAATGGAGGTATGACTCAGAAGAACAGTTTTGCATGCACTGTCTCATAAGGCTGCAGTCAGCTATGTAACCCAAGTGGCATGCATCAGCAGGCCTTCCTGTAAATGTATCTGCTTCCAAAGTGTCACACTCCCATGATAGGTGCTGGTTGTGGAGAAAACTTTCCAAACAGATGTCTTCATAGGCCCAACTGAATGTCTTCACAGTATGGAGCTTGGCTTGTTCCAGAGAGAATGATCTGGGAAGTTAGGAAAGACATTCGGTAACTTCAGAATCTAAGCTATGAAATCACATGTTGTGCTACACTGAGTGTGGAATACCTTGGTGGCAGCCAGCCTTGATTGATCAAAAGATGATGGGCTTCTGCAAGGCCACTCACAGCAGAAGTGAGGGGCATAGGACATCATAAGCGGAAGGTGGCTTCACAAATGTCCCTCTGAGTTTTGGCTCAATGAGTCATTGAAGAACATTCTTGTTGAGAAATGTTAATAAAAAATTGGTGATGTTACAAGTTTGTTCTACCAACCAAGATAATAGCATCAGAATGCTGTGTTTCTTCAGGTGCTGGAAGCACAGAGAAGCTGATGAGATGCCCTTAAAGAAGCTTCACCCTGAAATGCCCTCAACCCAGGGATGGAAAGATGGTTCAGTGGGTAAAGTTCTTACCATACAAGCGTGAGGATCCAAGTTTGAGTCTCAGGTATCTACATTAAAAGCCAGGCATGGGGGTGTGCATGTCTGTAACTATGGTGCTTTGTTTTATGAGAATACTTGTTAGTTCCTGGTTTCTCAGGCCCAAAATAACCACACAGAAACTGTCTTAATTAAATCACTGCTTGGCCAATTAGCTCTAACTTCTTTTTGGCTAACTCTTACATCTTAATTTAACCCACTTCTAGTAATCTGTGTATTGACATGAGGCTGTGACTTAAAGTTCCGGCATCTGTCTCCCCTGGGGCTACATGGCTTCTCTTGACTCTGTTCCTTTCTCCCAGCATTCAGTTTGGTTTTCCCTGCCTAGCTCTACTCTACCCTATCACAGACCCAAAACAGCTTCTTTATTAACCAATGGTATTTACAGCATACAGAGGGGAAATCCCACATCAGTGTTTGTGGTGCATAAACATGGATCTGGGGAGCTGTCTGGTCAATCAGCTGAAGTGGTGAGTTCTAGATTTAGTGAGAGATCTTGTCTCAAAAACATAAGGTGCAGAAATGATTGAGGAAGACATCCCAACATCATGGTTTCTACATTCACTTACACTGGTGTGCACACCTTTGGGAACACATGTCCATGCACGTGTGTGTGTGTGCGTGCAAGCACTTATAGACATAAAGTGGAGAAGATAAACCCAAGTAAAGGGTACTGCTTACCAAGAACTAAGATGTTGTTGCATTGGGCTTAGAATATGCTTGGATGCTTGGCCCATCTATTAAGCATGGTTGACTTATCAGAAACTTGACTTAAAGAAACTTGACTTAAATAAAGCTGCCTCTTCACTGGAAGATGTACTCATCTATGGATATAGCAAGAAGTCATTAGGAGTTGGTTTAATACAGTGTCCACTTAGCAGAATACTAACAATAGATTCTCCCCTAAGGTCTATGAGCCAGTTACAGGTTCTTGGACTAACAATAATACCAGGTATATGTTTCAGCTTGTGAAGTAGACTTTAAATCCATTCAGAAAGTGGTTGGTTACTCCCTTAATGTTCATGCTACTATTACACCAGGCAACATATACATTTTGATCAAGCCCCTCCCCTTCCTTATCCTTCTAATCCCTCCCTCGTATCTATTATGACTCCTACCTCTCAATTTCATGTTTTCTCAGCTAGTCCTTTTTGTTAAACCCATAGAGCCCAATTAGTGTGGCTAATATGTGCATGGATGCAGGGTCATGTGTTGGAGCCATGGATAGCCTTTCCTGTATCACATGCCTGAGGAAAGCTGGCCCTTCCTCTCCCAGAGGCCATCACTTGCTAATAGCACCTCAGCTATGGATGAGACTTTCTGACCGCCTACCAGCTTCATGCTGGAACTTTGCTGACGTGATCTTGTTCAGGGCTTGTGCGTATTCTCCCAGTCGCTGTGAATTCATGTGTGAAAGTGCCTGTGTGTTCAGGAAACACTGTTTGGCAGTAGTCACCCTCTGCTGCTGGTTCTTACAGTCTTTCTACTCCCTCTGTCAATTCCTGAGCCTTGGGGAGGGTTTTGGGATGTGATAAATGTGTCTAATTTAGAGATGAGCATTCTGTAATCTCTTATTCTCTGCACTATGATGAGTTATGTGTCCTGGGATTTATACGTGGGTTATAGAGAATGAATTCATGTCCACTTATTTACAGATAAAACATTGTGCTAACCAAGCTAATATAATATTTTCAAACAAATTTTATTTACTCCATCTTCTCGAGAACAGGCTCCTCTTCTAAGCTTGTCAAACCCTAACACTGAGCAGAGCATATTCGTTGGTGACTAACCGTTGACTACAAACTTAGATTACATTCATTTCCACATTAGAATAATGTCATTTCTACCTCTCAAATAATTTTCCTGGCAGTAGCCATGAGTCTTAGCAACAATAACAATAACAACAAAATCTGACTGGTTGGAATGGCTGTGTTGGAAGCTGTGTTGAAGTAATGTTAAATGGTGTTTGAGATTGAAAGGAAATGGTGTCATGGTTAATTTGCCAGGTTGGTCAGTTCCATGGGAGGAACATGTGGTCCCCACTGGCTCTGCATCTTGCCTCTTGGCAAAGTTTCGGCTGAAATATGACCGTTATTGCCCCCAGCTCACTAACTCCTTGATAGGCCTGTATTTATGCCAGGGAATCATGTGTGTTTTCCTTACTTTCCCCATCTACAATATTTTTTTTAAAAAACTGATTTATGAATGTTTTTATCTTCTTGATTTTTGGTATGTGAATTTTAGGAGATATGCAGTTTGTTCATGGAAAATAATGCTTACCGAAAGTGCTGACTGCCTTTCTTACAATGATTCCAATAATGACTATGGTAACATGATTTTCATGGATAGCTATAACACAGCTTCACCCTCCTTAGAAAACATGATTATTAAATGAAATCAGAGGTTTGTAGGAACTACAAGATTATTGGAACAGTATGATGGCTGAATTGTTAACTTGATTGTAGAGTGTTAAACACTTTAGAGCATTAGTGAAAGTGTGTGCTTATGTCTGTGTTTCTGTGTGCCTGTGTGTATGTGCTGCCTGTGTGTATGTTTGTGTGCGTACATGTATGTGCTTGTGTGTTTGCCTGTGTACGTGTGTATGTGTGTGTCTGTGCTTGTGTTTGTGTGTGTAAATGTGTGTGCTTGTATGTGTTTGTGTGTGCCTATGTCTATGTGTGTGCCTGTGCTTGAGTCTATGTGGGTAAATGTGTATGCATTTGTGTGTGTTTGTGTGCGCACATTTGTGTATGGTGTGCACATATAACCGTCTGTAGATAGGATTAACTGAAGCTGAGATGACTTACCATGACCATGTGAACCTCCACCCATCTGTTAAGGTTCATACAAGTTCAGCACCAGCATGCTTCCTTTCCTGCTTTCTTGTCCCTAGAGACAAGAGTAGGAAGCCTCACTCTTCATTGTCACTCCTGTGCACCCGTCCTAACTCTTCATTGTCACTCCTGTGCACTCTATCCTAACACCATGTCTTCCTTGCCACAGGGGACTACAAAATTTCAAACCACAATCCGGAATCAGTACTTCCTTCCTTAAGTTGCTTCTTGGCTATATTTGGCCACAGAAATGAGAGAAGTAACCAACAAAAGGCTATGAGAGGGTAGAGCTTGAAAGACAAGTTGCCTCTCTTCTGTGACAAAATAGATTCTTCATAGCAGCTGGAAAGGCACAGAACTCTCCCATCATTATGCATTCCAAAGAACACTGTGAGAACCTGTGCAAAGAGGCCCCTGCTGGCCCACTGTCACGTCTGCCAGCTCCTTGGACTGTGGGACCAGATCCAGTGACCTTCTGAGATGAGCACCAGATGTCTACTGTCTGTCTCGGTTAGTCACCACAGGCTTCTGCCTGCCCTCACCCCAGGGTGACTGAGGACAGCATGTTTTACCTCATCACCAGCTGTCCCCAGATGGTTACAGCCTTGGCTTAATTAAATCTGAGGTCTTGCTCTCTGCGGCTTTGGAGGTATCACCTGTAATTAGTTTACCTGGATACATCAAGTTTTTATATTTAAGATACCAGCATGCTTTTGGTCCCTAAGGATGGGGAGAATAATATAAAATTCTAAGCAATATGAGCTTATCCACTGGAGGAAAGATACAAGGTCAGTGTTGCACCAAAACATACAGGAAACAATTTCTCCACGCCAGTCAACACACAGAGTAATGCCCTAAACCTTCCATCCCATACTAAGCATGAAATTAGGCAGCGAGGAACATTTTCTATTCAAAACGCATTTGGAAGGCAACAGGAAATTTGATGCCTTTATTCAAGACAAAAAGAATATAAATTCATGGCATGATAATAAGGGAAAGAAGAGTCTTCAGATCCAGATAGAAGATTTGAATCCTGGCTTTGCCATTTTGCTGAAGTATGGCTGCACACTGCTACCTCCCTCTCTGATCCTCAGGTTTCCTTTCTGCTAGCATCAGGACCCAATTCAGAGAAGCATAGTATAAAACTCAATAAGAAAAAGAAATAAAGTATATAAAATTCTTTAGTGCTGGCACAGAACACTCTCTCCAATCTATCCTCTAGCATACATCCATATGGATATTTAGGTACTGGAAACAACTCTACATTGAGTTTGCATGAAGCTTACATTCCAATAGAGAAAGTGGTCACCCCCAATGCCACCTGGAGTGTTACTGGGCCTGGGCCATAGGTCCACAGTGAAGCAAGCAACCAGGTAAACTCAGTACTTTCTGGTCAATGATATAGAAGGGGGGAGTTAAAAGTGCAATATTGAGAACCTCAGTGTCTTCTTGAGGAAGCGGTTATGTGAGCTCGAGTCCAAATAACCAAAAGAGGGCTACCACACGAGTGTCTGAAAATAAGCCTTCATAGGTGGGTCAGCTCAATAAATGTTGGACAATTATTGCGACTTTAAACAGTTTCCTAGTGTCTTAGGATGACTTCTTCATGTATCGGGTGGGTCCAGAAAAGAGATACGGCAGAGTGGGCCCATGAGGATCGGACATTCTGAATCACTGACCCAGTCAGTCATCTGACCCAGATGCTGACTGAGTAGGATTTAGCTAGAGGAGACAAAAACCAAAGCCCTGCACTGCTCATCCCCACAGCCCTGCAGACCAAGGATCCAGAGACTCTGAATCCTGTCACTGACTTCCAAGAATGAGAAGGTAGTCTCAGTTTAGAGACTGTCAGATCATACTGGCCCATGCACAAGTCTGTGGGAGACAGTCTTAATTATGAGTGGAAGAAGAAACCATGGCCCACTACCATGGGTGTTACCATTCCCTAGGCAGGCAGTCTTGGCCTCCTTCAATGATGGAAAGTACTTGTAAGCTGAAATAAACCCTTTCCTCCCCTTTGCTCTTGGTCAAAGTGTTTTCTCATGGCAGTCAAAAGTAGACATGAACACTAAGACCAGGTGTGTGTGTACGGATTTCCTTTCCCTTGGCCTTGCCCCAGCCTTACCCAATAGTCCCCATTTCCTCTTAAGTGAAGACTCCCTTCTCAGAAAGTTCTAGGCCATGTCAAGTTGGTAGTTAAAGCTGAGCAGGATAGTCATCAGCAAACAAAGCAAATCAACAAATATTGGGAGGAGCCCAGTGTCAGTAGCTCTGGTTCTAAGCACTATGAACCAGATGACTGTGATTCACGACACTGGGCATTTCCAAGGCTCAGCTCCTTCATCTCTAAAACAGTAACATTGAGACATCCTAGTTCTCAGAGGCACTGTGAAGACCAAATGACATTTAAAACAAAAATTGCTAAGCAACGAACCTGGCATTTGTTAAAGGGTCATTAAATATCACCCAATTAAATCAAAGGAAAGGCATTGGCACCTGCTTGGCAAGCCTCACACAATCTCCTTAGAGAAGGTGTTTTAGACAGTATGGTCATAAAATGTCTTGCCTATATTACAGGGGGGTCACTACTCAGCTGAGGAAGCTGCCTGATGTGTTTACTTGGCCTATGATTTCCAGGTCATTCATGGGAGTTAAATACTTTCCTGGAAGGTGCTACATGAAGCTGGGAATTCACTGACCTATGATGGATGAGTCTTAATTACTATCCGCAGGTCTTGCCTAAGACTTGTGAGTGACACTCAGAAAGCCATATGGTAAGCAAAGGCATTTGGGATGGAAACATATTGGCAGAGAGATGGTTCTCTGTTGTTCTCTCCCCTGATGTGCAGAGAGAAAAAGCCTCTTAAATCGTGAGTGGGAAAGCTTACAGACTATGAGATTCAATTTTGAAGTTTGATCCAAATACACACATGCATATACATGTAACTTATGTTGCGTGCTATACATTACCACACACACATACACACACACACACACACACACACACACACAATACAGGTTCAGAAGTCAAACATACTTCAGGATCTAGCAATCAGTATTTTCACAAGTTCAGACAAGTCACAATGCCCCCGTTCTTCATAGTGGAAATGATAAAAATCTCCCTGGGAGGGTTGTGGAAGACAACGAGATGAGCTATAGAGACTCCTTGATGTCATTAACGATGAATATGAGGGTAGAGCTGGGCTAGCCCTATGGGGTTTTTATATGAGTCTGTCTACTGTTTAATGTGACCATGAGTCATTTAGTGAATCTTTGAATCATCCATAATAAGATCAGACTAATAAGATCTACCCTACCTGGGGGATTAATTCTTTCAATAAGTAATTATAGAGATTTTTTTTCCTCTGGAACTTAAATGATTTTTAGAAAAACAGTATTAAGCAATAAAAGAACAAATATTCCCCTAAAGCTGCAAAAGGTCCAAAGAAAGAGGAAGATGAACCAAGAGAAAGCACAGGTAAAGACGTAGAACATATAAGAAGGACCATGGGAGAAAGTCCTGGATGATGAAGAAGGACATTACAATGGGAAATGAGGAACTGATGCTCAAACAAGTGGGCAAGTGGGCTTTCAACTTGGCTCTTCACTTTTTAGATTTGTTTTTACTTTATGTGGATTAGTGTTTATCCACATGTATGTCTGTGTGCCAAGTGCATGCAGGTACTCATGGAGGCAAGAGAGAGCATCGGATATCCTGGAACTACAGTGGCTGGAGGTTTTGAGTTACCATGTTGGTTCTGGGAACCGAACTCGAGTTCTCCCCAAGAGCAGCAAGTTCTCCGCTCTCCACTGCTGGTCTGTCTCCCCATCCCTGAACTTTGCTCTTAATGAACAGGGGTAGCCAAGAATGACCTGACAAATGTCAAGCAGAGGGAATTACACAAATCAGCATCCCATTGGGAATTTGTTAACTCGTTGAATAGTTAACGGTGACCAGATAGCCTCAAGGCTCTATGGACATGGCCAGCACAGCCGCTGCAGGCTGTGTTGTCCCTGGAGAGTGATGAGGAAGGCAACAGCGTTTCAGGCACTCAGTATTGTACCAGGCGCAAATCAATGGCCCACATGCAGCTGGGAATAATTAGTATCACCACAGCAGCCATAATAAAAATCGGCAATGTGCTCCCCTGTGCGAGCAGTGCAGTCTGTCTTCAAAGCAAGGCAGGGCAGCAGCCTCTGCTTCTTTCTTAGGAAAAACATCCCTCTGCCATTTTGTTTTGTAAAAAGAACAGTTCTCAAGGCTGGAGAGATGGTTGGACAGTTTTCAGCAAGACCCAAGTGAGTTATTCTAGCCCCCATTTGTTGGTAGGATAGCGGTAGGATCACAGCTGCGTGTAATTTCCAGCTCCAGAGGACTGGACTCACTCACACAGTCATACACAAAAATAAATAATTTTAAAAAATCAATCTTTAAATAAAATTTAAAAATAACATTTCGGGTGTGTCGGTGCTCACTCTGGAGTCCCAGCACTTAGGCTGTAAAGTCATGAGGATCAGGAGTTCAAGGTCCTTCCTTAGCTATACAGCAAGTTTAAAAATAGTTTGAGCTTCATGAGACCCTGACCAGTGCTTCTATTAGAGTATTGGAGTTTCAGTTTGAGGAACTGGTTACTAGTCAGGCTACCCTCGCATGTGGTCACCTAGGAGATGGGGAGAACTGGTACCAGGAAGGTGAAGTTACAGCTTACAGCCCTCATCTCTCTTTCAAACTGGAACAATGAGAACTTAATTCTCTAGGTCCAGAGAGAGGCAGGGGCTGTTTGGTTTGGTTTGGTTTGGTTTTTTCCCTACTTCTTTGCTTTATCTGTTGCTAGGGACCAAATTCTAAAGCTAATGTCTTATAGATAACCAGCCTGATCTTCCCTGAAAACCTAGAATCAGGTCTACATAATTAACTACCATGAACTAGCCTGTGGAGTCCTGTGCTGGCTGTGCAGTGTGGAGCATCCTTCCACTGTAGCTCACCCTGGAGCTCCTCCCCATCAGGACCATGAGATTCAAGAAGCTACCTGTATAGATCTCAAAAGACAGTGAGCCCTTGAACCCAGAATTGTGTGTAGTAGCAGCATGCAATCCCCCAGTTTTAGCACGGCTTACACATTACATTAGTGCATGTGTTTTAGGTGAGTAAGTCTTTACCTAGTATCAGATAGCAACACACTGACCACAACTCTGAATGACTTGCTCCTGGTATCTTCCTACATTGGCTGTACCAAGATCCATTTGCTTTATATTTTCCATTCCTCAGAACCTCTGGTCTGTATTCACAATTTTCCATTTATATATATATATATATATATATATATATATATATATATATATATATATATGTGTGTGTGTGTGTGTGTGTGTGTGTGTGTGTGTGTGTGTGAGAGAGAGAGAGAGAGAGAGAGAGAGAGAGAGAGAGAGATGATGGAGGAGAGTTATCTGTCTATGTTTCTTTCATTGGTTAATTAATAAAGAAAACTGCCTTGGCCCTTTAAGAACAGAAAATTAGGTAGGTGGAGTAGACAGAACAGAATTGTGGGAACAAGGAAGTAGAGTTGGAGAGACGCTTCAGGCAGTCACGATAGGAGTCTCCATGCTGCTCCTCTCCGAGATGGACGCAGGTTAAGATCTCTCCTGGTAAGCCACACCTCGTGGTGCTACCCAGATTACTAAATATGGGTTAAAGCAAGATATGAGAATTAGCCAATAAGAGGCTGAAACTATGGGCCAGGCAGTGTTTTAAAAGAATACAGTTTCCGTGTAATTATTTTGGGTAAAGCTAGCTGGGTGGCGGGACACAGCCCCGCCGCTTTCACACTAAGAGAGAGAGGAGAGAGAGAGGAGAGAGAGAGAGAGAGAGAGAGAGAGAGAGAGAGAGAGATGTGGTGTGTGTGAGGTGTATGTGCAGTGTGTGTCCATGTGGTATGTAATGTATGGTGCTGTGTGTGAAGGGCATACATCTGTGTGAGCATGCAGATACACATGACTGTATGAACACATGTGGAAGCCAGAATGGGATGTTGGGTTGGGTGTTTTCCTCTATCACTGTCTCTCTTAGTCACTTGAGACAGATTCTCTCACTCAATTTTAGGTTGGTCCTTTTATCTCTGCTAACTGGCCTGTGAGCCCTCAAAACCCATATATCTCCCACTTAATACCTCCTATTCTGGAACTCTAGGCATGTCAGGCCATGACCATCTTTTCATGTGGGTGCTGGGGATTTGAACTCAGATCCTCACACTCGAGCAGCATACGTGTCTACCCACATAACCATCTCCCCAGCCATGTGGTGTTCCATTTTGATACCAGACTATATGATTCTTACAAAAAAATTTATTTTAGCAATTTTTTTAAATTTTCTCAGAGGCTCTTTTACATAGTGAATCAAGTTTACACTGCTTAAAGTGTTCGGTTCTTCAAGAAAATGAGTTCTCAAAGGCACACAAGCATTTAAATAGGAAACCTACAGAAATGCCTGCAATTTCCCGGAACAATTACCTGTCATGTAAACAGGCAATAGCAAATGAAGTCTGTGTCTGGTCAGTGGGAGCTGGCTGATTTCATCAGGAAAAGATTCCTGGCCCAACTCCTGGGAACTGCACAGAATCATGGGCAGGGACACAGTTCTAGACATCAGATTCGACCACCCCTTCTGAGGTAGAGGGATCACCACATGGCATGCCTTGCAGAGGTCTCCTAATAGACTTCACTTTACTATGACAGCTGTCAAAGACAGAGCTGTTGGAGTTAAGGTTGTGGGAAATGGCACCAGGAACTTCTGGGAAAGATTTCCAGAGGCCCTCCTCTCCTCATCAGGAAATGAATCCACTTGTCAAGAAGTCTGGTTTTGACCACATCCCACCAAGTCACAGATATTACTCATCATCTCTTACAATGCTAGAAATCATGGATTTAAAAGAGATGCCCCCTTTTTAATCTACAGGTGAAAGCTGGATACACTTGGAGACCCATCTGGCTGTTGAATGTCTATCACTTGAAGGTGCACAGCCTCTCAATGGTGTAACTCTCTTTGTAGTTACACTGTTGAAGATACTTTGTGGTTGTCAGAACTCTTTTCCACTCGACGCAGTAATGTTGATATTACATGCAGTTTTAATTAGGGGACACTTTCTAAAGACCATTCCTCATGAAGCCCTCCTCACAGACATTATTCTCTCCTCTTACATATCACCCTTCCAAACCTGTTGACATATAGTCAACACTGGTCATCTAACTTACTGTTGGGTACCTCCCAGTTCTTAATTCAAGAGTCACTGTGTTGGGTGTGTAATAAGATTTACATTACCATAGCAAAACACCAATAATAACCATGGCATGAGGTCAGCAAGAGGACTTAGCAGGTAAAGGCATTTTTACCACCAGGCCTGACAACTTAAGTTCAATTCCCAGGACCCTCATAGTAGAAGGAGAAAACTGACTCCCACAAGTTTTCTTCTGACCTCTACACACAAGCCATGGCAACCACCTACACACAAAACACACACAATACATCTAAAGCAAAAAAAAAAAGTCCTGAGGAATGAATTAAGTTATAGGTAAGAATTACATAATATTTCTGAGGAAACATTTGATTGCTTGACAACTTCAGTATTGATGAATTAATTTCTTGTCCTGTTACTGTGACAAAAATACGTTGAGTTTATTTTTGCTCACAGTCCAAGGTTACAGACCATTGTGCAGTGGAGGCATGGTGGCCGGAGCTCTGGACATCTGGTCACATCGTGGTCACAGTCAGGAGACAGACAGATGAATGATGGTATTTGGTTCCTTTTCTTCTTTTTATTCAGTCTGGGGGAATGCCCAATCCATGGGACAATGTGGACAGCATTTCGGGTGATTCTTGCCTTTTCAGTTAACCTAACTGAGCAACTTTCACAGACATGGCCAGAGGTTTGTTTCCACGGTGATTCCAAATCCCATCAGGTTGACAATCAAGATAGCCATCAGTTTACAAAAGTATAATTAACCGAATTTTGCAACAGTGTTTGTGAGACTTTTTCACTCATCTAAGGAGTTGTTTGATCTTCGCATTTCAAGCCATTTGTTTGATGTATATTATTTGCTCATATTTGATCATTGATATACCTTGATCAACTGACCTCACTCTGTCAGATCCTTGACAATGAGTTTGCAAGATAATGGAACATCATGTTCAGAGACTTTTCAAATTTTTTCCTTTTTTTTGCAAGATTTGCATTTTTCTTTGCATTAAGTTGCTAATAAGCCTCTATTGTAGTGTCTGGCATTTAAAACCTGCAGCAATCAGCAGGAGGCTGATGTACACAAGTGCAAAGACACAGAAACGCTGCTAACATGTATGCAGTCGGTGTTGAAATTAGCAAAATAAAAATTAATTAAAATTTACCCTGTGACATAGACAGTTTTAGTAAAATATTTTTATTAATTCTCTGAGAAGTTCATACATACATACAATGCATTTTGACCACATTCATCCTAGGTCCTCTCCCTAACTCCTCCCAGATCCTTTTCCCATCCCCCTTTCCAACCTCATACCATTTTCTGTTTTTACAACTTGCTGAGTCCAGTTTGGCTGCTCATAGGATCCTGGGTCTGGGGCTATCCACCAGCGCATGGGACACACCCTTAAAGAAAACTCACTCTTTGTCCCTGAAGTCAACAATGGTCAATGGTCAATGGTACCTCATCTAGAGGTGGGCCTCACGAGCCCTTTCTTTCTTCCATGCTAGAATGTTGGCAGACTTAGTCTTGTGCAGGCAACCACAGCTGCTGTTCAGGTCATAAGTGAAGTGTTACCAAATCTTTAATCTTTAATCTCTTAAATTGGAAAAATAAGGAGAAAAGGGAAAATAATCTTCTTAAAAACAAGAATTTTCTAGTTCAAACAAGTCTCTTGACGAATAGCATCACAAGAAAAATTTTCAGACTTTGTTAAAACGCAAATTTGTAGATTACTTAATCATAAACTATGAATAAAACTCAGGAATCTATTTAATGGGTATTTCAGGTAATTTGATGTAGGTTAAGATCTGGAAGGAAGCCGGGCAGTGGTGGCACATGCCTTTAATCCCAGCACTCGGGAGGCAGAGGCAGACGGATCTCTGTGAATTCGAGGCCAGCCTGGTCTACAAGAGCTAGTTCCAGGACAGGCTCCAAAGCCACAGAGAAACTCTGTCTCGAAAAACCAAAAAAAAAAAAAAAAAAAAAAAAAAGATCTGGAAGGAAATGTTCAACATCCTTAGCCATCAGAGAAATGCAGGTTAAAACAACTCTGAGATCCCATATTACACCTGTGAGGATGGCCAAGATCAAAAACACTGATGACAACTTATGTTAGAGAGAATATAGGTTAAGGAGAACACTCCTCCATTGCTGATGAGAGCACAAATTGTACAGCCACTTTGGAAATAAGTATGGCAATTTCTCAAAAAATTAGGAATCAATCTACCTCAAGTAATAGTAATACTACTCTTAGTTATATACCCAAAGGATGATCAATCATACCACAAGGATGTTTACTCACCCGTGTTCACAGCAGCATTATTTGTGATAGACAGAAGCTAGAAACAACCTAGATGCCACTCAGCTGAAGAATGGATAAGGAAAATGTGGTACATTTACACAATTACACAATTAGCGGTAAGCATAAAGACATCTTGAAATTTGCAGGGAAATAAATGGAACTAGAAAAAACCATACTGAGTAAGGTAACTCACCCCTAGAAAGACAAATATAACATGTACTCACTCATAGGTGGCTTTTAGACATAAAGCAAAGAATAACCAGCCTAAAGTCCACAACCCCAGAGAAACTAGGCAACAAAGAAGACCCTAACAGAGATATACATGGATCTACCTAGGAAGGAGAAAAAGTCACGGTCTCCTGAGTAAACTGGGAGCTTGGGGTCGTGGGGTAGGGAGAGTGGAAGGGGAGGTGGAGAAAATGTATAGCTCAATTAAAAGCAATAAAATATAAAATAAAATAAATGATGTGGGAATTACTGACCAATGCCAGTTTTATTTACGAATGAAGAAGTTAAGATGATGGGAAGAAGATATGATGTTACTGTTGAATTGCAAAAACAAGAACCAGCCGGGCTGTGGTGGTGCACGCCTTTAATCCCAGCACTTGGGAGGCAGAGGCAGGTGGATCTCTGTGAGTTTGAGGCCAGCCTGGTCTACAAGAGCTAGTTCCAGGACAGGCTCCAAAGCTACAGAGAAACCCTGTCTCGAAAAACCAAAAAAAAAAAAAAAAAAAAAACAAGAACCAAGGTCTGATTTCTGCTATCACTTCTATCTCTTATATAATGTTTGCTCTAAAATACTACATTTGCATGGGGACAACAGCACACAGTCTTACCCAGAAAATTCTTGCAGGAATGCATGATTCCAGAAATTTCCACTGATATCATAATTTATGGATATCCCTTAGATTAAAAGGCTTAATATTTACCCCCAACATGAACAATTCTTCCTTAAATCCTCTGTGGGTTATTTAGAATACCTAATACAGAGTGAATGCTGTATAATATCTTTTAAACTGTGCTGTATTGAGAACAATGGTAAAGATGAGTTTGTATGTGCTCCAGACATCAACAACTAATTTATTTTTAGCATTTGTTTTTTCATGGATGTCGAAGCCTATAAAGCAGAACCTACTGTAGCTATAGACCCCGTGGGTGTTGAAGGCTAGCTGACTATAGGCTATGCATTATTTAGCTACCTGTACCTCACCATAATAGTCTTTACCTCCAGTTTGAATGTGAGGAAAGGCTAAGCAGGACTAGCATACACAAGATCTCATTTGGAGAGGAGTTGAGTCTCTAGTTCTGTGGTCAGCATCTGACTCTCCCAACTAACCTATGAACTCACAGAATGTAGAACTGTACTAATGTGTTTTCCCAACATCACTTCTGAGTGTCCATTACAGGACCTCTTCTCACTGGCAGACACAACATAGCTATCTGTAGAACCATCCCCTTCCTGTCCACTTAATTACGGTCCCTGCCTTTTAATACTTCAAGAGCAAATACAGAAACAGCCTTGCCTCATCAGATTGGCCAGAGAGGCTATTTTTACTTTTCTTTATTATGATAATTCTTACTGTACATGTGGAGCTCTTGTTCAGATTTTTAAAAATATTTTAAGTAGTGTTGATTTATTATATTTGAGGCTTCAGGCTATGTTAGTGAGAGTTACTATTTCAGAAATATAAAAAAAATTAGAATGCCATGTGGTAAGAGAATAACACAGTAAAATATAGACTTTTGTTATAGGATTGATTTTCTTCTTAAAAATTGCTACTGATAATAATGATTATTATCATAATCACTAAATTTACAAATATCTACAGAGAAATTTTCCAGGGATAAGTAACTTTATTGAAAAAAATCTCCCATAATTCTCATACGATCATACAGTACCAATGTCATTATAGTCAGAGACTAGCCATCAATGATAGAATAACTTTCCTAGAGGGACAGAGTCTGTAAAATGCATCTCTGGGACCCATCCACAGAGATCTCCTCCAGTGCCTGGCCATTGAGTTCTACATGGTATTCCTTTCTGCAGAGAGCTCTGCCCAAGTCTTAAAAGCTCCTCTCTGGAGTCCCAAACATTCAAGTTGATAAGAAAATGCAGTTCTGGAAGAGGGTGGTCATAAGACACTTCGTGCCAGTGAGGAGCTGAATGAGAAGAATTTTGATAAAATATTCTTCCAAAGAGAGAGCGTGTGTGAAGAAGAATATAACTGTGGTGTTTTGAAAGGAAATGATTCCCAAAGGGAGTGGCACTGTTAGGAAGTGTGACCTTGTTGGTGGAAATGTGTCACTGAGGGGTCAGGCTTTGAGTTCTCTTTTTTCAAGTTTCACTCAGTGTAACCGTCAGTTGACTTACTGTTGCCTGCAAGATGTAGGACTCTCAGCTGCTTCAGCACGGATGTCTATCTGCATGCCACCATGCTCCCAGTCATGATGATAATGGACTGAACCTCTGAAAATCTAAGCCAGGTCTAATTAAATATTTTCTTTATAAGAGTTGGCGTGGTCATGATGTCTCTTCACAGCAATAGAAATCTTAACTAAAGCAACAATAAACTACAAAGATGGTGATAGGACCGCTGAAAAGTTGAAGACAGAGAAAAGCAATACAATGGAATAGAGCAAGAAGCTCGTAGACCCCACTGTGACTGCTCAGGAGCAGCATCCAGAAAGACCATGACTCTTCAGCCAACAATGTCAAGGATGCTAACATGGCCAACATTAGAAAGAACCCAAAAGTCAGCTTGTAAAACTTGTCAATGACTTCAAAGAATATGGGATTAAATAAGAAGATGATGAAAGGAAGGAATTCAGTTCAGGATATGAATAAGAAACTTAACAAATTAGCATACAAGATGAAACAACCCATAAGAAAATGGAAATTTCAAAACAAAATGAAACCAACAACAGAGTGGAAATATTAGAAATAAAACTTCAATGAAACAAGCTTAAAAGAACCCTGAGAAGTATCACCAATCAACTAGATCACACAGATGAAAAAATATCAATAAAAGACGAGATTGAGGAAATACTACGTTCAGACCCCAATATAGAAAAATGGACAGATAATTAATTAAACAAATAATTAAATAAATAAAAGATTTTGATCAAAATTTTTAAAAAATCTGAGACATGTTCAAGAGGGGAATCTTAAGAATTCATGAGAACAAAGAAGTTTCTGAAATAAAACTTAAAGCATAGAAAATAAATTAAATGAAACTATATTATGAAATTTCCCAAATCTGGAGGGGAAGAAGACAAATAGCACTTAGAAACCCAAAGAGACATGGCCAGAGAAAATTATCTTGTGACACACTATAGTTAAAGTAATAATAGTACAAAAACCCATAATTATTAAAGTCTATAAGAGAAAAATAGCACTCCACATAAAAAGCAAATACACCAGAGTAATTTCAGAGCTCTCAGCACAAACCTAAAATCCATGAATATATGGAAAGATACATTTGAAGACTTTAAAACAAATAACCTATCAACTACAGTTGCAAGACCCATTCGATTTACCATTAGAAGTCAGCAGAAAGAAAAAGTCATAACAAACCCAGAAAGATAAGAACTCATGACTGCAACATCAGCATTGCAGAAAGATGACCTCAACCACAAGAGCTTAGGGAAGAATAAATATCAGTAGAGAAATAGGTGGACAGAGGAGAACTAACCAGCAATTGATCACATCCTGTTCAGCACAGCAGCAAACCCATAGTATAAATGGGAGCAATAAGAAAAACAAGAACCAAACAAACCCATAAGAGAAAACAGCGTTGCGACTACAAGAATCAGCAAACCCTCATCACTAAAGGCCCTATGTGTAAACTGCCCCAATTCTCCAGTTGAATGATGTGGAATGGATGACTGAACCAAATAACAGGATCGACTTCTGGGCTTGGTTTGCTCTTGGTTTTCTAAGATCTTGAAGTAAAAAATGAAAGTACAGTTAATTAGCCAGGACTGTTGGGATACTTAGAGCAATCTAAGCAGAGAATTTGTAGCTATCAGTACAGACATTTAAAACCTCTGAGAATGCAAAGAAAGAATTTACACCAAGAGCTCCTAGAAGAAGAACTTTCCAAGAAGATGAAAATAAATAATCAAGGACATTTCATAGTAGATGAAAATGAATAAGAATATGTACTAGCATATGCATTGCCATTAGTATGTATTCTGGTAGCGAGCACATGCTGGTGTATATAGTCATGCTTCTCAGTGGTTCTATCATTTTACCTCAATATAAAATAATTCAGTCATTATATAGAGGACAGTCCTGTAATAGGTATCAACATTTTAGCACTGTGACTGTAGCCAAACAATTCTCTTGGGACTTTCTTTTTTAAATGCTAAACGAAGAGGAATATTTACTAAAACCACATTTCCACAGTTTACAGCTTGAAAAAGCACCAAGAAACTTCAAAATATACACGTAATTTAGGATTAGGGTTCAGGCGTACTGTGGCCATTTAGATCAAGCCCACAGAATCCCCAGCACAGGTAGCCAGTAATCTACCACAAGCCGTCATAAGCAAATGTGTCAATACATGGGTATAGCTGGGTTGCAATCAAACTTCATCTACAAAATCCGGTGGAAGAACAAATTCAGCTGAAGGTGTGTAGTCTGCATTATTTCCCTAAATATTTTTAGAAAACACTTTCACTATTGTGTCATAGACACAGGAGTGTTTACAGCTTGCTCCCACTGTTTTCTTTGCCCAGCATAAAGCCATATGTGTGTGTGTGTGTGTGTGTGTGTGTGTGTGTGTGTGTGTGTGTATCCACACAATATACATTACATATATATGTTGTATCTCTGGATATTTGTATAAATATAAAATGACTAAAAGATTGTGTGAAGGCGAGGAAGGAGAAGCATCCAGAGGATTTCTGTTGCATCTTCTATGCTTTCCTCTGTACACTTACTGATATTAGTAATATATTTACTACATTACTGCATTCATAGTACAAATGATCTAATGATGACAGCCCCGTTATCTCTCAAAGGTTGCTTAGCTTCTCTTATCATTGCAATGAAATTCCCCGATGCTAGTAACTGTTGCAACTTTTCACATGCTCTTCCTTAACCCACTGAGTCAGAGAGGCTTCTAGAATTCTGACCACATTGTGGTACTAAACACATGACTATGGCTGATCTGACCAAGTTAATGTCATTCTCTCCTGTGCCAGTGGGAACCTGAAAGCTTCATGTTTTAAAATCTGCTGGGGGAGATAGGAAAAATGTACTAAGAGTTTATGGATATTCACTGGGGACTCTAACAAAACATCCTTCCACTGGGAAGAATGCATGAGTCGGGCCGAGAAGCCTAGACACCAGAAGAGGCCCACAGAAGAATTGTTTTGAGCTCATAAATATTTCTTGCTTGAATGTACTTCTTGAGTTTGCATTTGTATTGGCAATTTTTTTATTGCAGTGACTGACTACTTAACAAGGATCAGCTTCAATTTAATAAGGGATATAATCCATCGTGGTGGGGAAAAATGGTGGCAGAAATATGAGGTGCTTGACTCATTGTATCCCTATGAAACGTGGTAGGGTGCTGGGGAGATGGCTCAATGGTTAAATTAAGAGCAATTGCTGCTCTTGCGAAGGACTCAAATTCAGTTCTCAGCACTCATATCAGATGCCTGACAACCACATCATCTTTAAGTCCAGCTTCATAAAATACAATGTTCTCTTTGGCCTCCACAGGGTCCTACATGTAAGTACACACACACACACACACACACATACACACACACACACACACACACACACACACACACACACACACGGAGGAAGGGACGGAGGGAAGGAAAGAAAGAGTACATGACAGAAATACATAAAATATTTTTGTTTTAAAGTTTTTTAAATTATATGTATGGGCATGTCTATGTGTGCATATGTGCACATGAGTATCCATGGATACCAGAGGCCTTCTGGAGCTAGAGTTGCAGGTGGTTGTGAACTTCCCAACACGTATGCTAGTAACCAAAGTCAGATCCTCTACAGAGCAGTATGTGCTCTTAACCACTGACCATCTTCTCCAGCCCAATAAAATAAATCTTTTAACAAAAAAGGGGAACCCAGAGAGGACAGGAAGTGGGTACAGACTAGAGGACTTAAAGAGCCACCCCCACCAGTTACTCACTTCCTCCAGCAAGGCTCCACTTCCTACATGCTCCAAAGTCTTCCAAAATAACACAACTATCTGGAGATCAAACGTTCCAACATAAGGGCCTTGGGGGAAACGCCCCACTCAAACCACAACACCAGTGCCTCCCTGTCCTAGGCCTCAGGAGACATCCCTTTATATTCTAATGATATAACTAACTATTTAGCACTAGCCATCTCAAACTGGTTTCTGCTGGCTATCATTTAAAACTCCATGGAACCAATCTCTGTAATCCTTCACAATAGTACAGATTACACACTGTATTGCTCAGGACCTGGGCATGCAGACCTTCCCAGACTGGACCTAGACCTCTCTGCACCCTCAGCCCCACACTCTGATGCATGTTTCTTTTAATGTCACCACACCCATCTTGGAGTTCACACAACTCAGGTCAGTAAGCATTTCTTTGGAGAAGGCCACCACATCCACAGCATCCTCCATGATGACCTAGTCTAGAGCCCAGGTTCTCTATCTGGATGCAGCAGGACCATACCCTGATGTCCTCATGTTCTACAGCTTCTTCTTTACTTGGGACTTTATAACTCATATCTGGCATAATCAATATCTCTCACATAATCATATAATTGCCAATGCTAAATTACCAAATGAATTACCCTGTTCAGACTTGTCTCCTAAAGAGTGTTATGCTTTCATATTTTATTGATTAAAATTCTTAAGAAAATTCCAGAACAATGAAAACATAGCCAGTCTGATGGGCTGATATGTTCTAAAACCCAGAACTTTTATAAAAGATACAGGGATAATCTGACCACAAAGGACACATACAAATCAGAAAATAACAGCATGAGCTGAGCTGATCGCACTTTATTTGAATTTGATAGTGTGACAAGCAGATATCAGACAGTATCAACAGCCTCTATAGTCACAGGCTTTTTATAGTTACGAATAAAAAAAAAATCTCAGTTGAAAATTACTCATCCCTACTTTAAGCAAGTTCTTATGAATTTGTCATTTTGATATTCTACCCCACTTGAAGATATTTTAAAATCGAGATCAGCTCTTGATTTGAGGGATGGGGAACCTGGTATTTAAATGAAAGCAATGGGGCCTGAGAGGTGGCTTAGCAGTTAAAAGCATGTACTGCTTCTCAAGAGTACCTGAGTTCCCAGCCCTATTTTGGGCAGCTCACAACTATCTGTAACTCCAGCATCAGAAGAATCCAGCATGTTTCTGGACTACAAGAACACCTGCAATCGTAAATACCTACATATGACACACACACAGAGAGACATATGTAGAGTTAATGGAAAAATATTAAATAGAAGTAATATAACTTACGCAAGAAAGCCCTTGCTGGAATGTGACTAGAACACTATGCTTTCACATACCTGATCTAAGCTAGTTTCTCACGGTTTGTTGTTTTGTTTGTTTGTTTTTCTTTCTTTCTTTCTTTTTTTGAGACAATGTTTCTCTGTAGCTTTGGTGCCTGTCCTGGAACTAGCTCTTGTAGCCCAGGCTAGCCTCGAACTCCCAGAGATCCGCCTGCCTCTGCCTCCCGAGTGCTGGGATTAAAGGCGTGCAGCCACCACCACCTGGCTTTTTCTTTTTATAATTGTTTTCCTTGAGATATATATTTTTCTCTGCTACCCTCCTTGTCTCTCCCCGCTTCTACCCTCTCCCATGATCCCCATGCTACCAATTTACTCAGGATATCTTGTCTTTTTCAACTTTCCATGTAGACTAGATCCATGCACGTCTCTCTTAGGGGCCTCATTGTTGTCTAGGTTCTCTGGGATTGTGAATTGTAGGCTGGTTTTTCTTTGCTTTATTTCTAAAAGTCACTTATGAGTGAGTGCATATGATATTTGTCTTGCTAGGTCTGAGTTACCTCATTCAATATGATGTTTTCTAGCTTGCAAATTTCAAGAGGCCATTATTTTTTTCTGCTGTGTAGTACTCCCTTGTGTAAATGTACCATATTTTCCTTATCCATTCTTCAGTTGAGGGACATTTAGGTTGTTTCCACATTCTGGTTATGACAAACAATGCTGATGAACATAGCTGAGCACATGTCTTTGTGGTATGATTGAGCATCCTTTGGGTATATACTTAAATAGTATTGCTTTGTCTTCAGGAATGTTGTTTCCTAATTTTCTAAGAAAATTCCATACTGGTATACAAAGTAGCTGTACCAACTTGCACCCCCACCAGCAAAGGAGGAGTGTTCCCTTTACCCCACAACCTCTGGAGCATAAGTTGTCATCAGTGTTTTTAATCTTGGCCATTCTTACAGATGTAAGATGGAATCTCTGAGTTGTTTTGACTTGCATTTCTCTGATAACTAAGGATGTTGAGCATTTCCTTAAGTGTCTTTCAGTAATTTTAGAGTACTCTGTTGAGACTTCTCTGTTTAGATTTGTACTCCATTTCTTTTTATTGAATTATGTGTTCTTTTGATGATGAATTTCTTGAGTTCTGATGTGGGGTTGGACTGAAATTTTGTCTTGTTGACCATGTCCTTTGCTTTACCGAAGCTTTTCAGTTTCAGGAGGTCCCATTTATTAATTGTTTCTCTCAGTGTCTATGTTACTGGGGTTACATTTAGGAAGTGGTTTCCTGTGTCAATGCATTCAAGTGTACTTCCCAATTTCTCTTCTATGAGGTTCAGTGTGGTTGGCTTTATGCTGAGGTCTTTGATTCATTTCAATATGAGTTTTGTGCATGGTGATAGATAAGGACCTATTTTCATTCTTTTCTTTTACATGTTGATATCCAGTTATGCCAGCATCATTTGTTGAATATGCTTTCTTTTTTCCATTTTATAATTTTTGCTTTCTTGTCAAAGATCAGGTGTTTCTTCTGTTTCTATTGTGTGTAACTATTTGAGAAATATTGATATTAGTTCTTCTTTGGAAATCTTGCAGAATTCTGTGATGAAACCATCTGGTCCTGGGCTTTTTTTGGTTGGGAAACTTTTGATGACTGTTTCTATTTCTTCAGCAGTTATAGATGTGTTTAATTTTTTACCTGGTCTTGATTTAATTTCAGTAAGTGATATTTATTCAGAAAATTGTCCATTTCCTTTGAGCTTTCCAATTTTGTGGAGTACAGGTTTATAAAATATGACCTATTGATTTTCTGGATTTCCTCCATATTTGTTATTATATCCCCCTTTTCATTTCTGTTTTTGTTAATTTGTATATTCTGTCTCTGCCTTTTGGTTAGTTGGATAAAGGTTTGTTTATTTTGTTGATTTTCTTAAAGAACCAACTCTTTGTCTCATTGATTCTTTGTCTTGTTTTCTTTGTTTCGATTTTGTTGATTTCAGCTCTCAATTTGGTTATTTCCTGCCATGTAGTCATCCTGGTGAGTTTGCTTCTTTTTTGTGGTAGAGTTTTCAGGAATTGTGTTAACTCACTAGTGTGGAATTTTTCCAGCTTCTTTATGTAGGCATTTAATGCTATGAATTTTCCTCTTAACACTGCTTTCATTGAGCCCCATAATTTTGGGTATGTTGTGTGGTCATTTTCATTGAATTTAGAAGTCTTTAACTTCTTCATTTCTTTGATGGGGAATCTATCAGCCAATGATTTTTAAGAGGCGGGAACAGGTTAGGGAGTGACTTTTTGGGTATCCGGAGAAAAAGGCTAGATGGCCCAGACTTTCTCTCTGTGGTTCACACGCTACACAGCCGAACTTGGACTTCTCGTTCCTGTTTCATGAGCTTGTCCCTTTATAATAAAGAAAAATATAATTGGTTTATTTTGGAGTTAGCCTGGTATTCTTCAACTCGTGTTATTTCAACATTTCTTTCTTGATCCATTCACTATTCAGGTGAACAGTTTAATTTCTGTGTGTTCTTTCTGAAAGTAGTGTTGCCATTGAATTCTAGTTTTAAGCCATGGTGATCTGATAAGATACATGAGGTTATTCCAATTTTTTTGTACCTGTTAAGGCTTGCTTTGTTACCGAGTATGTGGTCAATTTTTGAGAAGGTTCCATGAAGTGCTGAGAAGAAGGTATATTCTTTTATGTTTGGATGGGATGTTCTATAGATCTCTGTTAAGTCCATTTGAGTCATAACATCTGTTAGTTCTCTTATTTCTCTGCTAATTTTCTGTCCAACAGACCTGTCCTATGGTACGGGTGTGGTGTTAAAGTCTTCCACTATTAGTGTGTAAGGTTTAATGTGTGATGTAAGCTTTAGTAGTGTTTCTTTTACGTATGAGAGTTCCCTTGTATTTGGGGCATAGATGTTCAGTGTTGAGATTTCCTCTTGATGGATTTTTCCTGCGACTAATAGGAAATGTTCTTCCTTTTCTCTTTCAATTGATTTTAGTTTGAAGTCTACTTTGTTAGCTATTAAAATAGCTACAGCAGCTTGTTTCTTTTGATTGGAATTTTTCCCATCCCTTTACTCTGAGGTAGTGACTGTCTTTGAGGTTGAGATGTGTTTCTTGTATGCACCAGAAGGATGGATTCTGTTTTTGTATCCAGTCTGTTAGCTGGTGTCTTTTTATAGGTGAGTTGTGTTCATTTATATTAAGGGATATTAATGACTAGTGATTGTTTGCTCCTGTTATTTTAGTTTTCATTGTTGGTAATGTTATTTTGTGTGTTTTCCCCTTCTTAGGGATTTGCTGCTGTGAGATCATCTATTGCGTGTGTTTTGTGGATGTAGCCAACTTCTTTGGGTTAGAGTTTTCCTTCTAGTACTTTGTGTAGGGCTGGGTTTGTGACTGGGTATTGGTTAAATATGGG